>NW_017805197.1:17397-114185 GCF_001891065.2 Hippocampus comes
ATAAAAGGAACAGAAAGAAAAAGAAACGAGACCTCAAAAGGGGTTGTGGCTTCCAGTTTCTTTTACAAAACGGGTTCACGTAGTTCGTGAGTTGCCGACCACGATGTAATAATGTCCCTCCTCCCTTGCCGTACTGCGATTATGCCGGGGACAGTCACAAGGCATACACGCCCGAGAAAGTGCTTTTTTTTTTTTGCACCCGAGTTCACAAGGACCACACCTAAACAAACAACAACTAGAAAAAAAAATGTTTTCCTACAGAAATGACCAAAACAATTTGCTTTTTAAAGGGCGGGATTATTGTCTGTAAAAGGCCCGTTTATTCCTCGAAGCACCGACTTCTCGATATCGGGGAAACTGCGACTTCGCAAGCCGACAGACAGATTTTGGGCGGCGGGTGATTCATCACAAAGGCTCAGGCGGGTCTTCGGTGGTTTGAGACACAAAGCCTGACGTTTGTATCACCGACTGGAGTGTCAAAGCGATTTGTCACGGCTCTTTTGCCGTCGCCGTCGCCACAATAAACGACGGCGGCGAAAGCCTCTGGCACTTCATCAAATGATTTGTTCCTTCGGCTCAAGTTTGGTTTCTTGCTCTTTCTCACACACTCACACGAACACACACACACACACACACACACACACACACACACACACACACACACACACACACACACCAACACACACGAATCGAGCATATTTTGTGTGCGCAATATTGCAAAAGGAGAAGAGGTCTGTATTTTAACACAGCAGCTGTCTAATTTCAATATGTTAATGGTTAACATTGACATTCAGTGTCAAGGCATTCTTTCCCGCCATCTCCGTGGTGTTTATCAGTATTCCTCCGATTCTCATTTCTGAAAATGAATTCCCTTTGTTGATATCCACATGGGAAATCAAAGGGCACTTTTTTTTTTTCTCGATTGAATACATTGCTTTGCCCCCAGTGCGTTTTCTGTACTAGTTCGAATGTAGACGCGCCTTCACAAACGTGCGACACGGCTGTATCGCGGCCGAACTTAAATTTTAAGGTTTTCAATGATATTAACAAACAAACAAGACCTGCATGGCTGGGCCGCTCCCGATGCCGGTTGCACACGATGCATTTGACGCGGTTTAAAAATGAGTTTTGTATGATTTGAGACGTGGCGGGCAGCTCGCCAACTGTCCGGCGGCAACGGAAATTTAACTGCTCGACGGCGTGCACGACGGAGCATTTAGCACGTAATGAGCCACATCTTTTGCCCTCAGGAGAGCAAGCAGCGCGTGGCCATAAACGGAGTGAGTATTAGGTGCCAATGTTCATGTGAGTGCAAACACGAAACCTAATGAATGTGCATGCTGAATGAAAGTAGAGATATGAAATTATTTCGAACAAGGGTTTCTATTTGCGATGGAATGAAATGTTAAGAAAAATATTGTAATTATATAACTAAGTTTGTTTTTTGTTTGGGGGCGCCGGGGGGTGAAGTTCACAGGTATGCGAATATAGTCATGGGTTCGAGAGAAAAAAACAAGAGTTGGTATAAAACGCCGTCATATTAGTATGAATTGGTAATATTTAATCAGAAGAAATGCTACTTTGCTAGCAACAAAAGTGAGTACACCCCGAAGTGAAACTGTCCAAGTTGTGCCAAAGTTTCAATAACATGCCATCGAAATGTTTTTTTTTTGGGGGGGGGGGGCACCGTGTATTTCTAACATATCCTTACATGACCCTGTTACCGCCAAATAACTGTTAGCTAGAGTCATTGCAAAAAGAGGAAAGTCAAAATAGTATAATCAATGCCGTCCTATTTCACAGGTGGCTTTTGATCGCTTGCTATTATTGTAAAATAAATGTCCATTAAGGGCCGCACCGGACAACCCCTGATTAAAAATGTCAACGCCGCCGAGTCAAAACCTCGGCGTGACCTCAAGCGGTTGAATTAATGAGCTATTTAGGCTCAGGGCCACGCCCCCGCCCCCCCCCAACCACTCCTTCATCTGGCGGCGGTGTGATTATGCTAAGCCGCGCAGTACATTTATGTCCATTCATTTTCATGTGACACTAAGTAGGCCGACTCACATTCTGTCAGCGGTCACGTACCGAGCGGAACCTCGCTGGGGTTCGCCACTCACTCCGAACTGACAGACACGTTGACATGTTCTCACAGGGCGCAAAAAAAAAAAAAAAAAATGCTTCTGGATAAGAAAATATCTCGCGACCTCGGGTACATTTTTTTTTTTTTTTAACAGTACGTTGGAGTGATATGAAAAACAGTGTTGTCAAAATGAATCTTAATGCAACCTTTCCATGCAGACCGCATGGATAGCAAGAGTTTAACATTCTCAGGTTCATCGCTTTACTTGACTGCAATCGACGAACACTTTTGAGAAAAGTTCACCCAAGCAACTGGCCCTGAATCTCATCAGTGTAGCGGCGCCAGCGGCTGTTCTCGCTACGCTGAAAGTGAACAACAAGTCACGTATAGACGCGCATTCCCGGACCGGCGGCCAGCCTCATCAATATTCACACTTATTGTTGGCAAACTCGAGTCGGCTTTGCTGCACTTTCCGCAAGCAGGTCACAGCTTCGCAACTGGCGGCGATATTTTACTCTGACGGCAGCTTGCGCTTGTATTCGACGAGGCGCGGCGAGGCCCCTGACAACGCGGCCGCTAAGAAAGCTCGTGACGTCGTCCGGGCTTGATTGATTAGAAAAGTACAAATGACCTAAGAATCAGATTTGGATATGGGATCAATTTAAAACGGTTTGACGGCCATATTGTGAAAAAAAAAAGATATGCAATAAGATCAAATCATTTGACAAAATGGCAAAAAAAAAAAATAAAAATATGCGTACATGCGTATGTAGAATGCTGATCAACAAAAGCAATCGCATACTGAATGTGATCTGCTGGATTAGTAACGGAAAGCCCATTGTTTGATTCTGATCATTTCTCTTTTTGCACTCTCTCCTCAAAAGTGGCGACCCGCTGCTGCTCAAAGCGTAGCAAATCATAGCGGCGCAGCACGAGCCACATTTCCATATTGATCCCACCTACGGTTGCCTTTTCATAGAGCCGCACGCACTAAATTGCACCTGGAATAATTAAGACTTGGGCAGGACGCAAAGTGTGGCGCGGCTCGCTTTTTTTTTTAATTTCCATTGTGCACATGACAATTCTTGGCATCGAACACACTCCAGTGAATTAATGATTAAAAAATATTAGCCTGGGGTTGGCAGGTTGAGTGGCACGGGGTGACGTTTTAATTAGATCTTTTGTAACCTGAGCACAAAATTACTCAGGTAATGTTTTTTTTTTTTTTTTTTTTGGAGCCAAAGCCTATTGTTCTCCCATGGGAAATATTGGATTTATTTTATGTAAGAGAACTATCCCCTCCCGCCTCCTTTTTTTTTTGTTTTTAAATGAAGGAAAGCGTTGTCAAATGCAATAAAATGGTTGGGAGAGTCAGTGATGGTGGTGAAAAAGTGATATACTTCGCTTACGTCAATGTTCAATGTAAAATGGATTCAAATGGACGTCACGCAGTCAAAAAGTCATCAGCCGGTAAATGCACGATAAACTATTCCCCCAAATAGCGGTGCATCTAATCCACGCCATTTCCCGTTAGTCACTTAGTTTCCCCACAAATATAACACTTGAACTTCTGAACCCATTCAAAGACGGTTGCGAACCAAAACAGCAGCACCGGTCCTACCACATGCTGATATCGACGACGTAAATAAGTTCCCATTGCAAGATTAAAGACAACTTCTTCAACAGTGGGCACCACAAGTTTGCACCGCCTCTGAGCCAAGGCCAACATCTTCCATGAGCGCGCCAGCATACTAAAAGGCCACAAAAAGTGCCTACACAGGCCAATCATAAGAACGTTGTGCCTTCCACTACACATCGCTGGCATAGATAGTTGAACAAAGACACGTGGTTAAAATTTTGGACCAACTGCATGAAACTGGATGATTTGGACCCAGTTGTCCCCGCACATACTACATATTACTACAACACACAAGCCATCGAAAATGAACTTTCGGAAATGGTACGTGTATGATTCATATTGCGCATTTCTTATTTCCAGCAAAAGAAATGTACTCTGATGAGATCCTCGCAACGAGCCCACACACAGCCACGTTTTGTTGACAATCTGCGAGAAATGCAAAAGTCTTCTCGCGTGCTCTATTTCACACTTGGCTTGCTATATTCTTCACGGAGCGGGACCTCCTCCTCATCAGAGCTAAGCGCCGACCGACCCCAAGACTCTTATGCAAATGTTCCCTCGGAGGAGTGAGAGAGGAGGACGGACGGGCGTACGGTACACTCGAGCAGAATCTTCACTCGCTCCTTCAAATCGCTCCTCTTTTCAAAATTTAAAAATGGGCAGCGAGCGACCCAATGGGTGAGATACAGAATGTTCATCACCATGGTAACAGGTTGAGGCGGTGTTTCGATTTAAGGTTATGGTGAAGTTCAGGATTGGAGTTGTTTTTTTTTTTTTTTTTGTCAGAACAGATCATATATTTCGACCGCTCATCCATCATCCAGTTTTTCCCCGGGTCACATTGACAGGCGGATGCCTTTACTGTCAAAGTCAGCAGAACGGCTTTAAATCTCACCTCGTAATTGAACTATCCGCGTTCTAATGCCGCTGTCTACACCATCAGGAATGGAAACGAGATCTCATCTGCACCTCGCTGCTAAAACTTGAAAGGAAATGCGCGGCGAACTTTGGTGAACTTTCGCTGACTGCCGACAGACTGGCGGAAATAGTGAGCGCGGTTTCTGTTCGTTGTGAATGAGGCTAGTGTTTATGTCTGAAGCGCCGCTGACTTTCATGAATTTCTTTTTGCCCTTTTGAAGCACTTATGAAGAATAGAGCAGACTGTGCGGCTTCGACTGCTCTGTTTGGTTCATTAGAGAGAAATCGGAGAAATGCTTAAAACTTGGTCGACGTCCACTCAAATGGCCAAATCGGGTTCCACGCTCTCAAAATAAGTGACATGAATAGCCGTCGCTCTAGAAAGAAGCTGATATCATATGAAGGTGAGCTATTAATTCACCCCCCCCCCTCCCCCGCCCCCAAGGGATGCGACCGCCAAGGTCATTCGGCACCGCGGCGGTGAAGACTTCTCACCTCTGCAAGCAAATGAGCAGCGTGTCATCTTACCATCGGCGCGCGCTGTAGCTTTTATGTTGTCACGAGCCGCATCCTGCTGTCAGACGCCCACGCGCTCGCATGACGGACTGCGGGCGCGGCTAAATGCCAAAAGATGGCTTTTGAGGCGTTCGAGGGGTAAAAATGAAGCTCTTCGGGTTTTAATTTGATGGCCTGTCATTGCCGACCACTTCACAATGTCGTCTGAAATCCGGTGGAATCGGCTGTAGTTAGCCCATGACCGACTTGAATGCAACAGAATCACTTTTGATCAAACGATTGATTTCATTTGAAGTCCAAGAACTGATTTTGATTTATAAACCGCAAAAATAGTAAGACGAGTTGGTGGAAAACAGCCCACAGCCGAAATTAACAATCAAAAAAAAAAACATACAAGTGTAAGCGCGGAATGAAAATGAGGGTCAAGCCTTAAGAATGTTTTTTCATTTGGAGCGTGACTCGTTCAATCAACGACACGGCAACTCATTTGTGCCTCGAAAATTAAAATCGCAGATTAACATTAAAGTTGGGAATGGGCGAATGGCGTTTCATTAAAGGGAAATAGTCGGTCCCTCGTTGTTGACGGAGGACTTAATTGATGGAACGCCTTCATTACAGGTAACATCAGCGGGCGTGTTGCGTCACTTATCCCGTCGCTGCTCGTTAAACTCATTTGTCAACACGTCTCGAATGTGTTGAGTCGAAAAGTCGCCCGGCCGTTGGGCGGGAGAGGCCGCGGGCCACGTGAACTCACGCGTCTCTTCAACTGATGAGCGCTCGCGTTGTGAGAATTTGCGCGCCGCACTTGATTGATGTCGTGCGAAACCGCAAATGTCGGCGGTGAACCCTTTCGCCTCTGAGTGTGAACAATCGGCAATGGCTGCCATTTTGAGTGTCGAGTTCTCTCACGTGGTACGACATTTAAGACAGTCGTCTGAGCAAAGGTACTATTCCAAGACGTAACGTGTGACGGTGTCACGTGACCAAGTTGGCGAAATTCACAACTGGCGTGTTCAGAGGAGTCAAGAGTTGACAAAAAGGGCAGAATCAAATCAAATCAAAACCAAATGCAGGGGCAATGTAATATTAGGACGGGGTGATTATACATTTGAATCATTTTTCACCATCCAAATGGCCCTCTGAGGGGGGGCCATATGATGCGGCAAACATAAGTTTGGCTTCCCTGCATTCAAAAGCATCGCAGCTCACGAAGCAACAGCGGAGCTGCAAAGCGACTGCATTTCCTGTCATTTATCACACATTAGTTGCATCATTGATCAGATTGTCAGTGGGTTGCATTAAATCCAACGTGTCAGTTCTTAAAATGAGCGATTTCACACAGCAGGGCCAGCCCCCTCACGGGGGGCTTCCGCTTTGGACGGTCCCAAGGAACCAATTGCACTATGCAAAAAATAAAACGCCATCTGTGTTAGCTCAACAAACAAGACGATTTCCCGCTCTTTTGTCTTCGTCATCGCCTTCCAAGGGGGCCGGCGCGATTTAAACGGGCCTGATGTGTCATCAGTGACAAATGGAAGGGACGCAGTCCAGCGGTCACATGGGGAAGACTTTGATTAAGTCAAAGCAAACAAGGAATACACCCTGGTTTTGCGCCGACAGTGATACGCAGATTAATCAACCATGACGGCGAGCTGCGTTATGTGTCAGCGACAACAATAAAGCTGCCCCCAACACAGCTGCATGCCTAATACAGCAGAAACCCGTCAGGATTTGCAATGATTTTCTCTGAGGTAAGAGGAAAATTTGAAAAACCGGCTCATTAGGATGACCTTTATGGTGGTAAATCTGTTTCAACTGTTAAATAGGTATGATCAGAAGTTGACACGACAGACTTTGTGCATCTCTATTTTACTTTTAGTCTTCACTATTACAAGTGTAAAAGCAGTAAGCCGCCGAAGAAATACAGTTGTGTCAATGTTGATATGGCATGACTCCTTCTTGTGGCCGGCTCCAAATCGTCCCTGACGAACCACACGTTCCAAAATTGAACGTTTGTGGCAATTCAATCGTGTTTCCCCGAGTGAAAAAGTTCTCACTGTGCTGGAACCACTTTGCATGGCATGGCTTCAACATGCTCTTCAGACGCACTATCAACTACAGTCCTGCAAATTGTCCAAGGTTTGATCAATCACATTGCCCGCGCTAAATTTGCAGAGACTGCTTCCGGATTGTGCCAAATGAAATTTTAAATGCGCAAATCTTGAGTAAATCAGATCTTTGTCTATAGTATGTTCCGTGTCATTTTCTATCCCAAATTATAAACTGCAGATTTTAGGAAGTAAAAGAAAGAGGAAATAAAAATTCACCATAAATCCAAATCTAAAACTAAAAAAAAAAATTGCTTCCGATCCGTTTGCTGCTCATTGAACTTAAGTATGACCACGTTGCGGTCAACAGTTGAGGCTTGGAGGTTTTGATTTTGATTTGAACTCCAACATTTCCCACTGTGAGCCGTCTGGGGGGGGGGAGAAAGTGAAAGTTTGTTCACACGACGCCACACAAACAGCGACAGCAAGCTCTACCACCGGCATTAACGATCGTGAAGGGACGTTAGCTGGCGGTCCGAGAGCTTCGACGGCTAATTAGCGCAGGCAGCTGTCAGAACAGCAATGGCGACGAGCAGAGAGTTTTGATTCTATGCTTCTATTTATGTTTTCGCAGCTCGCTTTTGCTCTCCTGGGGATTATTAGGTTGCGGAGAAGGGCTCTGGAGGGAGGAGAAGGAACAAGGGAGGGTGGGGCATCAAATTTCTCTTTCCCGCGCTGGATGTGACCGCAGTAATTATAGATCCTCGGGAAGCAGGCACGAAGATTCATCAGACATATTTTTAGAATACAAGCAGCTGATTCATTTCTTTAATCAAGACGACAGGTGTCAGCTCGGTTGAGAATTAAAAAAAAAAAAAAAAAGGAAAGATGCTGAAAGCTGATTAAAGTTGTCAACGCCGTGACATTTTGAGCAGGCAAAAGGTGCGAATGATCTCGTTGGGAATTTGCGCCTTGGGGCTAAAGTGCAGGCGAGAGCTGATTAAACTTAGGGTGTGACATGCGCGTTAGAAAAAAACGTTTACAACGAAGAATTTTCTGTCTTCCTTTTCATCACTGGTGCTAAAAGTGGAAAGATTTGGGCATGAGTGTTGCGGTTTTCAAGCAAAATGACGGGGGAAAAAAAGTGAGAATGAAGCTTCAGTGTGCCAATAAATTTGGTGAAATGGAAAATGACAGCACTTTGCATGAAACAAGGTTTTGGGCCAAGTGAGGATCACTAAATAAAGCTAGCGCACACTAGCTCGTCTCTGTACAGTGAAATCATGGATCTATTTCAATTATAGCCGTTTGAAGCTAATTGCTGAAAACCTAGGAATGGATTGAGAACTACTTGGCACTGAATTGTGGAGCTTCAGTGTTAAAGTGCTTTTCCACCATTTCTAGGTTCCTGTATTTTTTTTTATCCATCCATTATTTGGATTAGCCATTAACAAAGATTTTTATATTATTTTATGAAGATTTTTGGGGGGGGGGGTTTATTTTAGTTTCCCCTTTTTTGTTTTAAGGCTACACTGTGCACATTGATAGTTAGCTTTGAGGATACTTTTTTTTGTAGGAATTAAATTCATCTTGAAGGTAACTGTTAGCTGTGACAATGCTGGATTCGCATTATTAAAATATTGTAATGAACAATTCGGAACGCCATTTTCAAAAATATAAACACTTTCTTGTTTCCACACCTAAGGGTGGGCAGCCACTCCCGAGACCATTGAGAGCTACTTGTACGCAAACCGTTTCATACGCTGCACTTTCTGAAACTGCGTCCCCGAGGCGGCAGAGCCCTTGTGCGGAAATGTTAAAGTAGCACTCTGCATAAATCGGAAACTCTTCCTTTCAAATGATGAATTTTGCCACACTCGCTGCCTATTTACGGGACCTCCATTAGAGCCGTTTGTGTAACCGCCGATACGCCAAAGTCTTTTGTGGTTGCGTCGCGGAGGGACTCTCGTGTTCTCCGCTGGCGCCTGGCAAACAACGAGGCCATGAGAACACGATACATCGTCATGCTAATTTGCTTAGAGCAGACGTTCAATTAACTCATCGAAGAGCTTCTTTGGTAAGGAGAAGCTTAGTTTCCTCCACCGTGTCACCTTGGGTAGGATTTCTCCAAATGCGGCGTTGAAAAAAGTCAATCGATCATGCGATCGGTGCTAAAACGGCAGGTGACAACCTTTGAAGGGGAGATGTGACAACGGATCCCACACCACCAGTGACACCAGCAGCATCCCGGTAATGTCATCCCCCCCCCTCCCGCGCCCCCATTGTGGGAATCTTATCAGCTGCCAGCGTTCAGCCTGACTTTGATTGATATCAGGCTCGCGTAGTTCAGAGGAAAAACAACTCACCAGGTTTTATTTGTCGTGTTATATTTGATGCCGCTAGACTTTGATACCAATAGGGCACCGCATGACTTCGGATCCCGGATGTCAAGTCACTCAATTTTGATAGATGACTTTTTCGAGAGACGTTACTTCTTCGGTTTCATCTATTTTGGTTTAGTCTCGTGCCCGAGGTAAAAAAAAAAAAAAAAAAATGTAAATCGATATTTTAAAAAAAGAACATGGCGTCAGGTAAGCTGGAATAGACAGATACTCGCCCCAAAATGTCTGCAGTCAAACAAAATGTATCGGATCAAAAGAAAATGTAACAGTGAAAAAGACTTGGGAAAACGGCAACCTCATTTGCATCCTATGCGGGGCTAATTGCGCCTCGTCACCTCGTAAATATGAACAGCGTGGCGTTTATTAGCTAGTTAGTGCTCATTAACGCTTATTAATATTCAAGCGAATCAGCAGGCAGGCTTTGATTGTACGCTGGGAAAAATTTATCCATTTTCTGTAATCACTTCATTAGTGAATCAGGTGAAGCCGAAGCTTATGTCGGCTGACTTTTGGTGGGAGGGGCCAACCAAAATCCAACTGCGGAGTAGACTACGTCTAAAAATTACCCCAACATAGAACCGCTGTGCTCCTCCTAAAACACAGCAGCTACATTTGCTTTTTAACATTTTTTGGCTCTATGCTGGCCCAAGAAAATACATGGACAAGCTAAGGCAGCTTTATTTACCTTGCGCATTTTACACCGAAAAGTTACAAAACAACAGCGAGCCACATTCAGAAGCAAAAGCAGAGAAATCAAAATTCGCTTCACTTCTGCGGGCAGCTTCTTCCCTTTTGAGGGCAGCATAACGGCTAAATGCTGCTTCACCATGTTTGCGTTGGTCTCTGGGCTCTACTAATTCCCCAAAGTCTGCAGGCCTCCGAGCTCCTATTGGCTAGGTTTAATGTTTTCAAAGAGTTCAGTGAGTTATCGGCCGGTAGCAGAATTTTAAAATCGAGTCTGAAGGTGACTGGGAGCAAGTGCAAAGTCTATAGGACGGTCTGATCGCTTTGTTTGGGTCAAAACCTGAGCTGCAGCTATTAATATTAAAATCTTAAATATTAGGCACAGTAACTACTTGCGCCGTCATTCAAAAAAATTTAAATCATCCCCAAACCGCATTGGCATTGGTTTGACAGCATCATTTCTGTCCAGTCACTGCCTTGGAAGTCCACTTTTGGATTCATGCAAGCACATATTTTCACTTATACTGTGTTAGTTCTTCGGTTTTAAGAGAAAGAAAGAAAAAAAAAAAAAAACACACACTCGCCCCAACTTGGAGGGTCGCACATTTCATTGAGAATGACAATATGCACCATAAAACTTTCATATCAGCTGATGTATTCTTGTCTTGTCAGCGCGCACACATTGCATCAGTCACACTGCAGGCAAGAGCCGCTGATAAAATTCAGCTAAGCGGCGGCGGGCCAATAAATCGAGCATGCTGACCACAACAATGCATTATCGCCACCTTTGTTTGGGCCGTTTTCACACACACACACACACACACACACACACACACACACACACAAACACACACACACACACACACACACACACACACACAACAATGAATCAATAAAAACAAACAACGCTGAAGAAAGTCATGTATGAGGGGTCAAACGTAATAAATGAGTCGCTTAATATATGCTGTGATTCCGATCAATGGCAAAGAAAGCAATTTGAGTTCAGGCTGATTTTTTTTTTTTCCTTTTTTGGTGTCGTCTCTATCAATCGTGCATTTCCATATCGCAACGCCTCAGACGCCGCCCCCCCGCCCCACCTTCCTTCCCCCTGCTGTTCTCACAGCCCCTCCAGAGAGCGGCCAGCAGGAAATAGGCATTCACGGTGCCTTCTCGATGACTTCCTGAAGAAAAATGAATCTCGGAGGATGGAAAATGAGAACAATGAATAATGAAACGCCGAATGAGATGCGCCTGACCCGTTGCAATCCATACAACCGGTGTCGAGGCACAGAAAGCAAAGTAGAAAAAAAATTGAAGGTTGTGATCACCGGACTGGAAAGAGCCCATATGGAGGGGACCATTAGAGTGAGGGGAAACAAATAGGTTTTCCGCGGCGCACGTGTAATCATTTGATTGAGGCAGGTTTGCGAAAAAAAGCAGAGATAAATGTAACATTTTGCAGCGATAAGATCGATGATGTATTTCCCGTCATTTGGAACAGTCGACATGTCTTCAGGCGGCGTGGCAATTTTCTCGCTTTGCAACGAGTCGGGGGAGTCTCGTTACGCTTTGCATCGCCTGCCTCCAGTTGAGGAAAACGCCAAATGCTTGCTAGGTGGAAAAATGTCACAGCAAGACTGCAAGTGTAAGTAGACCTTATGTAAGTCGAAGAAATCAAATCCTCCCTGCTCGGTGGGTAGCTGGGAGCAACACTGATCCGATAAAGAAGCGTCACAAGTTTAGCTAAGCTTACTAGCGACATCGAGAGCAACTTGGCATCACGACGCCACATTTTGGTCAAGGTGCTAGCAGCGGCATCCCAAAGGAAATAGCAAATCAAGTGTTAACTTATTTCTAGATCACGTTTTTATGTTCGTATTGTCGTTGATCAGACCTCAAACGTGTCTTTATGTTGTGTTATGTTATGTAATGTTATGTTATGTTATGATCCTCTCCTCTTTCATCTATAACTGCTTCAAACAACAAAGAGTATGCAGAAGAAAATTGGTTAAGATTGAATGAGTGTCCGTGTCTTATGTGTTGTGTTATTTGGTTATTTTGACGTCAAGATGGCGCCGCGAGAGTGGCTGCCTTTACAGCAGTTCCTATATTTTGTTCTTCTACTTTCTTCCTTTCATAACTTTGCTGCTGTGAATTGGGAATTTCTCCATTGTGATACGAGTAAAAGTTTTCTTATTCTTATTCTTCATTTTCTATAAATGTATTTCTATAAATCCCTCACTGAGTAGCAATTAGTTTATGGCATTTTATTCAACTTTAATTAAAAAAAAAAAAAAAGGTTACTATTACAGTGTCAGTCTTAAAATATTTAATTAAAAAAAATATTTTCCTTAATGCTTTTCCTCGAGAGGGTCAAGGATGAGCAGGAGCCTATCCCATCTGATTTTGAGTGACAGGTGGGTTGCCAACCAATCAAAGGGCACGTCGTGCCTCCCTGTACCTTAAGTACGTGTTCTGTGTTATTTGGTCAAATACTCTACCAGGTCAAAATCCAGTTTCTTTTAAAAAGTTTGCTTTGGGTGCCAAGCGACTATGTTGAATGAAGGAGGAGGAGCTTCATTCAGGCGGGCCTTACCCGTGTTCCCAATAGAAATGTACTGCTTTGCTCCCGTTTTGTGCCATTCTTTTGGCAGTTACTCATATATTTTCGCTCATCCTGGGGGATGCTGACCTAGCCCTGCCGGGATCTATCACCGTATAGATAAACAACCTGACGAATCCCATTCATGCCAAAGGTCAGAAATGAAGTCATGAGAGGAGTTGACGTTAGAAAGGAGGATTGGGAAGAGCCCATAACGGGACAACCTGAAAGCAAAAGAAGAATCATGTCCAAAGGCAATTTAGAGCCTTCAGTTTATCGAACATGCACAATCTTTGGGATGGGGGCGAGGAAAAGTGGAATCTTAGCAATGTCTTAACCTCAGAGCAAAAGGCACCATTCCGGCTGTCAGCCCACATTTTAAAAAGCACATTCTGCTGGCTTCTGGTAGAAAAACAAAGTTGCTCCTGTCATTTGCCAACATCAACAACAACAACAACAAAAAAGAGTGCAAGTGCAGCCCTGCAGCTCCCACTGCAATCCTGACATGGAGTCATCTTGAGCACTTAAATCTTTCTAATCCACCCCATCCACAACATAAAGCAGCATTCATCAGCACGACCCCTGCGGACGCGATGTCTTCTAGACGAGCGGCAGTGTGCTAGAGACAGTTGGGCCAAGTCGGTCAGAGCCGTGCAAAAAAAAAAAAAAAAATATTCAGTCACAGCAAGGGGAGAGGCAAAGCGCAGCGGCCGGGCCCGCTCGCCGTGAAATGTCACTCTGCTCGAGCGAGAGTGCGTCTAAGGCGGTCGGAAGCTCGGCCCTGGTCGCGCTTGTCTTTCTAAGAAACGGTGGGATCAAGCACTTATCGAGCCTGCGTGTGTGCCACAGTGTCCCGGTTGATTGTGTGTCGTTTGACAGGGCGGTGCCTGTGTTGACACCCCGCTGCCACGTTTCGGGCTCCCATGAAGCCCTTTGCGAATAATCAATGTCCTCGTTGAGCATTGCGGTGTCTACAAATGTTTCGTTTTTAGAGCAGGTTGGTTATTTTTGGGGAAAAAAAAATCTTCACTTGAGTTTAATTTTAATTCACTTCAGTAATATTTTTCGTATTAAATACATGGCGTATTTGTCCAAGTGCATGGTTTCGTGAACTCTCATAACCTTTCCCCAATCGCAGCTGCATGAATTGAACCCAAATACAAACAACTTTGGGAATTAAACGCTCACCCAAATGCCCAAAAGCAAAAAAACAAAAACAAAACAAAACATATGGATTCATTTAGTCCAAGACTGCATGTGTTATGTGATTTAAAGCAGTGCAAGAAGTCCTGTCAGCCACCGAGGATGGAAAAAAAGAAAAATTGAGCGACTCGAACCCTCCCTCTGTTTTAATGACGGCTGCTACAGTGCAAGAGAATTATATTCAAATGCAAGAATATCCTCCCACACACGCAACGCTGTGCTCGTTGGAAACATCGACCTTTAGTACGGAGGAGAACCGCCTGCGCCACACTGTACTATTTTATTTTCACACAGAAATACTGGAGTTGAAATTTAGTATGATTTTAAAGTGGTGAGAGATCATGACACCCAAACATATTTTCACGTGGGAAAAGTGAATTTTTGATTGCTTACATGAAACGAGCCACGTCTCCAGCTACCCAACTAATTGTGTACAAGACTTGCCGCCCATCAAGTGTGAAATGAAACGACCAAGGATTTTGAGAGGTGTCACGGTCATTTTCAGATCAAGTTTCTCTCCCCGCATGACTTTAGGAAGAATGGGTGATGATCCAGAGACACTTTCAAGTGACTTTGGACTCCTGTCTAAAATCCTACGGTCAAAGCTGAAAGAAAAACAGAGCTGCAGTGAGCGTGACAACATTTTCACGTGACTATGTCGGCTACTTCCGCCACCTGAAGTTCTTCTCTTGCTATATTAGCGGTGTCAATGCTAAAATTTAAGCACGCCTGGTATCGAGATTCCAATTTTCTCGGCAAGAGTTCCAGACCCCGTGTGCCAGATACAGCTCAGGAGATTACCAACCATTTCCGCCATGCGTGCGTGTATGCGCCTGCGCCTGCAAACATCCTGATAAATGCCAAAGACCTTCGCAGCCGATGATTTAGTAGCACTTGTGTTCCGTTTGCATCCGCCGCTGTGTGAAATATAAGAATCCGATAATCATGCTAAACCTATTAGATAGCAGTTTAGCTAGTTGCTCAAATGTCCTGATTGATGCGCAAGCAAAGTGCTATTGATTGATAAGACTCTCTATCATGTTTATCGATTGTGTCGCTGTGCGCCGTGGATTACAGCAACTGGCGTCCACTCGCCGTTTTGCGGTGGAGAAAAAGAAGGCCGCCTCAGGTAATGAAATATGAGGAGCTATTGAATTGGAAAAATAAGTGCGCTCCAAAATATTGCTCCACAAAGCAGAATTGATGGGCCCGTGAAATAATCATTATTTACAAGGAGGGGGCTGTCGGAGAAGACGATAGGGCTCATCCCGTTCAGCATTTTTCATGCAACAAGATACAGTAGCGCGCTGTGCTTCGACATCTGGGTTCAAGCGCATGTGGCGCTACATTTAAGGAGAAACGCGATCAATAACCAATCTACGGAGCAGAGGGGGTCAGCGCAAACATGGGGAGGTTGTTAAAAATACGCTGCACCTCAACAATGATAACGGACGGCACCTCGGTGCTTTACGATAAGGCGAGACTAAAGCTATTGCTGGCCAAGGACAAACAATGCAGACGCCTACAATTGCTCAGCGAGCAGGATTTTGTGGCGCGCATTCTTCCGCATATTCAGAAAACTTGGTCTTTTCGTGTAGATTATCGTAAAAAAGAATACTCGAAGCGACATCAATAAGTATATCTTGGATGTAACGTGCACTGTAAAAAAAACCACGTGTATTTTTGAAGTTGGAAAAACGTTAAAACGCTAGCATCTCCGCAACACCTAAAACATTTGGTTGAATTGCCCAACTTGAAATGTTTTCAATATTTGTCGCCTTGAAATTCTGAAATCACCCAACTTTTTTTTTTTTTTTTTTTTAAACACAATGTGGGAGGAAGCCAGAGTCCCCGCAGACAACATTTTTCTTCCTTTGGTCGTAAATCTGCTGCAGGCCAATAAATCATGTGGATCATATTTACATGGTTTTAACCCAGCCATGGGGTGCTGGTGCTGCAAAGGCCCCCCACCGACCCCCCACACATCCGCCGACAAAGTGGCTCACTGATGTGGATCAGATACCATGCATTTGATACTGAGGCCTGATCAATGAGGGATCGGAGCGACATGCTCTGTCCTTTGTTTACTTAAGTCTTGCTTGTCATTTCACCAAGCTTGTTATGAGAAATATTCAACAAGGGAGAAAGAATGGGAGAAATGGACAAAAGAAAGAGAAAAGCACGACCGTCTGGTTTGTGAAAAGTTCTTGCCAAGGCCACAGATTGATTTGAGCCGAGAGGCAAGTGCCCTGTGTCATGGAGAAAAAGTTTCTCAAAAAAAGTTGTGATAAGCTCTCGGCACTGTTGGAGAGCAGACTTTTGGTCGAAAAATCAATTGCATGTGTTTAAAAAAAAAAAAAGGAAGTGATCCTAACAAAATTGGAAATCATATTTAGCAAGTGAAACGGGCATTTATTTATTTTTTTGCCCAAATGTGAAGACAATAACAAAAATGAGGATAATTGAAAAACAAAAAAAGGATGAAATATGATTAAATCATCAATACATTTTTAAAAAGAATCATTTCAAGAATACGTCACATATGTAATTTTTGATTGTATATTCACGGCTTCTTTAGCAGTCAGAATGACTTCAGAAACAACTGTGCCATAACGGTGCATCGTAAGAAAAAGATTGCAAACACCACCCACAGGCAAACTAACCTTTTTTTTTTTTTTATTTAAGAAAGTAATTTAAAAGAACATTTTTTTTTTACTATGCATCCAACTATTCTAAGACCTAGATCTCGAATAGATGATGCAAATATGAATTTCCGGTCTCGGGCCAATTTGCTAATTTCAACGACATGTGAAAATGATAACGGGAAGACGAAGCCGCGCGGTTCCGAAATGGTTTCCCGGCGGCTCCGTACGCGAGGATCCGAAAGAAATGGCTCTCGTGGCATTA
This sequence comes from Hippocampus comes, assembly GCF_001891065.2. NCBI lineage: Eukaryota > Metazoa > Chordata > Actinopteri > Syngnathiformes > Syngnathidae > Hippocampus > Hippocampus comes. The sequence goes on from NW_017805197.1 coordinate 34,400, forward strand.
TAACCTTGACCGTGGCCTCTACGCCGCTTTGCTCATTCATGCACTGGAGGGCCACTTTGTGGCAGTATGAGCCCCTCCGCATCAGCTTGCCGCGGCAGCGCGGTCGGCCCGCTGGCCACGAGTTATAAAATGGAATGTCAAATCAAAGAGAGCGCAGAGAATGGCCGTCACCACGGGGCTTAGGGTTTTGGAGTGAAATGGGGAAAGTGGATTTAGTGCTGCTGTTCTCTGGATTTGCTCGATATGCTGCAAATGGAGTCAATGGAATATGGGATGAGCTGACAATCTGCTTGCGAGGGGGAAGCGGGAATGGACATGCTTCTCAACACTGACGCCATTAAAAGAGGAATGAGGGACACACTTTCTATTTTTGCCAATAGGACCACAAAAATGAGTAGGACCCGTTTCGTACGATACAAGATCGCGACACTGTTTCCATTCGATTTTTAGGAGAGTTTTGATAAAACTCGAGGGGAGGCACATATATTTTGGTGCAAATATGTTTTAGATATGGATCAGTTGTCTCTCTTCACTGTTTTGAGTCACATTTGGAGCAAGAATTCAAATGGTACAGTCCGGTCTGTTGATACCTGATTCTTCAAGGATCGGGAGCAAAATTGGCCATTTGTGAAGGCTGAAATTGTCTCTCACTTTCAAAAGGGAGTCTCCCAGACCGAGCTCAGACGAGACGATTGAATTGGTTAAGTCGACGATTTTAACAATCTTCCACAATGGCAACAAAATCACGGCAGAGTTTGAGGCCAAGAGATTGACAGAAGATCGTCAACGTCTTCGGGGCGCGGTACATCTTAAATTGGTGACAGTTGGCTGGGAACATGTTTCATTTCACATCTTAGAAAATCCTTTTTGTTTCTTCCTATTCGCGTATTTGTAATTGACATGTTTATACCGTATTACATGTTCATGTTTTTACATCTTCAAATGTTCGTGCTGTATCATACATCGCAGCTGGCGGCCATTTTATTGGAAATGGTTACAATGAACTACCATTGTGACATAAATTATGGAAACTCACGATTCTTTAAATTGTCATTGTTTCTATATCTGACGTTTAGGTAACAATGCAAATATTTTTTTCTGTTTTAGACTAAAAAAAACGGTATTCTCCTCTTGCCTTGTATCATCCTGCTTGCAAACAGACAACCAAATGAACACATTTTGGTTTCGTGAACCATTCATCCTTCGCTCCGCGCTCGACTGATTGAGTCTAATTAATCTTCACTATCGTATTTACGTGCATCCGAACAACGTCCTCACACTTTTTTTAACGGCAAATCAAGCAGCCATGTGAGAGAGGACCCCAAGGACAAAAACTCTATTATAAAATGATTAGATGGGGGAGCGCTAAATGAAAATCACTCCCCTTCCCCCCCCCTTAATTAGTGCTCGTGTGCAGGGATGACTAATGCTCAGCGCTCCCCCGCTGCTCTTCATGACCGCTTTACTTTTTGTGTCACATTTCCATGCCAAGTTCTTGACAGCAACATCATTTTTTTTTCTTTCTTTTAAGTGTATTCATGTCACTGCGTGTGTCTGACGGAGATTTTCCCCACTGTCTTCTGAAGAAGACCTGAAGCAACAAGATTTACAACAGAGGCTGCTTGATCGCAAAGTGTCAGGAAGAAAGACGACGGTAAACAAACACGAGGCACCTGCGCTACCCTCGCATACTTTCACACGAAACACGTCCATATCTGCAAGTCGGCGTGCTTGTTGCCATGGAGTTGACGCAGTTTTTTTTTTTAAACAATATGTAGACCTATTTGCCTGTGAGTATTATGATATGATGTTTCTATACATTATGTTTTTCTGACATCGACGCTAATTTCCTTGAGCCCCGCCAGGGATGATGTGATGCAGTTGATGCGACTGGGACTTCGCAGTTTGTATTCTCACATCGGGGAGGGATGTCACGTACGCCAATGTCATGTTTCGACCACGTGAACAGGAACAATGGAGGACGCCGAGTGATTCGCGTTATCAAGGGTATAAGTTCCTATTTATGTCTGATGGGAAAACAACAAATATGAAGTTATGTTTGTTGGCGGCACACACTTTTGCTGTTGACAAAGCGTTATCTAGCATCAAAAACAAAAAAATATGAATGGCGGCACATCCACGCTGAGTGAGTGACTATATGAGGTCCCTAAATTTATATATATAAAAGATTCCGAAGATTGATAGATATGGCAGTTCCTGATTACTGATTACCGAGCGTTCTGCTTGTTTGTTCATATTATCGCATGAATGTCGGGATGATTAATTGCCATTTGTGATTCATTGATTCGCGTCTGGCGTGAGCAATTTTGGCCCATCGAGATGGAGGACGAGGACTTTCTTATGAACCGGGCTGCTGCCGTTTGATGTCGAGACCACCCGTTCCGCATCGCAGCGCATCGTCGTATTAGCCAAGACACCCCCCCCCCGCCTCCTTTTTTTTTTTTTAAAAGACAAAACCGCCAAATGACGCCCGAATCCTCCCCTCGCGCTTCCTGCTCGCCAGTCATCAAATCCCAACGCCACGTTCCCTTGAATATGCAAGGCATATGCCGTCGTACGACCGTGATGGCGCAGTGGTAAAAAGGAGATTTATGACACACAACAAGCTATTAGGGAGCTGTATGTGGTGGTGGTGGGGGGGTAGTCAGAGTGGGGAAATGGGCTGGAAATTCTCTTCTTCATGCCACATTGATTCATCCTTCAGAGAGCAAAAAACTCCCCATTATGCACAGCCATCTAAAAAGAGCCCGAGGATGATGATTGTGGGCCCGGCCCAGGTCAGGTGGCGGGGGCACCGACCTGTAACATGCCCCTCTGGCTGTTACCTCAAACAACGCGGGTGCTATCGCATATAAAATCAGTTGTCCTCATTCTTCTATAGATACAGTAAGACAAACGCGGTGAACAGCAATAGCCGGTGCAACCTAAACCAGAGGTGTCAAACTCATTTTTATCACGGGCCACTTTGGAGTTGGGACGTCATGACCGTGAAACCACAAAATAACGTTGAATCGTCTCATCGGATTCTTACTTGTACGCAACAAATTGATGGATTAGCCGTTTTGAAATCAGTCAGGCCAACTCGAATCGTTTGATCAACGATTGTTCGAGTGAGCGTGAACAGGGGAACAAAACTATAAAAAAAAAAAACTCAACTTTATTTATTACTCGTGACAACATTTCGGTCCGGATTCAACAGGGTAATAAAACTATTAAAAAACCTCAACGTTATTTATTACTCGTGACAACATTTCGGTCCGGATTTTAGCGAGGATCACGCAAGTTGACGCGCATGATTTGCTTTCGCAGGCCACATAAAATGAAGTGGCGGGCTGGACCTCAACGAATAATTAACGTAGCACTATCAAGAACATACAGTAGTGCAGTAGGCCAAAGTGTTCATACAAACGGAAGGTTTTATTCCTAAAAAGGTATATTTAACACGATTGTTGGAGACTGTAAGCATGCACAGTATTAAACATGCTAAAATAAGAAAAAAAAAGAACTCAAGGATGATTTGACTGAAACGTACTGACCTTCAAATGTCAAGAAAAACAACTGTTAGCTTAGCAGCACAGCTGTTCTATTGAGTCGGAAAAATTGTGTTTGGAGCCGCGTGCATTGTTGTCACGTTGAAATGTGTGTTATGGACGCACTGTATGGGCCTGACGTACACAGTCGATGTAATTAGAGTGTGAAAGGACAAAGCATTCCTTGCGTTTATAATGCTGATATATCGCCTGCTGGTGAAAAGAAGGCGCGGGGGAAGCAGCTGTCGTCGGGGTGATGCCGAGTTCACACCAACCTGTACTATGGAAATTAAGTCTCCATAGCACTCGGTAATTGTTTCCCCACTGTCATTTAGAAACAAAAAAAAAAAAAAGAAGGTATCTGAACAGGAACTTGTTTATCACAGGAGCTATTCAAATGTGTTTGTCGCGCAGTTGCACGGGTACTCTATCCATTAGAATAATCATCTTTTCAAGGCTCAACTCAATGACTCGCGCACAGGTTTGAATGTTTATTTCCTATCGATTGTCGACACACCGGATGAAAAAAGACAAGCTTTCTCCTGCGGCTGTCGGGGAGACGGTGAGAGAGGAGAGACGTTTGGATGGCTTACATCACAGGGGTACCCAAGTCCGGTCCTCCAGAGCCCCGATCCGACCTGTCTTAGATGCTTCCCTCCTCCAAAGACACCTGATTCAAACATTCATCTTATCAGCCAGCTTTGCAGAAGCCTGATAACGATCCCGGTCATTGGATTTCGGTGCCTTGGAAGCGGGAGACATCTATAATAGGCTGGATTCGTGGCTCTCGAGGGCCGGGCCTGGGTTTCACCCACAGATGGGCGTTTGAATCCAAAACCTGATCTTTTTCCCTGCTTCTAGGAAATGGACAAATTTCAATGTCTATGTGATACCACGTCGATTTAATCCCCCTTCAGAATCAGCGGTGTTGGAACATGTAACTTCAACTTCGCACTGAGACTACTCAACTTTGCATTGCAGGGCCAACAAGCTGGCCTGCATTATCGTGAGCATTATTCTACCTCTGATTGGTCGGCAAAACGCGCGGATAGCGATTTGCACAGGTACCAACTGCACAGTACCATCAGGAGTCTGCCCAAAATCGGGTAACCGCCATCTTCTTTACGATTGTGAGATTTCAGAGCTTGACAGCGCATTGTATTAATTTCTGGTAGTAGTTTGGACACACGCAGTTGTTGCCCGCGTTTGCTCGACAATGCAAAGAGTCAAGCCCGATTACAATGTGCACATCTCAGAGGGCGACGTGCGCTGTCGCGCACACTTCAGCTCACTTTAACTTTGTCTTTTGTGCTCAGAGAAAGAGACAGTCCGCCTTGCTGAGGGCTTCACTCAGACTTGGCGTCCACGGCACGCGGGGACGGCCCGAAAAGTCCGGCGAGCGGCCACGTGGCAACCTCCGACCTGCGGGGTTGGAGTCACTGGGTTTGGTTTTTCCGCCATCAGGCCAGCGGCGGCACAGCTGTAGCAGCGTGGCGGCGGTAGGTGGGAGGCGGGGGGGGGGCTGCGTGGTGTCCTCCAGCTCCAATTAAGTCCCAGCCGGTCCAGCGCGGCTGCCACCCTTCGGGGAGAGCGGTCGCCTGACGCTGATGTGGCGCTACAGCTGCTGTAGGGGAGGGCAGCGGGAGGTGCTACCTTTGAGGCAATGCCAATATGTGACTGCACCCCTGTCAACCTTGCCTTCATTTCACGCTGCCATGGCAACGGATTCGGGTCTCGAGGCGTGGTTGGTGGAAAAAAAAGAAAACGTGGGTCACGTTTGCTCTCTTGTCTCGATTTTTCTGTGCACAGAGGCGAGGATACAAGTTGGTTGCAACTTCATGCTTTGTTTGCTCACATGCTCAAAAGAATGCTTATGAGTCTACTTAAGACGCTACAGCTGAAACTATTGACGTTGTGCAACAATATAAAATAATACCTTACGTTTTTGGTCCCCCGTTAACCACGAAAAACGAGGGATTACTGTATGTCAATGCTGAGTACTTGACAGTTGATTTCCCAAAAGGGTCAAATTAGGATGTAGTTGCCCTGTGAAAAAAGCAAAAGGATCCTTGAGTGTCGTTTGGCAAAGTCAAACGGATGGACCTTGTTCTTGCCACAACTGGATAAAGAGGAAGAAAAAAAGTCACACTCTCCTGTTCGATCAACCCCAGGGAAGCGCTCCTCCCCCACAAGTCATTTATTTAATTGTCCATCAGTACAAAAGTGAGCTGAGGACGGAACGAGGAGGACGCTATCGGCTCCCCTCACGCAAACGTGACAAATTAACATTGGGCACTCGCAGCCTCTTGAATGTGGAGAAATTCCACCGAGCTGATTTACGACAGTCCCCCACACATTATCATCACCATTCCAACAGCTCCCTTGCACAGTGAACGCCGCAATTTAATTACACTCAAAATGAATGACCTCATTGAGCTAGCTCCAAAGATGACCCATTACAACGTGAAATGATCTCCCAGAAGGGAGCCATTGGAAAATCTGTCTGTCATGTGAAGCTTTTTTGGAGGAATATACTATCGCATTGAATTGACAAATATTAAAAACACAGTGACACCGATATCTATTTCATATTGCTGAGACTTCGTTTTTTTTAAACCCAGACACCGCTGCTACTTGAGGCTAAAGCATTACTCCACTGTGCCCCACTGGTATTTGCACTGCATAATTGAATCTTGTCAAAGTACAGTTTTTATACCGTTGATTTTTCCGTTCTATTATTTAGCCTTGAGAACTCAAATTTGAAGTTACAGCCCAAATAGATTGCATCGTAACGCTGTCTGCAATATAAAAAAACAGGTCGCGAGATGCTTTGTGTGGATTTACACTTTGACAGATTTTTTTTACCTTTGAACTTGTACTCTGGGCTCGCTGTGTGTGTCCCGCCTTCAGTTGCTATGGCAACCAGCTGACTGCCAGCTATAGCCTTAATGTTTAATGACTGTACATGTGAGCAGTATTGATCCCCTCATCAAACTGCCGGCAAGAGAGCAAATAGCGACTCGGCTTAAACTCATTAAAAGAGGCAAGACGTACAAGGAGGGTATCAAAACACTTTCAGACTCTCGTCCACATGTACCATCGGATGCGAAGAGCTTTATACAGAACTATTACTCAATGTGGTCAGAGACTTGTCAGCGAGGCATCAATTGAACTATTCCTAAAAATGGATGTATTCCTCATAATGTTACTCCGCTACAATGAGAAAAATGAAACCTTGGTGACCAAAAGTGAGCGTTGGTATTTTTACGATAGTATAGTATACTATAGTACCGCGTATCGCTGGCGAGCTGATACTGGCTTGATTTCAGGGTATCGGATACTCGACAATGCTGCCGAGACCAGACAACAACACTAAAGGCAAATCAAATCTGATGACAAGAAAATCCCCTTTGCCAGTAGTTGGCGCTATCCGGAAAATGAACAGTTATCTACCAGTTATAAGTTGCCAATTGCCTGTGTGTTGCCAAAACACACAGGCTTGTCTTTTGGCTCCAAAACATGACATGGAGCTCAAGTCGGCAAACAAAAAGACTACAAATGAGGGGTGAAAGCGGCAAAAAAAAAAAAAAGTGCCATGAAATGCTATAGAAATATTCTTGTAAGGGAGACTGCCCCAGAGGTCACAAGGTGCGGGTCTCATCCCGAGGACGCTGTGGTTTTTATCTCCTCATCCAACACTGATGTGGAGCTAAAGCCGCTACGTGCTCAGCCCGGTCCCCGAGGGATCACCTCACAAGCCCAGGAAAAAAAAAAAAAAACTGCACAGACTGCAGACGCAGACACTTTTAAGAAAGCGGCACATCCGTTCATCCCGGTTTGGAGCTACACTTTATCCCTTCATACTGCACCACTGGGCCTGACTCATTATTTCGGTTTTTAAAAAAATGATAAATCTCCATACTAATTACGTCAACTGTGACGCATGCACTGATTGGACAAATGGACGTTTGTATTCTTTGAATGAACTGTTTTTGTGTTTTTAGGCCTGGGTGGACAGGAAATATTTTTTTCCGATCGCAGAATGGTAAACTGCATTCATTGCTCAACAGTCCCTTTGAAGTAGCAAAACACCGGCGCTTCTCTTCAACGGCACCATTATAGGTACATTATTTGCAAATTACCCTAAGTGCCCTTCAGTGTTGCTCAATGGCTCTTCAACTTAATGAGCGGGCAATGGAACCAAGTGCTGATTGAACACCCAAAGCCGCCGTCAATGAGCATTGAAGCAGTGGCGAGAGCGAAATTTCATAAACAGCAATCAAAGGCTCAGAAAGAGCAATCCGACTTTTCCCGGGACAAGACAAGCGCATTGATGCTTGTCCTCCCGTTGTTTATTTAGCGTGCCGTGCGGCGGTTATAAAAATGTGCGATGGCCGCAAGAGGAGCCCCTTGAAATGCCAAACATGCTCGGCTTAACAGGAGGCAAATGTCGTTTCGAAGGTCAGCGTTCCATAAGAACAGGGGGGGTGCGGGAAAGGTGTTAAGGTAAACACTTTTATCGTGCCTTCTGAAGGTGTCTGGAAGATCTATTCATTGATTGTTTGCATTATTAGAGTGTTACTTTACAGCTCATTCCAATCATGATATGGTGCTGCTTTTGCCTTGCTGAGTGGAAAGCACAAAGCCGAGCTAATACAAAAAGTCCAGATCAGAGATTAAAAGCCTAAAGAAGTCATGGTCCACTCCAATGTATTTAATTTACGGTGGCCATTGGAAATGGTGATTTTTTTTTTTTTTTTTGGATTACTTGAAAATGATGTCAGTAAAAGCCTACTAGAACATTTTAACTTCATGTTCCCGAGAGGCAGATTAAATGGTGGCTAACTTAACATGATTATGAGAATAGCCGCAACCCAAGTTTTAAGAGGGTGTGCACACTTGTGCAACGGCATTATCGCTGTAAATTTTATCATCCCTCCGGAAAAGCTTCATCTGGCTTGTTTTTGTATTGGGGTAAACCACACCGAGTGTGCCACAGCTTCATACCAAAAATGACCCCACGTAACCTAGACACCCCCGGTCACGACTGTATTATTTGTTATATAGCAATTCAGGCTCCCTAGTTTTAATTTCACTGGAACTTTATAGCCAGTGACAAAGAACACACGCAACCACTCAGTGATCATCATCTGATTTGATGAAAGTAAGCGTTCTGCCACTCGTCCGTTCCCTCATCTGTACCTACTCCTTCGGTCAAAGTGTCGCCTTGATCGATCCCTGGCACTTCCACTTTCCACTTAGTGACCCCGGGGGTCACAAGAATGCTCACTTCCAAGACATTGATTGCCCATCAGCACATTAAGAGCCCGACAGTTAATTACAGACCAAAAAGGCAAGGGGCGGCAACTTGGAGGAAATGGCATGCGTCACAATTAAAGCCATTTATTGGCCAGGGAGCAGAGTCAACTTAGTTACACAACGAGTATGAGCAGATTGTTGGGTACAATTTCTTCTTGTTTGCTTACTGGACACATATCATGGAAAATGGACTTTTCATCAGCTTGGAAACACATAGTTGGGTTACAACTGCATTACGTAGATTAGTGATAGACTACAGCGCGTTCAGACTTGGGCACCATTTTGGAGCCCCACCCCCCACCAAAAAATCTCTCTCTCTCTCTCTCTCTCTCTCTCGGCCAAACAGAGCGCGTTCAGACTTGGGCACCATTGTGGCCCCCCCCCCCCCAAAAAAAACTCTCTCTCTCTCTCTCTCTCTCTCTCTCTCTATGGGCCAACAGAACAAGAAATGCAAACTGACCTCACCTTTGTCATCTTACAGTTACATCTTATTTTATTACAAATATTTTATTTAGACACTATTCATGAGGAACATGAGGAAAAAAAAATGCAAAAAAATGCAAAAAAAAAAAACAAAAAACATAAATACACAAGCTCCACTGATCTGATAACTTTATGGAGGGCGCGTAAGATCTTTTTCTGTTATTTGTTCAATGAGCATTCAGTATTAAGCGGCAACTCTGCGAAGCAGGGCAACATCCACACCATGACAACAATTCCATACCAACATTTTTCTGCTCAAATTCAGACGAAGAAATTTTAGAAAAAGAAGTCAAAAGCCCTTTCTAAGTATGTTTTTATTTTCCTGGATTGATTGGGGGCAGCATAGTAGATTAGTGGTTAGTACATCTGCTTATAGCTCTCAAGTTTTGATTTGAAATCTGCCGCAAAAGAAATGTATGATGACAATTTTTTTTAACAGAAGAAAGTGCATTTCTGATCCGGGTTCACTCGCAAATGCTGTTTGTGAAATTCTGACGAAACGGCGACTATACATCTTAACATGCCATAACTATCACAAAACAGGACAAAAACGCATTAAATGGAACATGACAAATTTGAAAGACATTATTGTACAGTACGCGTCCCATCTCATGACAGACATCTTCCAAGTTTACATTTCGTTGTGTGCACCAAGTTTTAACCACGCCCAACGAGGCTTCTCATCAGCACTGACTGCTGTATCAAATCTTTTTTTTTTTTTTTTTTGACAGTTTAAAAAAAACATCATGAGGCATCCACGGCAATCACGACGTGTCATGTTTACCCATTTCTTCCCCCGGGTTGTCTCACTACCATTCCATTTTGTCGGGACTGTCGCAGCCTCCGGGAACATAGTGTAAAACGCGGCGCCACCTCCTTTCTTTCTATGCATCCCTAATCAAACAAACCCTGTTTACTTTGCGAACTGGTACCACCCTGCTCCAGATAACATTGTCATTTGAAGTCACTTCAGAGAGCCAGGCAGACCCCGAAGGCGGGAAGGCAGGGATCTAAGCGTCAGGTCGATTGTTGTTGTCTGAGGCTCGGCCCGAGGTCTTCTCCGAGCTTCGTCTCCTCTAATGGAAAACCATTGTCTAGCACCCAGGACATAACGCGCCGCAACGGAATACAGTCAGGCTTTTGTGGACTTACGCACCAGGCGGAATGTTCAACCACCCCCCCACCCCTCCAATTCCCACTGAAAGCTACTTTGGAGATGTAACAGCCAAGGAAGTCGATTCTCATTAAGAGGTACAAGCAGAACAGACTGCACAAGGGTGGGGCTTTCTGACATCATGATTATGCATACAGAACTACAAGGGGGGGGGGGCGGGGGGGGCAAAAAAGAAAATAAAAACAGCTGCCTTTTTTGAACACTCTTAATGAGACTAAACCTCGAAGAGTGTCACAACAATGCAAGAGTAAGGCACTTATTTATTGATGGTAAGTGGTCTGCACGGAGGTTAATTAGCACACAGTGAGTGCGTGATGTCACTTAGCTTTGCATATAAAGCATCTTTTATTTAGTTTTCTCGGCTAATAAGTTGCAGGTACTGTCTAATTGCAGGAGGGAGATGCCGCCCTCCCCCCTCCATGTTCTTGAAAAGAGCGAGTTCGCAGTCAGTTCAGAGCACTCCTGCGCCTACGAAACTTGCGTACATACAAGCGGCTGTGGAAATCGGAGGGAAAATGTTCTCAGACAGATCTCTAGAGAATGAGGAATTCCATTTCGCTCACGGGTTTACTCTTTTTTTTCTTTTTTTAAACGACCTCTTCCTCCTTTTATTGCATCTCAACTTCCCTTGCAGGATTCACCTTTGAACATGTTGGTCCAACACAGTTGCCAATGGGGAGATATATCTTTGGGATCCTTTGTGAGTCTTTTGGGGGTTTCATTTTCTTTGTGCTGTTCGTCACATCTGTGGGGGTTGAGGAAAGAAGAATATGAGCCATCATAAAATATAAGCAACAGCTTTCAGTGCATTGTCTGCCGGTAGCACAACGCCATTAACGTTGCTATCATGCCATTCGCGTCACTTCAAGCGAAATACTAATAATACCAATTTACTGTCGCGATGAAGCAATCTAACTCCAAGTTTTTATTAACATGTAACTAAATATATCCAAAAAATGATGTTCATGTTATTGGGTAGCAGCGCACCAGGTTTGGCTTTAAAAAAAATGGATGAAAAGTCGAGTATGTTTACAAACCTTTTGTGTCAATGAGGTAATGGGTGTCCCAGTAGGTCAACCTAAGGTGGAATATAAGCAACACAATGAGTCCATCAGTTAAAACTGATTAAAACAAAAACAAAAAAACAAAAAACAGACAAGACATATTGCAGTTTACGGATCCATTATGTGCTTCCTTAAAAAAAGTTCAGTTTACATTTGTTGTTAAAGATGGCTAATTATTCTCAGCTTAGCGGCCTAGAAACAGACAAGATAAACATGTTACATTTGAGTTTAGAGAGCGTTTATGTGAAACTATGTTAGGCGAGAGGTTAATCTGGGTCTGGTTGTATTACCTGGTGGGCTGGCGGTCTTTTTAAACAGCTACTGCCGTCCTCGCTCTGCTGAGGTCAGCTGGGGGTCATTTAGAGTCTCTTTAACGGACGGGGCAAAGGCAGGCTCTTTAAATGAGGGCCACGCGACCATATGGAGTAGAGCAGAAAGAGCAATACAAAAAAGGACAACAAAAACAAAAAAAGAACAGAGAGAGCAATCCCCCAGCTGGGCAAGTGAACTTGGCCTGAGAGTGTGACGAGGAGACCTTCACGCTGGGGCTACGAGCCATGTCTGTCAGGGTAAACACTCACAGAGTTAACGTCTGTCTACGGAAGGTGCTCGACATTTTGCGGACAAACGGAGAAGAGAGGCAACGTCGCTGGCACAAAATTCTCAAAATCTCAGTCGCCACAAAGTCAAGTTCCCAAAATCCCACCAATCTTTGTTGTTGTTTTGTCTCCTCTCTGTGTGCCTTTTAGTTTAAATTAAAGTTGGATTTTATCAAGTCAATAACACCAGGGCTTTTTGTTTTGTTTTGTTCCCAAAATGTTTATTCAGCATTGACAAGAGGGAAATATTAAAGGGCTTATATAAGCTCAAAATAAAAATCCATACAAGCTCAACAAGTCTAACTTGGTGGGGTAACATATTCACAAGCGTATGAGTTTGTCATGTTCATAATTAAGCTTTAGAACTTCTATCCTACCATCATGTCAAAATGACCCGTTTAAGCGCACCAAAAAAAAATTACAAGAACCTAAAAATCACAAACAACAAATACCTGTGGACAACTTTGCACATCTGTGAGTTTGATGTTAAATTCCTATTTATTAGATGTATTAAAGAGGTTTATGAACACAACTGTATCATGACAAACAGCTGACAACATCCACATTGCACGCCATGCTTTCATAAGCCCTTTAACAGCGACGTACTAGTATTTTACAAAAATGAGGAAACAGCAATACAATATGTATACAGGTATGACTTGTTTTTTTTTTGTTTTTGTTTTTTGGGGTTTTTTTTTTTTGGAAAACTTTTATCTTACAAGGGACACATTTCCACTTACTCCTCAAAAAAAAGATATCTACAATACCGCACGTCCTACTACTAACCCTTACATCTTTAGCAATGAACCAAAATTTCATTGAAGTATATCGAGGGAGATACATTGAGGTGCACTCGCCGGCTGCGGCGATAGCTCACTGCGACGACTACAAAAGTGAAATTAGCTTGATACAATAGTCTTCGTCCCTGTTACATAACGGAGAGAAACTCAAAACACATTGATTCATAATGTTAATTTCTGGCAAGATGGAAGGACACATCCTGAATTGTATTTCCCAGCAGGAGTAAGGTTGTTTTCCTCAGGACAGTGTGAGGCCCACACCGAAAAGAAAAAAATATTTCAAGAATAGAAATGTATTTTGGAGTCACCGAGTACATTACATACAGTAGTGTGAATTTATGGAGAAATGTTATAACGTGACGAGAAAAAAAGGTGAGAAAAGTGCAGTGTGTTGGATTTTTTTTTTTTTTTTTTTTTTTACAAGACAATGCTATTATATCACAAGAATAAAATCACAATATTAGGGGGAAAAGTAGCTTGTTTTGAAGTTTCATTCAGACAAACATGTTCACATAAATGGTAAATAAAAGTGGACCAAGCACAGAACCCTGTGGTACACCCTTGTGAACAGATTAAATGTCGAAGCATACACCATCTTATCGAATGAACTGCGACCGGCTTCCAAGATAATGTAAAGTTACTCAACTTTTGATGTCCCCCGCCATGTGTGGTGAGGCCATTTTTTTTTTTGTGAAGCTGAGCTGTCCAGTATTTGTTTATGGACGAGACATGTGGCGAACTCATCAGGCAGTTACGCTTCATGCTCCGTGTGAGAACTATGTTTTAGTTTTTGCCCCACATATTGACAATTCTGGGATTCCCGTATTTGCAGATTTTTGGGGGGAACCTGTCCTCTGTTATTTGGGTAGAAATGTCACCTATTCCCTTTGTTTTTATGCTCAGGCTAAAGCCTATTCTATAAACATATTGCTTTTTGAGCCTTCTAGTGGCATCTTGGTGTCTACGAACTATGTTGAAGCAAGCTGAGGAGCTTCATTACAAGGACTTTGCCACCATCTTGTGACATTAACAGGGCACTTATAAACGTTTTAGCGGGGGCTTCATTTCAGGGCTTGGGACACTGTCTTATGTTATGACAACTTTTTCTTTATGTCCTCACTGTCATTATGATATTACAATTTTATTTCTCTGTGAGGCAGTGGGGCTTCCTTTTTTAGAACCAGATTTCACTCAGAGTCTTTCTAGAGATTTTATGTTTTAAATCTCACATTTTAGCATTGCTAAAAATGTGGGGATGTCCATTAAAAAAAAAAAAAAAAAAATCCATTACTTGGGTTGGAACTGCCACGAGGTTTCGGGCGTGGACCGTGACACAGTTCAGTATCTGGAGTACGGCTGCTCTCTGTACACTCCCTTGGTCGTCCTCGCCGACTGCGCCTTGCTGTGACTGTTTGCCCACTCTTCTTGACCTGATTAAACAGGATTGCAAAGTTACTGAACCACCCGCACATCAAAACCTTTCACATTTCCGGAGCAACGGGCTACTGATGCGACTCATACCTTGGCAGAACTCCTCTCAGATAATTGAACGAGATGATCAAACGTCTACTTGAAAAGGGCCCGTTTAGAGGCTCCAACCAGGTCACAATTACCAGGAGCCCAGATCAGCCGCGGGTACTTTCCGTGCGAAAGTGGCGCTATCGATGGCACCTTTTGTCTGATCTGAAGCCAGTGCCAAGACTTCCCTGGAGCTCAGACTCACAAAGGCTTGTGTATTTTTTTTCCCCCGCCCTCTGCGTACAAGCTGCTGGCAGCACACAGCCGATACCCCTTAATTAAACCTGTCACCCTTTCAGGGGGTGTCACTTTGAAGAAATACACCGTTTTAACCTTGTGTTTTGAAACCAAGGATAGGCCCCCACTTGGATGCCGTTATTAGCTTCCTTTGAGCTGTCGCCCTTTGGGTGACCCATGCCGAGAGAATACAGTAAAACACTTGGCAGGTTTATTTTATGTGGCGCCACGCAACATACTAATGAGCTCAATGAGCGTGATTCTTTTGCCTACTGCCCAGAAAAGTTGGAAAGTTGTTTGCCAATCGCTCTGACTAAAAATACGGTACTGCATACAAAATACCCAAAACATTTTTTTTTTTAAATCACAATGTCAAATAGTCGTCAAAAGTGGAAGTGAACCAAGCCACTGCAGTCAGGGGTCTAACAATGAAGCGAAAAAAATAATCTCAATGTTGTGATGAATGGTCGCATTATGGAAAAAAAGTAACCAAAGTCATGCAGTAATGCTACTAGACTAAAGTTATAAGTTGAATAATCAACTAATTCAATATTATGGCTTAATAGTATAGGAGAGAGAACACTAACGATTACGATACCAGTCACAATTTTTGCAATTCAAGCAAGCAAAATACAACAGAGAGGATGAGTAAATGAGCTCTCAAGCCTGTAAGTAGCTGGGGGACATAAGCGGGACATCGGTGTGAGATGGCAGACAAGATGCTAATACGCAATTTTTTTTTTTTAACTCACCATACAGCTCATATGATTCACCGCCTTGTCCATATTCATAGTAGTCATCTGAGCTGTAAGCAGACAAAAAAGCAACCAAAAAAAAAAAAAGCATCATCAGTTTTGTTCAATTGATTCTTGTCAACATTTACACAATCTCCACTTCACAACCAACAGGCAAACACTGACAACATGTACAAAGACTGAGAAATGCTTCTTCGCTCTGGCTAGTGCAGCTTTAGAGCACCTTGTTGTCAGCCAGTGTCCATGTCAAGTACAGAGAAAATAGAAGAGCAAAGTGTGTGTGTGTGTGTCCGACTTGACAACCTGAATGTGGACATGTTTTTCATGCAGGCATGGCCACACGTTAGAGCGCCTTGTTTTGTACATGTCTGCTCAGCATCCTTTAGCACAACTTTATTCACCGCCCAAGGTTCCTAATTTTGTTTTACGCTGTTGGTTTTTGTATTCTTTAATTACCGCTGGTCGCATATCGTGCTTCTCTGACTTTCCTGTAATTAGTGTAAATGTCCAACAACAACAACGAAAATGCAACATAAAAGCAGAATTCCGGCGCTATTTATTTGTGATTCTGCGAGAATGGGTCTGCCACCATATTTCCACGCAACCGAGCATTGAGATCGATGAGAGGTGGCATCCTTAATGAAAAACAAAAAGACGGGGCCAGTCAGGTCCGCAGCAAATTCGTTCACGTGCACCCGAGACACTGACAGAACAATCGGTTCAGTCGCGGTGGAGGCAATTCATCATAAGGCTGCCACGAAGTCGACACTGGCCATCACACCTGGGCCCTTGTTGCCTGTCTTGTCTGTCTGTCTGTCTGTCTGTCACGTGGGGCCTGGAAGTGACAACGGGCGTCTCGCTACCTCGCAGATTAGAAGGCAGAAAGCACCTGAAACCTCAGCGCCACGCAACCGCTCTGGGCGCGGAGGTGACAGATTGGAAGTAACGAATAACGGTTTATTTTAAACATGGCGTGACAGCAGCGGGGGGGCTTCGGCAGCAGCGGATGCTAAAAGGCAACAAGATTGCTCCTATTTTGTGTATTTTTTTTTTGGATTGACGTGGACAGTTTGATGCAGAACATTTAAATGAAGCGACAAAGAGGTGTGAAAGTATTTTGAAATGTCGCTAGTTTTTTTTTTAAATGGAAAATCGTGCTAGGGAAACAACATCTAAAGCGGGCTACAAACATGTTGATGATTGTAAATTAAAGTCAACAGCCCTAAGAGCCACACTTAACAGCCAGTGACATCAATGTTTTATTGTGGGGTTTTTTTTTTCTTTTCTACAAGACATTGAGGTCAGTAGAGGACAGCGGGAGGAATCATCTTAAGAGCACTTTGGTGGCTCAGTGACACGAGACCGCTCCGTACGGAGGCTTGTGACTTAAGCGTGGCTGAGCATAAATTTGACCGTGCTAACAATGTGACAACAAACAATGCAGTTTAGACAATGTGTTGGGGCGCCTTTCTGCCAAAAAGTCAGGCTAACGGCAATGTGTGTGTGTGTGTGTGGGGTTGGATGTGTGGCTTCCAATCAGCCTGTGGCATATGTGCCAATGTGAATCTTGCATTGATGTCAAGTCACTGGAAGATCGGTGGCACTACTCATTGACTGAGGGAGTTTTGAGAAGGTCAAATAAGCCACGATGAGACTGACTTCTTTCTTTCTTTTTTTTTTTAAATAAGCATCATGATATTCTAAGAATCCTTTTGTCAAAATACAAACTGAGCTAGAGGACACATTTTGTTTAATGATGGGATTTCCCATTTTCCGAATGTATCAGTAAAAAAAACATTCTAGCTAGTACTAACACCAATCCAGGGTGTAGCCTGTCATATTTTTGATCTTGATTTATTTTAAGCATCTTTCCTAGTCAGTTGAGCTCGAAACTGCCACTGCTGCACTTACCGCTTCTTCTCAGTCACACAAATGAAGCTGACAGCAGGAAACCAAAACTGCACTTCAAGGTCACGATTCACCTGCATTTTACGTGATCCATTTACAAACATGACGACGCTTGATTTTAATCGGCATTGCTAGAGAGGTATTAACTAACCAGAATTTAAAGACAACGGTGTTTCTTGAAGTGCTGTTCTTGCATCACTCATACCAGTGCCAGGGTGAAGGCACTTTTTATTATGAGTCTCACCAAAGACATGTTTGGCATCTGATCACACCCAAAAACTCATCGACGCACACATACTCCATGTATTATAGCAATTCAACCTAAAACTAATAAAAGCTCAAATGAAGCATTTTCAAAAAATACAAACAAAAAGTGAACAAACCTATTGTAAAAACTAATTAAAACAGAATTTTTAAAAAATGAGTCAAAACAAAATAAATGGTAACTATGGTGAAAAATACCAAACTATTCTAACCCAGTTTAAGACACGATCAGAAGTGGAAAAACAACCTCTGTGCCCATCATCTGTGATTAATTTTGTCTGTCATGCGGCACGTGGATCTAACATGCGATATGGCGCTGCCACAGGTGTAAATGAGTTTTGCCGTTCTAAATGAGGTCATATTTTGATTCGATATTCATTCGGAGAAGGCCACCGCTGCTTTGTGTCGCCTCACAAAGAGTAGAGCACATCTGTCCGGGCCAGGAGACACTAAGACAACAGCAGCGGCAGAGCATGTGTCTTTCAGGGAAGGCGATTCCAGGCTTACTTTCCCTCAGGTTTAAAAAAAAAAAAAAAAAGAAGCTTGCAGTGCATCTGTCATTTCTGTAAATGCCTCATCCTGAGCCCTGATGTTGTTGTTAGGGCGAAACAGATGGGAGTGTTAAAATTGAATGATGTAGTACACGTCCCGGGTGGACTGTGTTTTCTTATGCCGCCATTACTCTTGCCGTCCTTGGTGATGAATCTGAGGAGACCTCAGAGGACGTTAAAGGAGGCTGCAGGGGTACGAGGGAGAGGATTGAATCGTTTAAATGATGCAAGGCAGCCACCAGAGGGCAGGTTTTGCAGCTACCGCGCCACCACATTCCATTCTCCAGGTGCGCCATAATAGAGGAAGGCGTTCTCCATCGCACTGTGTAATCCATTTCAGTACAGTACAATGTTCTGCGCAAGATGGTGACAACCAGATTTGTGCACCTACAACTCAGGTCTTCTGCATTGAAAAACAAATCAACGGTAGTTGTAAAAGCAGATGTCCAGATGGGAGACAATTAAAAGTTTGTCACCACTTGTGTAGTTTTACAATGCGAACGTTTCTCCTCTATTCAGGTGATCTACTCTTGGGTGTTTGTGCAGCGTACCTTTGCACATTTGTCCACTTCAACGCTGGCAAATTGGCCCCAAAAGCAGCCGGAGAGCAATGTTGTGCAAAAAGCCAGCGGAGCGGCGAGGGCGTCGGACAATAAAGCACAATATGGGCGCTGTTTTGTTACCAGCACAAAAATGTTAGTGCAGCATTTTAGTGGTGAAAGGTTTTCTAACTTTGCATCAGCCCCTCTTTTTCATTGGCCACTTTAAAATGGGGGAGAATAAAAATGGCATTTTTCTCCTCCAAAAGCCATTTTTTTCTTTTTTTTTTTTTTTTAAAACCAGGACCACATTTCCTCTGGTGACACACTTCTGTGATGCCCTTTTTGCAATCACGCCTTTCATTCTTGTCTGGCACCGGCTTGCAAAGGAAAGTGCTGAGTGCAAATGCCCCACACAGACCCTTCTGATTGCGACAGCCCGGTGGTGATTTTTTATTTTTTTTGCAGACAAACAATACAAAAGAAAAGAAAACATCTGAGGCAAAAGCAGCACCATTTCCTGTTCCCAGTTTAGTTGGGAAATGAAGCTCACACACAGTCAAATGCCAAAATCTTCTAGATGGATACGCTGATTGCCCAATAGTACAGCTGATTACAAAGCTAACACTCAAGCTGACCCCGCCTCCCATGTAATCATTTTAAGAAGGCGCCTAAAGTCCTTTTTATGAAAAATACAGCCACTCATTCTTTTGACATCAGTTAAAAAATGTAACGGCATGAAACGTCCAATATGCTTCTTTGAGCAGAGGTGTATTTTTTGAACGCCTTCCCCCAGCCACAGCTCCCCCCACCTCTATCTCAGATGCGGTCAAATTCCCGCTGCAGCACCTGTCAGTCCTCTTGATGAGCTGTCAACTTTGAAGCAACATCAAGGCACATAGCAGCACTGCAGGTGTCTGAGTCTGACAGCTAGCGCAGCCAATTGGCTAAATTTATAGAAAGAAGGTGGGGGGAAAAAAAGACTAAACGGCTCTGTCAAAGGGGGCTGGCAAATATAGCACAGAGCACCGAAGAATAATAAACGCATGGAGTTCGTGTTTTGCAGGAAGGTGTCCTTTCCTTTGCCACATCTTGCTTGGGAATGTTGTAAAAAGTCTTCACAAGGTGAGGTCATTTCGGTTTAGAAAATGTTTTTGAAAAACGAATATTAGTGTCAAAGTGTATTCATGTGCACCATCCTTTTTGCAAATAGAATTTCAGAACGGTCACTCAGTTGGTTGTTAACTTAGCTGCGTGTATCATTGCGGCCAAAAAGAGAATAGTGCCATGTCACATTGTTTCAGTTTTTTTTTTCCTCATCAAATTTGAGTTCAATTGGTTTACGCTGCAGTGGTAAAAGAAAAAAAAAAAAAAAAACGCATTGTATATAAATGCGAATGCCTTTGAGAAGGTGTCATGACAGCAATCTGTTAATGCCAAGAAATGCGGTTTGTGTGCCTACGCGGTTCTCTTGTCTACGTCTTGTGTTAAAATTTACACTTGCTTCAAAAGGGATGCAGCTGCCATTTAAAACACCGTCACGCATCGATCTGTGCACCGGCGGGCCCTTGGGATCCATCACGATCCAAAGCAAAGGTAAAGGGGAGGGTGTGCGCTGTTTAAAAAAAAAACAAAAAAAAAAACGTCATCTCTCAAGTGTGAAGCACGAAATAACACTCGAGTCGCGGCCGAGCTGCGAGTATGATCGCTGGTCCGTGACCTCAAGTATCTAGCCGGGTGCCACCCATCCATTTTTATTTATTTATTTCCAAATAGAAAGACCCACCCTTGTATTTGCGGATAAATGTAAAGAGTTTGCTCGAGCGGCCGTCTTAACCTTAGCGTTGGAGTGGTACTTAAGCAGGCTTGTGATCTCCCCTGAGCTAAGCACTCTGAAGCCAAGAGAGCTTGTGTGTTTTACCAACTTGTTAGGAGGAAGCTGTGATCTCCTAAGGATGACTGCCACCGCCGCTGTGTCGCACCCCCAGGCCCTTGCTTGATTGTGTGAATATCACTAAAATGTCTTCAGGATGTGTGAAAATAGCTTTTTATCTCAGGTCACACGTGTTAAGTTGTAAAAGTTGTATTGTGCTCACCACGCGGTCACCGAGCAGCTCAGCTTTGCTCGGCCGGGGAGCCAAATTTTAATCAGGAAGAAGAAACGCAAGGCAAGACTGTGGCGAAATGGATCTTTGAAAATAAGAATGCCAATCAGTCCTCACCAACTACCGGGAGTGGTCACTCATATGGCCGGCCAGGTACGAGAAATGAGCAGCTATTGAGAATTAAAAAGTCGAGTCCAGGTTGCGATGTGTAGTAGCAATATTGAATCTGTGAAACTCCTCCAAAATGTATGTCAAGCACAAATCACACCCTATTGCTGAATCAAATTCACATTATGTGGGGGAAATCTAACACCCATTAAGGCACTGTAAAACTGCATTTACGCATGCGGCATTACAAAAAAAAAAAAAAAAAAGCCTCTGTCTTCTGCTTCAAGTTCACTTTCTATCAGCTTGGTGGTAGAAGCCATCGGGCTAATTCGGTGCTGTTACATTTTTTTAACTGACTGTCAATTGTGCTGCTTGTTATCCATCGGCAAGTATCAGAGGTGTAATAGAAGCGAAAGAATGCCAGCTGTGACCAGAGTGTGTTGAAAGCAATTGTCGCCGCCGTGATGAAAACGCATCTAATTATTCTGATTAGAATAAGTGGCAATGCCTGTCAACACGCGCGTGACTTGTTAATGACAATGGTGAGTTCTTTTTCTCTCTCTAAGTTACGAACGTTGATATGTTGAAAAAAGAGGGGGCAGGGGGGTCACACGATCACACTATGATCTATCCTCCACCCCAACAAGATAAACCCCAGGTGACATCAAGTTCATCCCGACAGAGCCATAAAGGAAAGCATCGACCAGCTTGCTCACGAAGGAGAAATACGGCTACTTCCTCACCCCTCAAGCTGTTGCCAATACAATCCAATTGTGGACATTCTAAGTGGGCCAACAGTCATTATTTCTGTAAAAAATGGTGCTGGCAGACATGCATTGTTGCACACTGTTAAAATACTGCAGGACACAAAGCAAAAGCCTTTTGACCTAGCGCGGCATGGGAAGAGCGATCGCTCCCTGGATACAAAGAAATCAATATTCTGCATTTATGTGGAGGGCTCTTTTGTTAAATGGACAAACATCCCCTTATGAGTGTTTACAATGAATGCAGTTGCCACAAATTACAAAAAAAAAGAACTGTGTGACCCATCTTAAAAGCTGACTGTTTAAATGGAATTTAGCGATCACCTTTAAAAAAAAAATGCCAAAGTCAAGCTGGGAAACAAAAACCTCATTAACACCAAGATCATCGGAGCGTGACCGCCGCCGATTAGCTCACGCTCAACAATTGGATTGTAAATCAAGTTCAACATTGGCGGATATTTGCAAAATTCAAACTAGTTAATTTACTCTCTGATGAGCTCGACTTGAAGACGATGAAACACTCCGGGACTGCTTGGTGAGTCAAGGGAAGATCGCAAAAACAAAACTTACTTCTGCCCTTGGTTGGTGTAGTTGTTGTCGTAGGACTCGTATCCTTGGTCATCATACGCCGTTCCATAGCCGTCGTCGTAGTCCTGAAACAGAAGATTCCGACAATGACGTAACTATCCCAAAGGTAACTAAAGAGTTTTCGGCAGTGGTCCCTAACCTTTTTTTTTTTTTTGTGTGTGTCACGGAACAGTTGAATGGAGAACAAAATTAATCAACACATTACGAAATGTACCACTCAGGAATAATAAAGTACGCCTGATAATGTAAACATAATCATAGTGACGTTATGATCCTACCGACGGCGCGAGCGTCATTGTTACTTGCAAATGGGACTGATCAAAAGACGACACGACTGATTGCCGCTTTCATCCGGTGGCTAGCGGCTCATCATTAGCGACTAAACTGCTAATGTTTGTGTGGGCAGGCTGTTGCAAACTCTGCTCGCATTTTCCATGCTTTCTAATCGGGTGCTACTTGTTCAATTGACTCAACGGGCTTCTTGTTTTGCTTTGTTTTGTTTTTTTGACAAGATATCACGCATAGCAGCTTCCTCCTCCAAGTTGCTTCGGAGAGGTCGCTAGCGGAGGAACGTCTCTTGTCAAAATGGTTTCATCTCCGAAAGTCACGGCTGCCCATCAGCGGTGCGTTTCGCTGTTAACGTTTGGACAATTTATTAGGCTTGCTTTTTGTGCACTGCTCCTTCTTTCATTTATTGGCAAATTCTGTTTATTTCAACTTGCGAGCCAACGTTAGAAGGAAGACTCCGACTGGCTGGAGTTGCGCACATTTCCTCCACGTCTGATGGAGTAATTTCGACCGTAAGGCTTAAAAATCACGTGGCATCAAAACAGGCCAATCTGCTTCCTATGCTCGGGCCGCAAGAGCAGCGCCTGCATCCGCTTTGTATCAATTGAGTGACAGCGGGATGGAAGGACACGTGCGGCGGTCACGTCTCATCACCGCCTCAAAGCCTGAGCCTTGAACATCTGTTTGGACCGTGGCAATGTACCCCCCCCCACCGCTGCCCCACCCGTCCTAATTCGGAATAAACGGGACTTACGTTGCACAAAAGGTTTCGACCCCTAGCGACGTGCCTCCTCCCCCCACTGCGCACTTCTCAGCTAATTCCATCGCCGTCTGATTTGCATGCATGAAATTAATGTCTGCAAGATTTAGCCCCACAAGAAATGCTCATCACATCCACTTTATTATGAAGGTACTAATGCCTGATTACAAGTGCACTTTTTTTCTTCAAAATGACAGAGTTCAAATGAAGTCTTATATCGTTCAGTCTCCTGGAAAAAAAAGTGTGAGGTATTGTATGACCGAGATGTACAAAGTTCTTCAATCTGTGTTCAGTACGTATAAGCTTAGTAGGCAATGGAATGAGAAATTGATTCAAATATGGGGCACCACGGGTGTCAGTTGGCTCCTGAGCATAAACTCAATTTGGGTATCAAGTTTTATTCAGTCAACCCCCCCGCCCCCCCACCACCCTCAATTTGCATTCATTATTTCTTTATTTTAAATAAACTGATTGGCTATTGATCCGTCCTGGGTGTAACCTAACTCTCACTAAAGCCAGCCTACATCCCAGCTTACTGTCAAAAGGCGATAAGGCAAATAGTTGAGAATAAATGGCTCCCAGGCCGTTGTTTGGAAGCCCCCTGATACAGAGTTGATTTCTACCAACATGCATGTTTGTGTACAATTTGCTATTGAAATTCTGGCAGGAAGGCATTTGTTCTAAAAGAGTCAAATGTTTATTATGTGACTCACCGCATGTAACGAGACGTTTTAATTAAAATACGGATGCGACACAGAAACGTGTGACAAGCTATGACGTCAATAAGCAAATTGCATTCGCATTATTGCCCGACAAATTGCCCGGCCACTCCAGTCCTTGCTCCCTGCACAAAGTGAACAAAACACAACCTCGATATGAAATCACAATTGCATCCAGTAAGCGAGTGGCTTATCTCACAGAAAGCACAGCTTTCCCTCAGTCACTCTAACAGACAGACTGCTGAAATAAACAAGGTAAAATGTCAGAAATGTCAGCCTGAGATGCAATCTTTTTGTGTTTAAAAAAAAAAAAAACAACGACAAACTCTGAGCAGTGTTTATTTTTATTGTTATAAAGTTATACCTATTATCCAACTCTAAGTCGAGGCTGGAAAAAAAAAAACTATTATCCAACTCTAAGTCTCGGCTGGAAAAAAAAAGTGTTGTCATAAATATTGAATAAGCAGCGACACAAAAAGTAAAACCATGTAGCACGGCGGTGAAAACACAGTCTTAGCTGTCAAATAAAATCACTCCGGTACTTGTATACAGTCAAAGGGTGCGCTGGATAACAAAGTCGGCTGTCACGTGCGGAAAAAGCATCCGAAAAAAAAAAAAAAAATCCCCACAACGAGGACAGACAGCCGTCCGTCCGTTTGAATGCGGTGCACGCAGGCGATTGCTTTC
The DNA here is from genome assembly GCF_001891065.2 of Hippocampus comes. Lineage (NCBI taxonomy): Eukaryota > Metazoa > Chordata > Actinopteri > Syngnathiformes > Syngnathidae > Hippocampus > Hippocampus comes. Next base: position 59,181 of record NW_017805197.1, read on the forward strand.
ACTCAGCATGTGAAAATGGTCGCAAAAAACAGAACAATACGCAGCTGCCTCGACTTCAGAGAAATATTTACATTTTCACTCGGCCCTCAAGAGGAAATATGGAGCTTTGATACAAAATTCATGCATGATCCAGATACTATAGTTCTCCATACGGCCATTTGATCATAAATTAATGAGCTTATTGTTTTTTTTTTTGTTTTTTTTCATTTGAGCTTGAACCTGGTGAGAATGTCGATGCAAAAATAATAAAACCCAAGTTCGCAAACTTCCAAATGACTTACTGTACATCTGAAAGCAAGTAAATAGGACTATTGGGTGTGTTCTCATGAGAATCGAGTTGGAAAAACCTGCACCGTTTTCATAATATATTCAAACTGGACTATTTCCCAACAACATGTGTCATACTGTGTTTGCATATAGCTTTGTGCATAATTCCAAGTTCCACCACTCAAATATGTCCGTTTTCTACTAATTGCTGTGCTAACGGCCACAAAATTCCTGAGAGAACACGCCTGACGGCGAATTGGTTTATCATGGCTTTGTTTTACATTCCGCACTGCCAAAAAGTGGTTAAACAATGGACTTGAGTCTTTATTGTGGCTTTAATTGCATCCCCATTGAGTTCGTACAAGTGCTTTGAGGCGCTTTAAGGTGAAATCTGAGTGTGGACTCGACTCACTGGATGGTTCTGGAGGATTTTAATCAAAGCATATTTCAAGTGGGTCAATGTACACAAAACAGCACTTACAACAGGGGTAGGTGTGACCTATTTCAGCGTCGGTTTCTATAAAATGTTAGTCCTCTCATAAATCTGGAAATAACGGGCACGAACTGGATAGTGAATTCTCAGATGCCCACCCCTGCCACCAAACGTGGCAATATTGTTTATATTACTAAAATAAAGATGGGGCAACAGCCGGGGACAAAGCACAAGCATTTTAATTTTAGTTGTTGAGATTTTTATGACGAATGAATCATCTCTTTTGACAGGCCTCAATATGGCTGAAAATTGGCCAGTGCTTGCAAACACTGCGGAAAGTATCCTGGTGGAAATGTACAGTGGATGTAACGCAACCCTGCAAAAGCCGGGAAAAATTATCCTACCACGAAAAAGAAAAAGTTCCGAGTATTGCACATGAAATTGAATCATATGTCGGCCATCTTGCAGTGAGGCAGCCATTTTGGGTGAGTTCCGTGGCTCTCTGACAGACCGCCTCTAGGAAATTCCCCAAAATGTCAGTACTGTATTAACTTTTCAAACACCAAATAGAATATTTGCGAATGTAAAAAGACAAACAGTCGAATTTCTCCAAATATCAAAACGTAGTACAACCTACTCAGTCAAAGAGTTGCTACCGTACTTCCCCGCTCTTCAATTCGTGAAGTACCGAAAATGAGCTGATGTTCGAGATGCTAGTTAGCCACGCCAGGTGCCCCTGTACTGTCATCAATTGTCGACGCGTTCATTCTAGTTGCAAACATTCATTTCAAAACAGTTGTCATCTTGACATGACCATGAATGTGTACAGAGTGAGGTGCGGCGCTCTCGTAAATGTGATCACGTATTGGACATGTTACCGCTTCGAGTAGCTGCTGTTCTTAAGCATTCCGCTTGTTAGTATTCCGCTCTCTCCCCTGAACTCGGCACTGTCAGTTCAAACAGTTCCCTGGATGATGCACTCCATTTGTATAACCTTGTACTGAGGAGCATATTAACCTTTAACGGTGTTACTGCCATTTATTAGAGTCCCCTTCCCTTTACAAGCGAGAGCTTGTCGACTGATAAATCACCTTGTCGGCGGATTCTTTTCTTCGGCGTCAAACGTGTGGAAAATTGTTGGAAATAAGACGGCGGAAATACAGCGAGTGAAGCTATTGAGATATCTGATATCGCCCCCTTTTACTCGAAAATATCTTGGCGAGCACAATAACGCAACACGCCTGCAACACTGCTGTGCCCACCCCCCCCCCCCCGAACACGAGACAGGGGCAGATAGCGCTCCCTAAGTGACTCTTTCATTTGTATGCCAGAGGACGGCTGAGAGGCGTGTTGTTAAAAGATAAGGGGCGGCCTCTGAGGCCACGAAAGACGAACAGAGGGCTCGCTTCTCTGTGTTACTACAGCGCTATCACTGCTGCTCCACTGTGCTCCACAACAACACCGCAGCAGATAGGGCGACATCGATACGCCCCCTGCGCAAGGCTCAACTTCATTTGGGAAAATCAACCCATTTCTTCAAACGGTGACCAGGGGTGTTTGTTTACCCCATTGCAAGAGAGCAGCGGGCATCTCTCCGGGCTAAGGTGATGAAAGGAAGACTTGTTCTTTGTACAAACGCAAATGACATTTTTCACAATTGGACTGCCGATGCTTTAATCTTCAACCGCCACCATCACAATGGATGAATAAATAAACCAAGATAACTCTTTGTCAAAACCGAGAGTTATAGCTCAATTGAAAAAACAAAATTACACCCTGATAGGAGAAGTCAAAATAAACAACCGAGGTAATATGCTTGCACGACCCTGCGCGCCTTTTGTAACTAGGGATGGGGATGTTCAGATTCAACTCATCACTTTCCAACTCCTGTTCAATCACCGCCACTGAAAGTACATCGAAAATAAAGATCAAATGTTCTCATAGGCTTGACCGAAGCATTTAATTTCTCGCTTCATGAGCAACCACAGCGCACAAGCCTGTGATTGCTCGGAACATGGTGTCCATTAGCAGGGGGCCGGTCGTTGTGGAATTACGGTAGTTCAACACCAGCCCATGTAGTGCTTTGTCAAGAGCCACACATGATACATACGACTCTCTTAGGACTTAACTGTATTCACGTTTCACATCTCTGTAAGCAAAACTGATTTTGTGACAAATGCCTCGGCTCTCTCTGAGATCTCTCTCTTTTTATAGTCTTGGTTTAGTCGCACCTTGAATCAAAATTCACATCTTCCCCGCGCTTCGCAGCAAGCGCGGGCCATTAATGAAACAGCCCTGCAGAAATCCCCACGCATTGAAAAGAGGAAATGGAATAGCGCTGCCTCTGCTTCACCTCCAGGCCGCGGTACATCCGGGACGGGCCACCGGCCCATCAATTACACCCATACGGCCCGCCATTCGATTTGCACACCTACACTGGGAGGCATTTTAGATCAAAATGTGACGCCTGGCTCACGCTGACCAGCGGATGACCTTCGTGCTGCAGCAGTGGATCGGAAAGAGAAAATGCAGAGGAGTTTCACCCATCATCCGCCCACCGACGTGTCCATCACTCGCTGCAATAATCCATCTGGACGAGCATATATTTGCCAATTCCTTGACTTGTACGTGTACATGCACCCCACTCACTCATCCATCCGTCCAACAAGTCATCCATTCCACTGAATTCCCAGCTGGGCATCATTTACAATCGCAATCCATTCAGGATATAGTAAATGAGAATGAGGAAAGCAAAGCAAGAACGTTAAAAAAAAAGGACTAAGCCTATAAATGGACAAAGGGGAACAGTTTGAACAGGATGCAATTAACACTGCTTGGCTCTCGACAAGGCTGAACATGTCCAGCTTGGCCTGGGGGACATGAGGAAAATACTTTTTTTTTTTTGCCTGTGTACATGAGTGTGAATTGGTATTGGAATTGAATAAGCCACACCAAATGCACATGAACAGCAAGCGTCCTAGTCTTAGCATCCAAAGAGCTTCATGTCCACAATCAAGTTTCCATAATATGTTAATGTTTCTATTTAGTTCTGCACACTAGTAGGACAACGACATGCTACCAGTGAGGCAAAACTGTGTACTCGTTTACATCTGTGTGCTACTATTAGATAAGCGCTCGATGTTAACCAGTAGAATTTTATAAAGCCATCGCACCGCACTAGTGGATTGATTATGTTAATAAGAATAGAATAAGAATAACTGCTTTGCATAGTAAGCAAAAAAAAAAAAAAATCCACCAACGCCAATGCCATGATTTCGACAAACTCGTAGTATCATTTTGGCAGACTAGTTGAACAGCTACATGTTACTCATGTGGTACACAGAAAGATTTTTTTTTTTTAGGTGGGGGGGTGGTAAAGGGACACGTGTAAACTGTTTTGAATTCAGAACGAATGCCTAGTGTGTCTTCTCTAATAAAAAGGACAGCTGGAGCATGTTTTACAAGTCCGGGAATGAATGCATGTTTAAACCGAAGACGAAGCGGGAACATCACTTTGTCATGTCATTGATGACTACAAAAGGGGTTTGTCAGCACCTGATGGCAAACACTTGGCTTGCGACGGTGATGTATTCGGATAACACGGAGCAACTCATTCTGCGTCTAATTTGCCGCGATGTGCTTAGATTTATCATCTGGCAGATGCCCCGGGATCCTTTTTTTTTTCCCTCTACCCTACCGGATACACAGGTGCCAGTGTCGGGGGCTGTAGTTTACAATGGTGACAATGATGGGAAACAGCTGGTGCGGGAGTCATTCCCTCGACCTCCACGCATTTGAATTGCAACCCGCTGAATAAAGCTGTCACATGTGCTTAGGCACGGGCCGCTGCGGTAATAACGCAAGTCGGGCCACCTCCACTCTTCCGTTTCTTAACATTGGGATGTTGAGGCAGGAGCTGCTGGCCCCATCCGGCTTGACAAAGTGGCACAAGATGTTTCCACAAATGCGCAGAAGCCATCACTTAATCTCTTGTAGATTTAGATATCGCACCCACATCTCTTTTTTGACTGCACAGGCAAAAAAAAAAAAAAAGAAGAAGAATATATAGCCCATACACCATCCATTCATCTATTTCTCATACTGCTTCCCCTGTTAAGGGTGACAAGGAACTGGAGCACATCCCAGCTGAATTTGGGAAAAAAACGGACTATAACGTGGACTGGTCATGATTAAATCAGGAAAAGAGGAGACTGATCGATATATCGGCAACAGTCACTTACATATTCGTCATAAGTGTCCTGGACAATGGGTGGAACCGGTCGATATGCAGTTGCCGGGGGAGCTCCCCTGGCTCGTTGCACCCCCCTCCCTCTTGCAGATGCTGCGCGGCTGGGCGGGGCTCCTCTGGGCGCCGCTCCCCTTGGCATGGCCGCGTGCAAAGGGGGCACTCCTCCTCGACTCCTGACAGGGCACACAAACGCCAAGCTTGAGCCAAAAGTGCGTAAAACCACGAGTCGAGTTTTTGCAGTAAGCAGCACGTGATAAATTATTTGAAGTAGATATACATGTGTGCGCTGTGTCAACGTCTCGCCAAAGCATTTCAGGATACGGTTACACTCATAGTATTGTATATCGTCAATAATATATGATGTCAACTGCAATCACGCTCATTATGACGAGCTGCCTGCATTGACTGTCTGAAAGGAAGCTGCCTTCCACACCGGCTACATTTCGTCTACATTACGCCTCTGTTAGTAGTACAAACACGCAAGCATGCCATTGAGTGGGAAAATACCGTACGAGGCCCTGAGATTTGGACCTGGACCGTCTTCTGACTCTTCCCACTGAGCTGACACAAAACGCTGCAGTTTTCTATGTATGAAGTCAAAGGTTGGCTGAACTTGCGGTTTGTGAAAGGTGTCAACGCTTTTATCGGGTTTTATCAGCGAAATATAGTCTCTAAGGGCAGTTAAATGATGTGTAGCAATAGAAAAAAAAAACCCACAAAAGGTGGCTCTGAGGGTCATTTGCTTTCTGTCGTTTTTCATTCCGTGTGCGCGGCGCATCGGTGCAACCTGGGATTCTTAAGACTATCACGGACAGTGGCGGATGTTTACTTGAAAGGAACGAGAACAGGCTGATGCTGAGTCGGTCAAAGAGTTAGGTCGAGGGCCAAGGTTTTTTCCCGAACATTTTTTTTTTAAATCCTTGAATTCAAAGCAAAAAGAAACCAACAAATCTTAGTGAAGAAAACTTGCACTCAACCTCTCTCAATACATTGGATTTGAAACCCATCTTGCATGGTAGGCACTAATCACGTCTTGAGTTAAAACCTAGCCAATTATATCTAAACGCAGAGCAACATATCAACAACCCGGGTGTCCTTGGTTAACAGATTCTAATATAAAGCGTGTTGCTTTTCTTTTATAGCAAATATAAACAAATACACACTTGTGTGTGTGTGTGTGTGTGTGTTGTGTGTGTGTGTGTGTGTGTGTGTGTGTGTGTGTGTGTGTGTGTGTCTGTGTGTGTGTGTGTGTGTGTGTGGAGGGGTGTTCTTCAAAGCGCTAAAAAAATTGGAAAAAAAAAAACTTGTCTCAAAGGAAGCGAGACTCTGGAAGCTCAGAGGGATGGCGATGATGAAAGCAGGCCCCTCACTCGCAAATAAAGACTTTTGTGCTCATATATTCATTTTAAAAGTCCAAGCTCTTATAAGATTAAAAAAAAAAAAAAAAGCACCACATTTCAGAAGACACCTTGTTGATCCATTCCTTATTTGACCTTGTATGTAATTAGTCGATAAGCCACTTCAACGCTGCATGCATTCAAATCAGCATGTTTGTCTTAAATAACACAAGAAAACAATTACATAATGCGATAAGATATCTTCACGGAAAACACACCGTCTTAGAATTTCTTGCCCTTTAAAAATCGCTACAAAAACACAATGGTGTCTCATACTGATCCCGAGTTGTTTCCATAAAAATGACTTCCTGTACTGGATAGCAGAATTAAGACGCGTGCTTGCAGCTCGAAAATGACACTATCAACCGTGACAATGCGAGCAGGATCCGACGTGGCCACCAATTAGAGGAAAATGCCGCCTCAGTGGCTTCTCAACATGAAACGGATGCAAGTGCGCAAACACACATGCGCAGAAGATGAAGCACGCTACCTGGGAGGTCCTGGCACAGGTGTCCCTCTTGCACGGGTGGCTGACTTGCCCCTTACCGCTGGCACCTTGGCATCTTCCGAGCCTCCATTCAGGTACGTGAGCTCCTGCAGCTGGGCCTGTCTGATTTCATCGTTGTAATCCTGCGCGCGCGCGCACACACGTACACGCACACACACAGCGCACACACGCACACACACACACACACGCACACACACTCGCATATTTAAAAAAAAAAAAAAAAAACTCTTGTGCGTGCACACACACTTTCAATTAAACTGCATTCAATTACAGACTTTATCTCCAGGGCTACATCACCAGGAAGAACTAATTAATATACTTTAGAGTGCTGCTGTTCATGAGACGGTATATATCTTTAAAAAAAAAAAAAAAAAAAAACACACATACACACACACCTCCAATTGCCTTTTCATGCAACTATACCACTACATTGGAATACATCTGCAAAAGCATTTAAATGTGTCTCGACACGAGCCGTGTGTGTTACTGTGTTCCATGGGGACAGAAGGGGAAAAAAAAAAAAAAAAAAAGGCACCGGTGAGCCTGGGTGGTGTTGGCCGGCTGGTTGGGTTGGGCTGCAGATAATTAATGAGATGTAAATCAGTATTGCTGAGAGCATTGCAGAGATCATCTATAATAAATGGCAGGAGAGTAAATAAACTTGGTGCGGCATGCTGCTACCAACGACGCGATATGGGGGTAGGAGCACTCCAATGTGTATGTTTGTGATAAAAAAGGTCACTGTCCCATTGAGGACGTTTTCCATGTTGAGAATGTGTGTGTGTGTGTGTGTGTGTGTGTGTGTGTGTGTGTGTGTGTGTGTGTGTGTGCGCGCCCCATACTGGTATGAGAAACTTCTTGATCTCCTCTAAGGCGTGACCCATCCTGGCGTAAGCCTCAGCCGGCGGAGCAAACACCTCGATGAGGACGTGCAGGTCTTCGTTGAGGTGCTGGTATTTGGCCTCGCCGCTCTGGCGCAGCTCTTCTTCCTGACGAGGCGAAAACATTGGAGCTAAATGGGATGCCAGTTAGCTGTCAGCTTGCGCGATTGGCCCAGATTCCCATGACGGGAAGAGAGTGATGCTTTACTGGAGGAGATATGTCTTGGCGGGGGGCGCCACTAGTAAACAGGCATCCTTAAAATTATTTGGACTGCAGCCGTCAGTCACCACTGATCGGTTTTGTCCCGTCACAGATGCCACTTCCTCAAATGAGACTTTGCCACCCTTCGATATTTCAACGATAAATTCCAGCTAAAATGGCACGCTCAAGGTTTTCCCTCATCATTTAAGAACGTGTGCTGAAAACGAGTTTGTTTCACATCACTTTTACTTCCACCCGATTTTCCCCAGCTTGAGACTAAAAATGCTTTATGGGGAAGAATTAGGCGCGTTTTAACCCCCTTACATGTTTATTTTTGATGATCTGTCACCTCTGAAGTTAAAAAATCTACAATGTAGAAATGGGTTTTAGCACACGCAGAAGAAAAAAAAAAAACAGAGAGCAGCCGCACCTCGCTCAAAACCACGATGAGAAACGATAGCATGTAAACAGCGGCAGGCTGCGGACCAGTTAGGCCCGCACAGAAGCAGGCCAGGATCATCATGATGGCAGGAAATAGGACGGCAAAAGCCCCAAATGTCTCCGATAACATCACATGAAGAAACAACAGGTTCAGTGTCCCACTTTCTCCCTTTTCCACCGAAAGAATCTTCTCCGGGGCTTTCCGATAGGCGCTGCTTCCTTTTTCCCCTTCTCCCGCCTCAGCACCAGGCGAGCCAGTATCTGATGTCATCTAATTATAAATAACCTTCTTTTAAGAGCGCCAATGGTATGTTAATGAGATGCGAATTTTCTCCATAAATCTGGGCTTTTACCGAGCCGCCGGTGTCGAATGTGTAAGCAAGAATGTGAGGAGAGACGCAGATCTGGCCCTGCTTTTCCCTTTCATGTGTCGGGATATTTACATTGGGGAGGAAAAAAAGGAACAAAAAAAAAAAAGCTTTGGAAAACAATCATGATTGTCTTAAAAAGACGACTCAGTCTAATGATACCATGAGTCATTTCAGCACATCTGCTTTAAAATTCAAAGCGGCTGTGGGGAAACTATACGGCCTGTGACAGCCATGAAATTGTAAAAACGGATAAACCCTCACAGCAACTGTTTCAAAAAAAAAAAGAAAAAAAAAGCCACAAAAGCTCGTAAGACACGACCGCCGACGAAAACATCTTCTTCAACTCAGCACCTTGCATTTAATACGTGACTCTTAGAACGTATTGGAAAGCACACCGGGTGTGGTATCTCAATCTACGTGGTTGAACGCACCATCTGCATATGGAGGCCACGTTATCAGCGCTGATAAAGATGATCCAACCGTGTAGACAGCAGCTAAGCGGCCCTCTGCGACAGATTACGGTTGTCTGCTTCTTACATCTATCTGCCGTATCTGCCTTCTTTGTGCCACCCCCACCCCGCCCCCCTCCACCCCGCCCTGATATATCTTCTTCGAAAAATAGCGGTTCACTCTGGAAACGCACAGGGTGGACGCTGGAGCTCCCGCAGACGGGGCTTTGAAGGGGAAGGAATAACTGAGCTAAATCCCCTTTCAAATTAAATATTAAAAGAAAGGAGTCGGGTGAGGGATCCTGGCCAATCTACAGCATCAGACTGACGCCGGGAAGTAAAATGTAGTCATTTCTTGAACAAGAAAAGGAAGGCAGGCGATAATAACAGCTTCCAAATCAGTTGGATGACAAACACTTGCATTAGGCCAATTTGCCACGACATCACGTCTTCCGGATGGCAAAAAGCTAAAGCGCGACACGGTTTGACTACAAAAGAGCAACGGAGAGGACGGGCCAAGTAGCTTGAATGATGATTGTAGCCGCCTTCTCGAGTGCAGTAGTTTGAATTTGTGATGCGTCAGTTGAGAGGATGCGACTGCCTTGGCTAAAAAGACAAAACATAAACAAATGATATAAAAAAATATATATATAAAAATAGAGCACATGTGAATGCATCGAACCCAACCGAAAATGTGCTAAATGGAAGGCGTGCAACTCACAATTCTGACTGGTGGTGGTAGAGCAAAGAAGGCATTTTTTAAACTAAAATAGCAGCTTGTTTGCATTTCCCAATGATTTATTTTCATTGTATAACTCACGATACAGTGTCAATTTGACCGTCATTCCTCAACCGCAAAAAAGTGGCACCGCCTTCCGTTTTGCAACACATCGCATTCCTTAACCAGGCAAGTCGCATGCCACCGAGATGTCTTGATCTCGCTGAGTCGGTCCCCAAGTTTGATGCAAATCACAAATTCAACTGAATTGCGCATAGTTCGAACATTCTGATTCTGCAATGCATACATTTGCGTCAGCTTGGTTGATCCGTCAACAAGGTAAAGCAATACAATATCTGTTGCGATGACAACGTGCACCCTTTCATCTTTTCTGCTCTTGGTTTCATCATCTGTGGCGTGAATAGAAGCTGCAATCGCTTGGGTTAACCTCCTGCGATGCGCTCCATCGCAAACGAATTCTTCCGGCTTAAAAGCCTGCATGCCAACACTCCAAGCCGTCTTTCTTTGGATGACGGGGAGTCTAATACATTTGGTAAGCACTATATATGATGCTATTATTCTCCAAAGAAACACCAAAAAGTCCACATAAAAAGACGAGGACAAAAGGGATACACCCTGACAATTAAAACAAGAATTCAATCACACTGGGCTCGCCGTAAGCGAAGCATAGTAAATTAATTTTACGGGCTACGTGGGGATTGTGAGAGAAAGTCCCAGGGAAGAAAATGGATGAGTTAATTATGGCGCGAACAAGAGGGAGGGGGTGGGCAGCACAGATGCCTTTACATCATGGCGCCTTGACAGCGGCAGGACAGCTGAGGTGCCATAACGAGGCGGCCGAACTCGGGGTCCCGACAGCTCGGCGCCTTTCAAACACCTCTGCACTGACGTTATTGTCAACAAGAGCGGCAAATATTCGGGCAATTATCCCGCCGCTTTACAGCGTCTGAGGGAAACGAGAGAGCGACGCACTCTTTATCTTCCCGACGCACGGCTGGATCTCGTGACTCGCGCAATGGCATTTCCGTCCACCGCGGCGTGGCAACTTCCCCACCCGAAGTGCAGCCTCGGAGGCAATGTTTTACCAGCATAGAAATATAATTATATAAATAGAAGCATCGGAGCGTGGCTGGTTGCGTCTGTGGGAAGGAGGCGGCTCTATTTTTACTCCCGCTTGAAAGAGCCATCGGGCGTTTTGCCCGTGCAGCGGCCTGACTGACTTCCTGGTTCACACTCGCAGGAATTCCGAGCCTTGAAAACTACAGTGGCACATTCTCCTTAAATCCACAGCAGAAAAGTCAGCAAAAGGCTGAAGATAGGGAGCAACTCCCCCCACCATTAATAAAAGAGAAAAGCGGCTAGAAGCTGAGCCGCCGGGTCTTAAATCGCACAGCAGGCATGTGCAGACAGGTGCAGGTGCTGGGGTCAGCACATCTCCGTGACGGATCTCTTCCTGGACCGTCTGAGACTATCGATCACCGGAATCAAAAAGAATGCGCTATATAATGACGAGAGTCATTGTGGCCGACAATTCACAGACGCCGACGAGCCCGGCCAAGTCGATTTATACACCCCCGCCCCCAGCCGCACTAACAAAGTCCGCAATCAATTCTGATCCTTCTGAGCTGCCGCTGGCGTCAATTTATATGCTCGCTTCAGACATCCACATAATCATTGATAAATAGGCCCTGTTAAGCGTGAATTTTGCTCCAAATTTCTCTTTTAAGAAACTAAATGAATTCCAGCTAATTAGTCTTTCTTGTCTGGCTGCCGTCGACGGTTGACACAACCGCATTCTTCGGCGCCACGATGTGTTGTCTGCTTTTGTCTCGCCCCGCTGCGCGAGTGTCCACTTTTTTTTCACAAAAACGTGACTTTGTCGAATTCAAATGGACCCGAGGCAGAATTAAATGCTGCCTTTTGGTCCGAAAAACGCGCTAAGTTGAAACCGGAGAGTGGCCATTGCGTCATCTTTTCACTTGTAAGGAAGCAAGGCAGCCTTTTTATTGGAAGGAATATTCATGACAAGTGACTAGTTTTCTTTTTGGGGAAAACAAAATTATAATTCATGTATGACTCTTGTACCTTATTTGATTGACGTTTTAAAAACTCAACGGAGGAGCTTTAGCATCCTGAAACATGTTTAAGTTTGATGCGTGTTTACGCCTATAAAAACAAAAAGTGCGACCACGTTTCAAAATGGAGTAGGTCACTTTGTGAAATTACGATCGCAATCATTCTGACATGAGTGGGTTTCGCTCAAAAGGTAAAGCGGAGAGTTCAGTTACCTTCTCTTTGTCCCGCATGGACCCTTTGCCGAGAATGGACATCTTTGTGAGGGTGTCCTCCTGTAGCCTCTTTAAGGAATTCCCACGTGGCCCGAGAAGTTTGCCCACAAAGTTAAACTGCAGGAAAGAAAACAGAGTGGGGGGGGGGGGTGATCAATCAAGCAGCTGTTTGCTCGAGATAAAGCGCAAAGACGCCCGCGTCAATTTAACGTAGATTTAACCTGAAGAAGCTTTTCACCGAAACTAATAAAACCTTTTCTTTGCATCCTGAGTAGGATCGATACAGGCGGTAAATCAACCGTATGTTGTCACCGTTTGGGCTTTTGCTACACAAGAACCATCCGAGTCACCGTCGATCACGTTGGTGATAAAATTGCCTCGGGTGACTAAATTACAGTCTTTATTCTCTGAATTTTCAGTAACCGCCAAGCGAAGATGAACTCACAAGGTCGCTGCGTTTTTGTCCGTGAAAGTAAGCCAAATGCTGTGCCATCACAATGCCAAGCAGCGCCGCGTTCAGAGACCCATCAAAGCGAGAGAAACCGTAACACTCGCCAAACCCAATTCCACTCACAGCCGGAGACGGTCAAAGTGAGACAAAAGATGGCCAAAACCTTTCTGACTTGTTCCACGGTCCCTTCGCCAGTGACTTATTCGGCCGTCTCCTTTTACCGCCAAAGTCATCAATTAGCTGGCGGGAGGTAACACCTCACCTCACCCTTTCCTCTTGTGTGCCTTTTGTTCACTGAGCTTATTCAGAGGCACCTGCCAATACCTGGCCGATGGCTTTGGGAGGGGAGCTTCAGTGATTTACTCTCGTACAGTAATATGTGGTTGGGCTATTTTTATTTTACAGTCCCAGAAAGGGCGGCGCGTTTGATCCATCGCGTGTTTCTGGAACTGTTTACAATAACTGCAATTTCTGTGAATGTCATCTCACGCGGAGGACTTGATTGGAGGGCTAATTCAAACCGAACGCAGGCAAAATAGGGTCAGTGTCCTCCTGCGAGATGGAGTCACTGTTGCAATGGTGACTGACGGATATCGTCGCTGTCCCATATTAACCTTGTCTCGCCACTTTACAGCCATGAGGACTTTTGAACATAATGAGATTCCCTGCGAGAGTGCGATTGCACCGTGTTCTGTTGAAGAACAAATGACGGCAAAGCCATGCTAACCGCGAAGCTAACGTGGAATGGGAGAGCTGCGAAATACCAGAATAAGTGCCAGGGTGGGACAATTCAGGCAGATCTATGTGACAATGGAGTGTACCAACTATGGCGAGCAAATTAGCGATTAAAATAAGCGTCGAGCGAAAATAACAGCTCCAGAGTAGGCACACATGACGTCTGAAAAAAAATTTGAAGTGAATACGGATCCATCAGTGCCGCTCATGTCAGTGAGGTCATTTTTTTTTTTTTTATATCGGTATTATTATATGTGTTTGCTCACGTGACTGCTCACGAGTTTTTTGTGGTCTTGAGATCCGCAGGCTTTGACGAGCTTTCGGGTAAATCTGCTGGAATGTCATGAGAGACTGTGAATAGAATGCTACAAAAGTTGACCGTGGACTTTTTTTTTTTTTTTGGCAAGTAAGTCCAATGAAGAGACAGTGTCAGGAAATGTTTTGAATGTGCTGAGTTTAAGCGATTCCCTGCACATTCATCATCCTGCACATGGATACCGCCTTGATCACCGAGCTGTACGGTGGGACGGAACGATGATTTGGCAGGGCCGGACACAGACAAAGTCGTATTGAGCACACCTTTTCATTCTTCTGAAGCATCCGACACGGTGTCAAGTGAAGGGTGATCGTGATGGATGGCAAAGGATTCGGGGGGGTAATTCATTCATTCTGCACAGTAAAGCTCAATGCTGAAAGCATCAACGGGGATCTGCATTTTCTGTGTTTTTGCGTTCATAAAACATTTGCAGAATTTAATCAGGATGTTGCATGGAGCCTTTAAGCAGAACGCAAACGAGAACCTTTTTCATGTGTTTTAATTATTAGTGGATGTGCATTAAATTTACAGGACCTCCTTTTACATGCGACTGCTTCTACTTGTTACATTAACGTATGAAATAATAATGCCTATTTTGATCGATGCCGACAGAGAGAAATCGTATGCCCATGATTAAAATATACTCAATATTCTCATTCGTAAGACGCACCATCTTAAATTGTGAACGTGGAGTGTGCAGGGGGCGCATGCAATTTCCTCGCTGCATTCAAAGCCACATGACATCAGCCAATACGGTCTGAGTGGTAATACCATTTCTCATATGGAAAAATGATCCAAATATGAGTCTTCCAAACAAATAAATCCCCCGCTGTTTATCATCGACAAAAATCTGTCCTGTGACTAATACTTTCGGTATCACGAGGGATTAGGTGACCCGTCTGGACTCGTATGATGTCACCGCGTCATGGGAGAGGATTGTGATGCTATGTTGGGAAACGGTCACGGTAAAACAGGATGTGGGGGAGAATTACCAGAACCTCCACTTTCTTCAGATAAAAGCAGGGAGGGGAGGCATTATTTCTAAGCATCATCTTGAAACCGGCGAAAGAGATGGCAAAGAACGCGTGGTGGCGCTTGCTTTATGGGTAGACCGCTGAAATCTTTTCATCATTCGCGGAATGTCTCACGGCTCGGCCTGGTGCTCAAAGAGAGTCCGAGCGGAGTCGTCGTGCTGAGGGCAGCAAGACAAGAAGGAGGGTCTTGGGATAAAATGGCTTGTTTCTCCAGACAGGGAAGAAGACCACAGTACTGGAAAGAAGCCAGTGGGACTCCTTACGACTTGCTAATGGGCCTGTAGTGCCTTCCGCCAAGAGATCCGGCGCACTAGTTAGCCACTACTCACCGTGCTACCCCTTAGGTCATGAAAAAGAAGACCGTAAACGCGCAGACACTAATTTGTTGTCACGTTCATCTGGAGATGGGACAAACAGACTGATGATGGTGTCACGAGACAGCAGGGTAAAAACAAACGAGGAGCTGACGGGCTGACGCAAAAACAATCCGAACTCAAACAAATCTGAGTTTCGAGTTTGATGAAATGGTGCCAGGGAGAAAAATTCCCAGACAGATCAGGAAGAACGGAAACCAGGAAGCGTTAACAACAATGGCAACAGATTCACTCCTCATCCATCATCCTTTTTTTTTCTCTTTTAAGGTAAATGATGATGTCGGCTCAAAGAAGGATTCGTGACGAATACATTATGTCTTGTGGCAATTTAAAAAAAAAAACAGCAGCTTCTGTTCCCCCCCCCCTTGGGCTAATTTAGAGGGTTTCTATGGTAGTCAGTAAACAATGTTAGCAAAGCTACAGGATGTTTTTTTTCAATAGCATAAAATTTATCCCGCTACTAGCTCTTAAACAACAACATGGAAAATATTTTTTCCCCTTTCTCTTTTTATTATATGAGCACAAGTTAACAAAAGATGAAAATTAGTACTTGGTGACATTTTTTCCCCCCATTTTGCCAAGAATTGAAGTTGTAAAACAAAATGGTAAAAACAATTTTTTTAAAATTCATTTTTACTTTAGGATGTAACTCATTACGGTACAGTTATTTCATCTGCACTTTTTATTTTAATTACCTCTACTTAAGTACAGAGTATGAGTGCTTTTACTACCTAGGGTTTAATGGAACGGCCATCTGTGCAGTGCACTTTCACTGGAAAGCAAAGTGCTCCTTTTGCACAGGGAAAACACACACACGCACATGCGCACATGCGCACACACACACACACACACACACACACACACACACACACATCCCGAAATGGTCATTTGGAAAGAGTTCCGCCATCTGAATGAATACCAGAGCCGAAAGTTGATGCTCAGCAACACAAATGAGAGTGAGAGGGGGGAAAAAAAAATAAATCAATTCAGATGAATGACTTCCGCCATTGCTTCCTGCCAAAGAGAACAAATTGAATTTGTCTTCCCCGCGGTGGCTTGTTGGAGCTCTAAACAGCGTATCAGTGGCTCACCTTATCAGATATGTCAAAGCAGACGCGTTCAGCTGTGAAGCCAGACTCGATGCATAGAAAACACAAGCATCGACACTCATCGTCGCTTTTGTCCAATGAATTCAAGCTCTTCTTCCATCTTATTTACAGTGGACGCCATGATCTGAATCTCAGTGACGGTTGCGACGTAGGTTGCAAACAAATTACGAGCACGGTCATGAGAATGTTTCCCAAGCAGAGCGCATTATCCACAATCCCCGCTTTAATTTTAGTCGTAGTATGGTACAGTAAACCTCCGAAACGCTCACACTCGTACAGAAGGACCTTCGGCTCTTCAATAAATCCAAGTTGTTGGAACACCCACTCGTTGTTCAATAAAGCCGAAACCGCAAACACTCATTGGCCAACATAAAGCGTGGCGTGACCTCAAACTGCCTGGGCGGCAGTGCCCCCTTTTGCTTTGTAGCAGGGCACCGTCAATGTCTTACCGCGAGCCCCCCCAAAAAATGGCTGTTATTTACCTGGAGCAAGGAGGAATCTATCGCGAGAGGAGAGAAAATGAAATCGGCTGTGAGATAATTCCCCTCAATCTTATATTCATAAATATTCATAGACGTATGAATATGGTGAGACATCAAAGTGGCATTGATCAAGGTCAGTGTAATGGAGATGTAGCGTGCGTGCGTGCGTGTGTGTGTGTGTGTGTGTGTGTGTGTGTGTATGTGTGTGCGCGACAGAAAGTGGGAGGAACAACTCCTGAATACCGCTCTACTTACTACAGTAGGAAGTCCTCTTGATACGTGACATCAAACAATAGTCAAGACTACTGCAACAACAAAATATCAAGGGGCAGTAGTGAGGAACTGAAAAGCAAACTGGAGCAGGTTGCATTCGTCTATAAATAAATGCCGCACGTTCGGTGTGTCGGCTTACTTTAGGAAACTGCTTGACTGGTATCAAAACTTTCTGGCCCAGTTTCATGTTCTTGTTGATGACGACGTCGATGAACTTCTCTTCCTCCTTGCCTTCCTCCTTCTGAATCTTGTCGATTTCTGAAAGACAAAAGGAGACGTTATCGGCGGGTCGGTGTGGGTCATGTGATTGATTCATTTTGTCAATCGGCGTCATTCCGAGAAACTTTGTATTATATACTCTGTTTTAATTGAACATTCAGTGATTTTGATTTGATCTATTTAATTTTTTTTTTTGCACCAAACTTTACTTTGCTCAAATTTAGTGATAATTTACCGACCTCAAAGCCATTTTTCCAGTGTATTTGGTTCACTCCCAACTGCATTCAAATGCTGTTCAAGGTTTTTGCCAGTACAGCAGAAAGTAGCATCATCCGAAAACAAAACCTATTTCTTGAAACGTGGCATATATCATAAATATATAACATGCATCATTTAGAACCTAGTATAGACCCGAGGCACCCCGTGTATACACCTCAGACATGACATGTCCCCCTTTGCCAAGTTCTGACTGAAAAACAAAGGCAAAAAAAGTGTTTGGGGTTTTTTTGGGAGGGTGTTTTTGCCGACACCATTTCATGTGGGCAAATTCCTGTGATTGCTGCTTAAATCATTTCATGTATGTTTTGCTTTTTACTGCTTTTGATGTTGAAGTAGAAGACATATGTTCTACTTACTTATGACTTATATGTAATATTATTAATATGTGCAGGTATACAACTCCAATGCATGAAACACAATCAAATGCGAAAGAGTTCAAGTATTAGCAGGATGATTATTCATCATTACTATCACTAGTCACTGACCTTTAAATTCTGAATTTCACACAAAGCAAAGAGAAAGCCAATAAGCACCTGGCCAACGGTCTTCGCTTCATCTTGCGGTTCTTGAAAGGTCACAGAAAACACTTTCACTCTAACAACCAGGTAGCGCAACGCCCGTATCCAAATTTCCGTCAATTTCAAACAAAGTAGTGCTCGATTAGTAAGAATGACTTTAGGACAGAGGTCGGGTTTTGCGAGTTGTTGAACATACAAGCTCTCGAAAGGATCATTAAAACAAGGTCGGTCGGGGTCCCTTCAGCGACACTCATGCAGGTGTTGTTACGCAAAACCTAATTTTCTTGTCATTTGAGCCAATATCAATTTACTCGGAAGGACTTTTACCGAGTCCCTTTCAGGTGCCCAGTGGAGGTGGACATTTGAGCATGTCCTTACAAGCTATAGCAAAAGAAAAAAAAAAAAAAACATTGCTCCCGCCATCTTTTTCATGTCGAGGCGCTGGACTGTGATGTATTTAGAGGCATAACCTTGAACACTTAATCAGATGGATAACAGCGGCCTTTCGGTGGTGGTAAAATGATTTTGCGGAAAGGGCAACTTATGAATGCGGAGAGCCAACGAGAAAAAGAAGAAAGAAAAAAAAAAACTAATGGCAAGAGGAAGGGTGAGACGGAGGGCAAACTCCATTTCGGATTTGTTTCGTGTAACATAAAAATGATTTAGAAAAAGATGACAGTGCCCCAAGCCATCAGTGTTTTATTATTATTATTATTATTATTATTATAGTTATTTGTTTTTTGGGGGGGGACTGTTTCATTTGCTGTGAAGGAGTATGAGATATACCAAAAAGAAAAACAACAAAAAAAAGCGCAAAAAATGTGTACAAGTGAAAACAGAGCAGATCCTTCTTTCCACTTTATTCCTGTCACATTTTGACAGAGTAAATTAAATGCTCTCAATAAATAAAACACAATTCCTCAGAATTTGCAATGAGTGCGTTATTCTCTTACAGTCACTTGTTGTCACCCTTTTGAAGAATAAAGTCACAATTAATAAGAAACATTCACGTTTATCCAGAATGAATTCGGAATATGGATTTTGTGTATGCTACTCACGAATGACATGCTAGCACACTGTCATGTTATTGTTTTAAATACTGTTTTCTTGGTGTGACAACACGGTCATTTTATTCATGAAAACTTGTGAATTTGTGAAAATTAATTTGCATAAAATAGATCACAATAAAAATATCAACATCAAAAGAATTCAAAATTTCACCTGAATAAAATTTTATTATTCAAAGACTCTAAAAATATTCTTAAAAAAAAGGGTGGGGGGGCGAAATCATACATTTACATGTCACATTGTTAGTTGTATCGCATGAAAAAAAACTATAATCTGAAAATGATGCAGTTTACTAGAGTAACACTATCACATTACTAATTTATTAATGAAATAGTTTGTGAGTGCAATTCGCCTTAGGAAAAGATCTTGAGAGTAAACTGAACGACAAAAGAAAAAAAAAAAGCCTGAATAATTTTCTTTTTCTCCTAACTGACCACCGTGAGAACATAGAAATCTAACGTTTTTCATGTAGAGGGAGCAACCACATACACAAGATTAATCAATTACGCAAAGCCAGATGTGCAAATTGGATCCGAAAAAAAGGGGGGGGGGGCTAGTGATTAATCAATAAAGCTCCCGCTGCATTAATATTGCAGGAACTAATTACAATTATTTGAGAGGAGTCTCTTAGGTTTTATTTTTTTTCCCCCACCAAGGATAAAGGATAATTGAGCTATCAGGGAGATCGAGATCTCAGAGCCCCAGCTTATAGTCAGGGTGGCGCAAAACAACATTCTGAGGAAGAAAAAATAAAATAAAATACAACAACATTAATATTAATGCATCACCTAGCAACATGCCCAGAGAGACTCCATCCTCTATTGAGATGCGTCGCGCCTGAGATTGTTACCGAGACAAGTTTCGGCTTCCTATTGGCCCACTTTTGCTCTTATTGAAGATTTGACCGGAGGAGAACTTTGCATTTCGCAACCGAATTGACCTCTGACTCACCCTTGCCCAGCAGGTGCAACCTAAACGCGGCTTCGGATCAGTTGTCAGCCAGTGGGCGTGAACACACCGCGCTTCTTCTGGGCGGCGTTTATATAAAAAAAACAAAAAAAAAACTGAACTGTGCACCACCTCTGCATCATTAACAGCTGTTGTGAAGGAGGAGATCCAAACGCCGACGGAGCATAATGCGTCTGTTGTGCTGAGTTTTTTTTTTTTTTTTTTAAGGAGACTCTCCCGTGACTGCAAATGCGGCAATATTCTAATATGGCCACTCGGAGAAGCACGACAAAGACCTTGAATGAATCAGCCTGTTGGAATGCTAAGTGGTGATAAGACGTTTAATAAAAGGCTGTAAAATTGTCTCCATATGGATGGATGAATAGATTTAAATGCAGCGGAACCTCTGAAGTCAAAGGTCCTAAAAACTTGAGTTTGGCCTCCAAGTAACTTGCAAAATTTGCAAGAAGATTTTTTTAAATAGAGTTAAATGAATCCCCTAGTAATTTGAGTACCTTTGTTAACCTCAGTTAACCCTGACTACTTTCTTGAGGGACTTTTATTTTATTTTTTTTAACAGTATTGTACACGGCCAGGAAGAAGTCAAGCCACGCCTAGCAACAATTATATGCAGGACGGTAACACGCCACCAGTGCGGTGAGAAGACCAACTTCAAAATAAACCTCACCTTACCAAATAGGATATGAATGCATTGTGTGCTTTTATTTTGAAGTCTTTCATGCACCGATAATGATACCCTGATAACATAATCAGCTGTCCACCGTAGTCACCGCTGTGCCTGAAAGGGTTAACATATCATGTTAAAATTTGTTTTTACGATTTTTGGGGCATGTCGGACAAGAAGTCACCTCCTTCCCTCCCTATGCAAAACCTTGCGTGCTCTCTTAGCATCGGTGGCTAAACGGTGCAGCATTATACATTCGTATGAATACAGCCAAAAATAAACATTTTCATTTTTTTTTTGTGAGGCCAATGTTCATAGCCATGTAATGAATTCATTTTCCCCAGGTTACAAACTACAAAAATATTCTTCAAGGCAACTGAAACATTAATTTGGGTCTCGCGCTTTAAATGAATACACAAAAATACAAGAGGGAGAGAACACATTAAAAAAAAAAAAAAAAAACGCGTCAGGAGGCACGGAGTCCGCATGCGACCCGCATTGTCGCTCAATGCAGCGGAACCGACTGGTGCTTTACAATTAGTTGCACATAAAACTGTTTCATGGCATATGTTTGGCGCATTAGTGGCTCGAGCTACAAAGTGGTGTTCATCTCACAGTGGTATTTATCCACGCGCGGTGTCTTCTGGCGATGCCTGCCTGGCGTGCAAAACATTTCAGCGGCAATAAAGACATGCTGACAGGAGGTAGAGTAGCATTAATGATCTCTTTGGTCTAGAATAATAAGAAAAAAATGTTTGACATTTCAATTAAGCAACACAGCGTGGCGGGGTTTTTAATTTTTTATTCTTTTTTTTTTTTTTTTGCACAGCCTTTGCCGCTCAAGTGCTGGCACATACTGTATGTTACCTCCCGGCCATGTTGCGCTCACTTCTAATCACGCGGCGTGACAAAGGGTGACACGTTATTTGGTGGTTGTTGTTGTTGCTGAGCTGCTTTATCAATTGCAATGTGCATCTGCGGAAAAATAATTGAGTCGTGCGGAGGAAGAAACCGACTTGCACCCTCAGTACCGGCAGTTTAAAACATTTAAAAAAAAACACTCAAATGAAACGCGGCGCAGAGTTTATATGTTACTCTTTAGTGCATCTGTAGCCGACAGACTTATTACTTTGTTTTGCAATGGAGCAGAAATGTCGCATTCATTATTCATCTGCAGAAAAAGATTTGTTTGCAGCGCGAAAAGGCACGGCGTGCTTGCTTCAAGTTGTTTGTCAAAGTCACTTAGTTGTCTGACACAAAACAAAAGAGAATCAAACAATGCATATTTAAACTAAGAAAAACATTGAACTTTATCAAACCAAAGTCTTCGAACGGATGTCCAACCTATCATGGGAAAACTAGCTTTCTGTCTTCTTGGAGATCTCGGTGCTCTTTCAACACAAGTCGCACACCTCTAAATTTGGACTGCGCTGTATATTGTAAAAAGCCCCATCCTTTAAAAAGAGGCAAATGATGAACCACCATAACGCGGCAGAACGATGTCTGGCATATTTACATTTTCAAAGAAGGCAAACTAATGTACGCACAGCATGCGAGTAAAGCAAACGTTTTAAAAGGAGTGAGGTCATACCCAAGTTCATTACGGGAGAGGTAACAGGGAACGCATGCAGTAAAAACCTCATTAATGCCGCGCAAAACCGTATTTGCATAAGGCGATGCTTCCCCGCGTCTCAATAAATTAGGACAAACGAGCGTTCATGTTTCTGTTGTTTGTCGGGCGAGCGTCTGCCAAGGCTCGCAGGCGGTCTGGTCAGCGCCAGACACAGTTTGCCTTGCACAAATCTCAAGAGCGCCGCCCGTGCGACAACGCAGGTTTTCGTCTGAATCACAAAGTCAACGCTGTGACCCTCGAAAGAGAAAACGCGACCAAAACGGAAACTCCTCCGCTCACTCCTGCGCCGAAATCTTCATTTTCACTCCCCACTCCTCCAATGCCTCGACAAGGTCAGGCTGGCAGCGGGAATTCGTCTCGCCCCTCTAATCTGAAGATTACATTCTGAGCGGTCGGGGAGGCCCTCCCTCGCTCCCTCCCTCGTTTAGCCTGCGTCTCTCTTCCCCTCGCCGTCTCTCTGCAGCCCTGCCAGACTGGCTCTCGACTGCGAGGTAACGAGCCAAGACCCGCTTACAGTGTCGAGATAATGTCCGCGGATTAAGACAGAGAGCCCCCTGAGTGGTGCTTCCTTCATTTCAGACGGAGGCCCGCGAAGTGTCAGGGATCCATCCAGCTCGCAACAGACACCATTGTCCGTCTTCTAAAACGCGCACGCGTGCGTAAAAGCTGCCGTTCTTAGCTGCGGCGATTGCAATTTCAGCGACATTTGTACTTCGACGCGACTGCCAGAATGGCTGCAGGCTTCCCGCTCCCATGTGACATCGCGGCGTCAACTTCAGAGCCGCGTTGTTTGATCAACATTTCGAGAGTTGCGGGGTGAATTCATCTTGGCGCCTGTTCACTTGAAGACACACTTTGGCGAAAGGGATTATCTCAAGTGTTCTCGACCTGCCAAAATCCTCACGCCTCATCTACCAAATCACGGGAAGTAGCGAAGGATCACGGGAGGAATGTGTGCGGCATGCGCGCCACTCCTTGAGGTGTCGAAATAAAAAGTGAGGTTGCCAGGATTCTGAGAAGTTATGGTAAATGATCAAGACCGCCGTTTCGAACACGCCCGGGCGTGTTATTCCTCACGCTACGAGCTGTTTCGTAGACACGAGTCTCGTCGGAATCAAGAAAAACATCACTGAAAATTAAACTTTGAAATTCTGAATGTGGAATTAGCTTGCTCCTCAGGCGTCAGAAATAGGTTAATAGTATTCCAACAGCCCTGATCCGAACACGCCGTCATTAGATATTCTGTTTAAAGACATCAGAAATGAGCAAAGAGTCCCCCGAACAAAGTCCCGCTCTACAACTCGGACCGTTGACATTTCAGAAACGGTGGGGGTGGGCAAGTGAGCTTCTTCTCCGTGCTCGTTGCGAGGGCGTTCATTTTGTATTTGTGCGACAGCTTGAAAAACTGGGTACTGTTTAAATAAATAAATCAATCGATCTCGCTGATTTTCCCCAGGTTTTGTCTAATAGCCATTTTTAATAAACATCAAACAAATTACAGTTGCCTTGGATTCTTTTTAAGATGACACAAAGTCACTGAGAAATATTTTGAAGGCTCCTAATCGTCTCTGGTGACGGAAGAGGGTGTTTTGATTGATGTCTTATTGTCTTGTTTGATCAATACTGTGCAATCGAGTCAAGAGTAAAGAGCGGCCGAGGCCACAAATCACAACCAGACGCTCGGCATGTTTGCAGCGGGGATTGTAAGGAGCAACAACAAATCTAACCGATCGCAAAGTTGCTACGCGATACGCATCACTAATAAGCGCAATTCGGAACTTCATTTTCACTCGATTACAATCTTCATGGTCAATTCCCCAAATTAATAGACCTATCCCGACTTTGGGGACATCAAAAATGTGTATGATTGTTGTCTGATGTCTAAAATCAATTGGGAAATAGCCTGCCATTTTGGGGTCATCGGGGGGGCAAAACAAAAGTGGTTCTTACGTTGGTGGAACCCTGTGCATTTCATACCTTATCGAAAACGACATCTCGGTCTCCCAAGTCACTGGAGTGCCCTTACCTGGAAACTACCGTTCGCTCTCTTGAACCAACAAAGCAGCGCCCGCAGTCTATGATGGAACAATTATGCTGATTTAAAAAAAAAAGAAAGAAAAAAACAGAAGTGCAGTGTAAACCTACAGGGTGAGTTGCCGCGCACATAATGAGGAAAATGCAGAGCTTATGCGACACAAGCGGCAAGTGGTGACCAATCGCCGTCTCTAGCACCGGCAAGCCTCCACTGCTTTGTCTTCATTAGGCTATCAGCACACCGCTCTGTACGACAAAATTGCAAGGCCAGAAGATGCCGAAAGTTCTGGATGCGGGGGTGGGGTGGGGGGCGCAGGCTTTAGAAAGAATCAAGCCCCAAAGATAAAAATCAACATTTGAATAATAAATCATCCAAACTGCCTTCTTTTTAGTTTCAAGAAAAAAAAGGAACCACAGGAAGGCCACCGCATCCCACAATTAAGAGGCGCTGATGTTTATGCTTTCGGGATCTTTTCCCCTAATGAAGTTACCCATAAAAACGTCATTAGGCTGTGAGAAAGGGGCCGGTCAGGGTGGGGGGGGGGGATCCGAGGATAAAACTGCGGGGCTTAATGAACATCGTTATCTCTGCCTCATCGTCGGCAGTTTTATCAAGATACACGCTGAAATCATCATAATGAGCAGTTACTCCTTCACTTTCAAAGTCAAGCTTTCGCAGCATCCCAGGTTGGACGACCCACTGGGGATTAAATGGGTTGCGGATAAAGCCGTCTAAAACTCCGGATGATTCGTAGGCATCCATCCCTTTTCGATTCCGCTTCTCACGTGCAAGTTTGCGGCAGACTCGGGGTGGGGGTGGGGGGGGGGGGTTGACGTGCAAGATCCCGACTTGGTCGTCAGTCACTGACAGGGCACACATATAGACACGGAAAATCTTTCACACTCACAATCGCGCCATCGCCGAGTGGGAATGGAACCGACGCCGCCTGCACGGATGTAAGGCGAGGCAATGATTACACAATCAGCCACCTGATGATCTCTCAACTTGTCCCGCCACCGAGGGAACAGAGAAAAGAATGAATGAAGACGACAATGACAAAGGCCCTGTCCAGATAGTCACACTTCCGGCCTTGAGCCCCACAACTTCCGGTTGAGGGTGCGAGTGTGTCGGGT
The DNA here is from genome assembly GCF_001891065.2 of Hippocampus comes. Classification (NCBI taxonomy): domain Eukaryota; kingdom Metazoa; phylum Chordata; class Actinopteri; order Syngnathiformes; family Syngnathidae; genus Hippocampus; species Hippocampus comes. The sequence goes on from NW_017805197.1 coordinate 84,698, forward strand.
CTGGCCCCGCCCCTTTTGTTCCACACTTCGGCATCGATGATGGCCACCTCAGCCGAAGGGTCCAGTTGTGAGCCCTGGGATGTGTTTTAGACACCAAAAAAAAAAAAAATATGGCGAAGACAGAAATTGAAAAAAATGTCAAAACGGATCAACCGAAGGGAGTATTTCCCATGAAGCTTTGCGAGGAGCCTCAAAGAAAAGGGTGGTGGAAGGGAGCAAGGGTGCAGGGGGCGGTTAGCAGGAGGCAGCTGTGGGGGAGGCAGACGATGCTGAGCGGGCAGCGGCCGGGCTGATGGATTACAGCGGCTCCCTCTCGGGGTAAATGGACACCGCCGCTCCTCCCCTTTTTTTAACGCCTCAGCCTGCATCGTCATTGAAACGTCTCCAAAGATGGAGGCGAACGCGCAGCTGAGCCGCTTCATCGGAGACCCGCGCGGCGAATTCAAGCGGCAAAAGAGATTTTCCGCACAAATCTGATCTCCTCCTTGTCTGCTAATCTAATATCGTTTGTATGACAAGAGCGAGGCAGACGCTCATTGATTGAGTCAAGACTAATTGCACAGAGAGCCCAGATTGTTTTCAGAAATGCAAGAAATGCAATTTCAGAAGCAAGTATTTGGATATCCGATCACTGCACCTGCTGTACAGCGACTGAAAATGAAAGAAAATATGGAGCTGGCCTGCCCATTTGCAGTGATAAAAACTTCCATTCTACTGGGAAGACTTTCGAAAAGATTTGTAAATTTTCTAAGGACCGATACCGATACCTCCGATACTGTACATCTGTACTCCTACTCTCGCACATCGATTTAATCACCTGTGGTAATTCTCAAGAAGCAGTTTTATCTTTGCTTTTAGTCAGCTTGCATGTTTACCAGATTTGGGGGATTCGGACCAGAGAAAGCAAAGCTCCTTTCCAGTCATATCCATCATAGCATATAAACACATGATTTACTTTCCTCTTTACAATTAAACATATTGTCTATAAACGGCTAAAGATGGCCGCAAAAAACACGCGGGTCTTCATGAAGCTCCTCCACCACAACTGCCTCAAAGCGATCTCGCGAATATGCTTTACTCCAAATTTGTATTTTAATATCATCGATTGTCGTCGAATTCCGCAAGGGGAGGTTCATTCAAAACTCAAATTTGAGTCAATATCGGTTGAACTCAATGTCGAAAAGAATCCAAAGGCTGCACTGACAAATCGGCAGTTTTCCTTCTACTGCTGACATGTGTTCACAAGTAATCCGCATCAGCCCATCACTGCGCTTGCATTGGCAAACCGCACGCTCCAACGTGGATCTCATCTCATCTCTTAAGTGTCAACACCGGCCAACAGCAACAACAGCAGCAGCAGTCGTAAACTACAACAAATGAAGTCACAAAAATCTTGACTTGCTGCGTCGCGCTTAGTTGGCCTGGATCGACTATACCGCCACGGCTTTAGATGCACGGAACGGAGGCAGCATAACGAACTGACTGCCCGGGGGCGATTGCTTTCCTTATTTAATGAGCTGTGCGATGCTAATGTACCGTATTTACACCTATCGATGGATGAGCGTTTTGTGTGTGTGTGTGTGTGTGTGTGTGTGTGTGTGTGTGTGTGTGTGTGTGTGTGTGTGTGTGTGTGTCTAGTGTGTGTGTGTGTGTGTGTGTGTGTGTGTGTGTCTACTATAATTGTTTTGTTTGTGGCAACCTGCTTGCGTATGTTTCAACAATTACCGTATTTCGATGACGGCGGCGGCGATCCAATCTGTGTGCTAGCGATGCAGTCGGATTGGAGTTTATTCAACTTGTGATTTTTATCCGCCATTTGCAACAGGCCCGATTCTGATCTGAGGTTATGCGAATTCACGGTCATTTTTTTTTTTTTTAAACTCCTCAGGCTGCCGTGACCCCCAGTTGCGTATCCGTAGCTTGTCTTGCGCTTTGAAAGTTTACATCGCAAGGGATCATCACTGCCTGGCGCGGCTCGGACGAAGCGCTTTGAAGGGCCGACCGTTCGCTGCGGCTGCTTCGGCCGAGCCTGCGATTAAAGGTCAGGCTGCTCAAGAGTGCACTCTGACTAAATAAATAATGAGAGGAGGGAATGTGCAGAGCAAATGAACCCGACGCCCGAGCACCTTGACTCATTGCTTCCATGTCAACAAGACGCCGCGGCTACCAAAGTCCTCGACATTTATCCCCCCCCTCCAAACTACGTTCATCAAGTGTCAATTGACCCACTCAAATTACAGCCAGCTCAATTACGGCTACTCTAAGCCCTCTTATTAAAAACATAACGATATGTTAAATCGGGCGCAAATAACTGGTCAGTCAGTTCATCGAGTCGCCGTTTTCTGCAATCCTTTCAGGGGATAATGGATCTCATCGGGCCGAATCCCACCCAGTTCTCTTCGTACTGTCCTTCAATTAGCGGGTCTAATTGTCACTTTCGGTTTACCGTCAGCCCTAATTTTGCAGGAGAGCTTTCTGGAAATTAGATTGAAAAGGCTAAATTGTCTCTTTCGGTGTTGGGGCGACCCGACTGATGGCACTAATGGTGGATTAATTGGCTGTAATTTGGGAAAATAAGCATCCCTGCTCAGTCGGCGATGGATTAGCATATTTGCTTCGCATTTTGCAGCAGGTTGCCAAATCGGAACAAAAGGTTCTCTATTTTAGTCCGCCTTTCTGCGTGATTCAATTATTTGTGAGTGTTTATAAGGTAAGATGGTGTCAGCCTGTTGATTCCAAAACTAGCAGGGAGAAAGTCAGATTTTAGGAAAGCGGAAGGCGACATCGTCCAAGACAAACGCAAATGTGATGAAAAATGCATGCGCTTTGGTTACTTGGTCAAAAGTCCGAGTCGACCTCCATCTTTTTGAAGGTGATCGAATCACGGCGCATTCTTTAGTGGCGCAGCGGATTCTTCTTGCCTTTAATCCAGTCCCATCGGAGACCATATGAGTGAACAAGCGCCGGAAAATAATGGCTGGGCGTCACTGGACCAGCCTGCGGGTAGAGATTAAGGAAATGAAAAAGGAGTTTGCCGAGTTCTTTGCGTCGCTCACTCTGTTTCATTATCGACCGGCGTGCCAGAGGGGACGACACTTTGGCTCGCAGCACCTGCGGCTTCGCCAGGCGCACCGACTTCCTCGGCAAACAATATCGGGATGGAGAAGATTTTTTTTATTTATTTGTTGTTATTATTATTTATTTATTTATTTATTTTTTATGACATGGGCCACGGGAACACGTGTTGTTTTTACCGGCTCTGCGCGTGGGTGTGTTACGAGTCGCGACGTGAGCAGTAAAAGGTTGGCAGACTGTTTTCATGCTCGTCTGAAGTGTGGAACTTCGAGAAGTTCTGTCAGCATGCCGCCCGCCTTGATGTAAACTCTGAACGATCTCATCGTGAAGATGGGATCGATTCGCGGGCCCCGACAGCAGTCACGTGATGATGCACCGGGTGGGAAATGGAAGTCGGTGATTTAAATAATAGAAGATGTTGCGCATACAGGAGCCTTGTTACTTTGCCGTCTTGTAGGAGTCGCTAATTGTTTGTCCATTCGGAGCGGCTCGAGTACGGACTGAGGCGCAGCAACCGAAGCTGAAAGGTCGAGAAGAGCGATTCCCATCCGCTGTGCCTCGCAACTAAAAGAGCGCGCGGGTTGACGCCGACTTCCATCTCTTACGGCTGCAGCAGCCGCCGCCGCCAGCCTGTCGGGAAGATGAAAATATGCCTGGCTTCATTTAGCGCTGTGGGCGTCCTGTGGCGAGAGGTGGCAGGTAAAGCTAATAGACCACTGTGGGCCACAGTGGGGCTGTTGACTCAGCAGTGCCGCCGGCTGTCTCTCCAGGACGCCTCAGTTTGATGACAATCTCACAGAGGCCGCAGAGGGCAAATAGAGACCCCGTTGGGGGCATCACCTTCATGCTGTGATTGCTCGGTATTTAAAGTAAACTATATTTCAGATTCTTCCACAAGCAGAAGCATGCATCTTCAATGCTGCGGTTCAACTAATATTGCGGCGTCAGGTGAAATAGTTGGCATTTTCCCTCAAAGTGATGGAGAATAGGAATGGAAAATCTGTCACTGAACGTTCTGACCTCCTCAATGCCAGTCTGGCTTTTGAAGCAGATCAATCACTCTGTGGTCCTCTGTGCAGTATTGCCGCAGGTAGCACGAAAAACTCACTTTTTTTTTTTTCCTTTTTAAAGATAGATTATTGTAACGCATTAGATTCTCTCTTTATCTCCTCTTTCCTCCTCTTTCAATTATAACTGCTTCAAACAACAAAGAGGATGCAGAAAAGTGGTTAAGATTGTATGACTGTCTGTGTCTTACGTGTTGTATTATTTTGTTATGTTACATGTTATTATGATTTCAAGATGGCGCCGCGAAAGTGGCTGCCTTTACAGCAGCTCTTATATTTTGTTCTTCTACTTTCTTCCTTTCATAACTTTGCTGCTGTAAATGGGGAATTTCTCCATTGTGAGACTATTAAATGTTATCTGATTCTGATTCTGATTACTAGTTTCTCAAAACCTTCGCCGTTATTGAGTAAAGCATTTCCGGCATCACTGGCGATATGTTGCAAAAATATATAACAGGACACATTTAAATATCCTCGACAGTAATTGAAGTAGTTTTTTTTTTCCCCTGTAACCCACTCACTTCAATTCTTAATAACTTGTTGATCCAATTTTTTTTTTTTCTTAGCGTCGCTTGCAAGCAAGTATTTGCATGAAAGTAATCACATATTTTTGCTGCTAACCGAAGGTCCCAAATCCATCTGGAGCTGTCAGTCGAGCCCGGCAATAAGAAAGATCCGGCAGCTGCGCTGACTGACGGAGAGGAAATTGAAGTGTCACATCAACATTTTAACCATACTCTGCTGCCTGTTGTCACCCACCGGCATGTTGCTTCCATCAAGTTATCCCGAAAAGCAAGAACAACAAAAAGGGAGGGGCAACGTCAGAATAACAAGGATTGCCCCCCCCCCCTTCCGAGCATCTTAACCACTCATTGCTCCATTCAAATGTCCTTGCGAGATGTAGGCCACCACTCGTGCCAGAAAGACGTTGCGTGACAGTAATCTTTGACAACGTTGTCAATGTCAGAGCAGCGACCTGAGACGTGCATATGAGCAAATATGGCTGGGAAAATGAGACGGGGGTGGGGGGGCGGATTGGGCGTGAGTGGTGTGCATCATCTGCAGGCTGTCAGTTCACACCAAAGATGCGGCTCCGTGTCATCGAAAAGTGAGAATCCTCTCTCACGCCACAGCAGAGGCGTGGGCAACGCCTCCGAGCATAACCACCCACTGACCGTCATTAGCATTAAAACGCCGAACTGGCAAACGCACGAGGCTGCCCGTGTCAAGTTCCACGAGGCTCGGGACGGGACTTTTGTATTTCGCAGCGCTCCAGAATGCAATTTTGTCGGGTTAGCGGTCTTATTTAAAACCCGCGCTAAAACATCTGGGATGTTGAATGAGAATGATTTCTTTTAAGAAAAAAAATAATAATAAAAAGGGCAGTCTAGCTTAAGTGTGAAATGAGCTCTTAAAGTGTACACATGCAAATTGTGGGCAGGGGATAATGGAATCTCGCCAGCGAAAGGTCAGACTCACTTTGCGCCGGTAACTGCGCTGTTGGTACAGCAGTCGACTTTCAGCCAATTGGAATTGTCATATCGTGAAACTTGCTCTGCAAATCTTTTTTCGCTCGCAAATCAATACCAACAATATCAGGAGATTAAGCTATTTATGATCTCTATCGCTTGTTTATTTTTAACAGGGAATGCAGTTAAAAAAAAAAGAGAGAGCTTTCCTCTCACAAAGAGAGGAAGCTAAGTGACCAAAATCACCCCTCATCTAACGTTAGACGAAATGGAAATATTGACTTAGTTGGTTATACACGTCGCCAAGCTTCCCCCTCCCAGCGCCTCAACAAATCTGACATCATAGGAAAATCTCCCATTGCTAGATAGGTAAGAATATAAATAGAAGTCTTAATTAAGTTAAAATTTGGACACGGGCCTGCATGCATTTGAATTGGTAAATCTCTGTCTCGTACGGGGCTGACAGAACAATGAATATTTCTACTTCTATTAAAGGCAATTTTCCTTCGCTGGCTGTTATTTGCTGTACCGAAAATGCCAATGGTGATTCAAAACTGGAGACAACAGTCTGTCAACATATTTTTGTTTTCCTTTTGGAGCTGCCAAGTTAATGTTTCTACAATGCTATTTACTCATCTGATCCAGGGCCCCAATTTGGGGGATTTTAAAGATTTTTTTTTTTTTTTTTTAATCAATTATACAACATATCATCTTGCTTTGAACCTTACAGTGATATGGACCAAGTTTATGGATGGAGTGCCATCGAAGCAGAACGAATGATTCTTTGCAACTTCTGATGATTGCGTGCTGGCAACAGTTGAAAAATTGGGGGAAACGAGTCTGCGTCGACGCGAGAGTGTAACAGCTGGTTTACGACCTCCCTGGAAGCTGCCGTTAGACAAAGATCATGGCGCACCTCACTTCATAACACAGCTGTTGAATTGAAAGTGCGGGCGACTGGATTTGGCCCTTGATGATCACATTTCGATTTTAGGAGTAAAAATTTACATGCAGATGAAAGTTTGAACAAAATGGGGGAAGGGGGTGGGGGCACTGGTACTACCGTAGTTTGCAGAGTTGACTTTCATACAGCTGGTGTGGAATTGGTCCAAGTCACTAAATGCCCAGGGTGGAATTTGCACTTTGGTCAGCTGGAATAGGCTCCGAGCTGAAACCGTCCATCCATTTTCTATAGCACCTCACCTCTTTAGGGTCAAGGAGAACCGAAGCCTATCCTACCTGACTGGACCGGACACATCAGCAAACAATCACCTCCACTCCGCATGTTTTAAGGATATCGAAAGTCAGACTTGGTTCCAACGGCTGGCTGTGTGAATAGAGTCTGGACAGAGAGTGTTTTCATTAGGCCAATTGCACAATCGCGGTAATGTCTAGATGATTGTGAAAATACAAACGCCTATCATCTCGACCCCAAGATTTTGAATAAAGTGCAGGTACTTGCCACGGTAATTTTGACGGTACCCTGTCCAGAAAACCAGATTCAGCTCAGCGAGTAGCTTCCTTTTCTCCATAGTTCATTTATGGCGTGGCTTGTTATCGCGGTTGCCGCAGCAACCTCGGCAGCTGCAATTCTTTCTTCGAGGAGACGCGAAACAGAATTTCCCTCGGAGGGGGGAGGAGAGAAGCAGACATGCACAACTCATTAATTATGTCTCCGTTCAAGTATCAGTGCACGGCTCGCAGCAGTTTGACTCACGCAGGGGTAATGAAACCTTGCTTCGGAGCTAAACGGGAACGCTGTAGGACAGAGTCCGGCCGGAGTTGAAGCGTCCTCGTCATTTAGAGCGGCCTTTCTTTACCCAACAAAATGTCAACATCCTGACACTTGATGCACCATCTCAAAGCTGCTTGTCCTCATTTGGGTTGAGGGTAAGAAGAAAGTCAATGACCGAAAACTGTGTTTCTGCATCAGTTCAAACAGAACACCAATACGCCATACCTTTTCCAAGGGGCAAATCAATACATGCAAACCCTGGCCTCGTCTGGAGAAACATATCCAGAGAAACCATTCAATAACTCCAAGCTGAATCTGACGGCTGGATTGCTATTCATCTTCCATTACAGGCCACAGGCCAACGACCACTACAAGTCATTTTGTGACATATTTGGCTCTTTGGGCTGCCACTGACGTGTACAGCTGGAGACTGGATGGATTTTTCCGGTGTGCTATTGCTGCAATCATCAGACGCGCTCCGTTTAAGTGTTCATGTTGCTAAAGGGGACCACATAGGACCTTTTTTACATTCACCATTCTCAGTCTACACCAAGTTGCAAATTATAGCTATTTGCATCTGTTGAAACTCCTGGAAAGCGTTTCGTCCTGTATCTATTTATCAAAATGATTGTCTTATAAAATGGGCATATTTTCCTGTGCGGTCGGATGTATTAATAGACAAAAGTGTGAAGCAAACTAGGCTTTTTATCACGTACCTGCTGACGAACATAAAAGACTACGATGGACTGGGAGACCTCGAAGTATTCGAGAATTCGCATCTATCATTTTTTTTACAGGGTGATTCGATCATTGCTTATATAATTTACTCACAATCATTAAATTACTGCACGGTGCTGGGCGCAAACATTGGAAGCAATGTGTTAAAAAAAATATATATATATATATATTTCAGTTAGCATCATGAGCAAGTTTTACCTTAGCCATTACAAGTTATCTTGCCCGACAGTGTGAGCATAGCATCCCATCCCAGGGAACTGGAACCAATGAGAAAAAAAACTGGTACCCGTCCAGACTTTTATCAACTTTTAAATCAGCTCCTGTTTGAGAGGAATACGGCATTGAAAACAATGATAAAGCACGTGCTTTGGACTTTCGGTAAAGTCGGCGATTTGATTAAAAAACGGCGAACACAGCAGGCAGCAGTTGAAATGGTTGATTGAATGGCTAGATGGGCAAAAATAACTTAAACGGTCGCTCAATCTCACCGTTTAGAGCCCGCTTCGACTCGGCAGCCATTAATTTTCACCGTCGGTCATGGCGCACTCATGTGATCAGGCAAAAACAAAGATAAAGCTCGTATGCCATGACTTCCGGTAAAGTCGGCGATTTGATTGAAAAACGGTGCGCACAGCAGGCAGCAGTTGAAGTGGTTAATGTCATGGCAAGATGGGCAAAAATGACATACAGTCGCCAAATCTCACCGGTTTCCGCCCCCTTCGATTCGGCAGCCATTAATTTTCGCCGTCCATCATGGCGCACTCACGCGATCAAGTGACGTAGTTGCGATGGGTCTTTTTTTTTTTTTTTTTTTTTAATTTTATGAATTTTATTTTGACGAAAGCTTAACAAAACATCCATTGATACTGTAATAGAAAAAAAAATTATGGGGATGATTCAATGTCTTGCCTGACAAATAATTTTACTGAAATTGATATCAGTGCGCAGGGGAAACATGCACCAAAAAAATGATTTCAAATCAATAAGCATTGGAATTCCTCTATTCCGCGACAAGCACTGCTTAGTTTGGAGGCGTGTCCCTCCGTTGCATTGGCAAGGACAGACCCAACATTATGTTGAACAGTAATGTTCCTTTGGTGCACACTGCACAGCAGTTTCTCCGGAGAGACTGCCCTTAAATACGGGATCGCTCAATCATGACAAGAGGATCCCGTGTTGGAATAAAATGGGTCATATGATACTTTAAATAAATATGATAATGAGGCAGACAGTGGCGACTTGCCCAAGGGGGTTATTTGTGATATCTGGTGGGAAGAGCAGCCAGGACTGGTCGTAGATCATACGCTTTGCTCTGTTTATATGTCAATGAGATTTTTGTGTGGCAGCATCCACATTTTTGAATTTTGTGCACAGTTAAAGAATACACTCACCCTTAAATGGTGAAATGATGAGCATGATTTTAGCATAATTAATCCAGATTACATTAGTCACACTCTTATCTGTTTGTAACTTGCCGGAGAGGGTTTTTTTTTTTTTTTCCAAAGGTGTTTCATACTCAAGTTACCAGCATGTCTCGTAGGCAGTGATGGGATGCACGTGCGGGTTGGGGTGAGCTGTCTCGCAATTAACAATAATTTCTTGTACATTAAAACTGCATGCAGAGTCAAAATTGGCAGAATGACTGAAGCGGAAACAACTTGCATTCTTAAATGAACACACATAAACCACTTCTTGTTTGAGGGAGTAATGCTGTACGTACTATAATTTAAAAGTCCTTGTACTGTTGTACTGTATAACATGCAGGAATGGAATGTCCAATCAAATGGCGTGGTCGGTGTTAACGGTTCATGAACATGATTACCACACTGACTCACAAGGAATCAGCTCCGTGCCAGGTGATGAATCGAAGGTGGCCACTCAACATGGCGCTCGTCCACTTCAGCAGGCTGCCAATTACCCCTTGCCGTGCGATCGCATGGATGCGCGCATGTGTGTGTGTGTGTGTGTGTGTGTGTGTGTGTGGGGGGGGGTATTTCTGACAGTGAGATCAATGACACATACCGGGCAAAAGCGTCATGCAGTTGTGTGGATTCCCCAAACAGAAGCCGCGTAGAAAAAAAAAAAAAAAAAAGCCAATCATGTCATTCCAACACATTTCAGGAAGGTTGCCTTTTTTTTTTTTTTTTTTTTTGCAATGATATTTGTTTGTTCTACGAGATTATTAAATGAGACGGTAGGATTTTGTAAAGTTGTTACATTCATAAAATCTTTATGTACTGTACAGGTGTGTTAGTCGCTCTGCTACCATTGCAATAAGATCCATTTCTGGTTTTATGGTCGCCATAAAATGTCTCTGCTTCGGCCCTTACGCTTTTTCTTTGTAAGTGGCGTCACATGAAAAAGCCAAAGAAAACCCATCCCGAGCAAAACCACTTGTGGCTTAATCCTTAATAAGATCAGTGATGGGGAGATTCCATTTGATAGGTTTTATGGATGCATTATGTCTGCCATGTTCGAGGCATGCGGTTGGTACGGTTCTCGACGAAATTCTTGAGCACTACATGTTTCACTACCGCAGCAGCAATGATTTTTTTTTCATCTATTGCCTAGAGCAGATGTCAAACTCAAGGCCCGCGGGCCAGATCTGGCCCGCCACATCATTTTATGTGGCCCGCGAAATCAAATCAGACATGCCAACTTCTACCATGATTGCTGAAATCTGAACCAAAATTTCAAGGTCCTTTGTGTTTTGTTGTTTAAAAAAAAAAATACAAATAAAAAAATCAATGCGCTGACCCTAAATAAGTTGCTCCGAGTGTGGGCAGCTGTTTCATTTCCGTGCCCGAGTTTGTTTTATTACTTGCTATGGCACGCCACCTGCTAAAGTACTCGCACTGACAGCTGTGGGCTTGCGCTAACACTGTTAGCTTCCGTCAAATTTCTGGAAGGGGACCGAGACCGCCAAGGCGAGGCCTCCGAGTTTCTCTACACTGGCAACCACGACAAAAACAGCTCACGGCTTAGGTCCCGATCGGGCGCGCCGGGATGAGAAGCCGTCAATACAACAACCGCGGTGAAAGAAAGCCATTAACGTCCTCGCCTCCTATCAACGTGGCCCATCTTCACGCAGGACCAACCCTGGTCAGACAGCAATTAAAACCTCGTCCGTCCAGCGGGGCGAGGGCGTGAACCGCAGATCTATAAAGTTGATTTCTAGCCATTCACCTCCCGCCGGCCTCTCATCGACACGTTTGCAGTGTTGACTTGCACGCCCGCTGTAATTACACTCATCTGTGGCAGACGTGCATTACTTATGGCACAAGAGTGCAACGTGTGATCCTATCACTAATGAATGAGGTGTCTGATCAATAGCTGAAACTTCTGCAAGCGAGGAGGGAGGGTGCGGAGGAGGAGCGGGGGCGGTTCTAATTTCATAACTGTCAGCCAAAGTGACGGAGATGCTGTGCTTTGCAGGAAAAAAAAAAAAAAATCAATGGAAACATGTCAAGACCGAGAACGTTAAAGTGCATGGAATCATTCAATGGAGCTACGGCAAGAACACCGCAGCTCTTTGCCACGGCCAAGAAGAATTCTCTCACAGGCCTTTGCTTTCTTTCAGATCAAATGTGGATGTTTACCGTTGTGAGCCACAACAATCATGGCCTCCCCTCTAATAGACACAACGCCCCCCCTCCACCCCCCACAACTGTCATCTTCCTATTGAGGAAATACAACGTCGCGCCTCAAACATAAGTTTCCTTTTTCCCTTCGTTTAAAAAAAATAAACAAAAACAGGTGCAATTGAAGGAAAAGTGTTCTTGACTGCCAGCAGCAGAGATCCTTTCATTTCGTCCCAACTAATTTATTCTCTGGAGGCGCAACATAACATCAGCTAAAAGCAACTAGAGTAAATAATTATAAAAAATGTGGAAACATTTTTTTGAGCGGCTATTGTTTATTATCCCAAAAACAACAAACTCAATGCAATTTGATCCAGTGCCAAACCCGAGTCTAGTTAGACGCCTGTAGGACATTGAAAGATGGCTCAAATTAGTACTATTTTTTTTTTTTTTTTTTTTTTTGGCATTGTGTCTCGTTTAACTCTCTGCCCCCCCAAAAAAATGTAGTTCATTTTGTGAAGCCATGGACTTTACACAGCAAGAAGGAAATTTTAATTTGCTGAAGATACACCAAAATCTCCTTAAAATTCCCCACATGTGGGGCACTACAGTAACTAACAATGTGGCTGCAGCTCAAAATTTAACGAGCAGGCAGAGATGTACATCTCCCCACCCCCCACCCCCTAAACAAGCCTTTTATTGGCCGAAGCCTTGGCAGAACTTTAACGAGACACGCCGGCCAAGCGACACGGCGAGAAGCACACATGAGCCGGCGGTTCAAGTGTTCAACTCACAACGGTTACGGTAATTGTGTAACACGAGGAAAAGAGTCCACGGCGCGCTTGTTATGATGCTCATTTTCCCCTGATCTGACCTCTTGTTTACGGTTCCGCTGTTAAGACTTAATGAATGTTTTACAGCCAATTGCAACACTGGCCGACTGCGAACACGGCAACGATACACATCTGCTCGCGTCGCCACGTCGGAAAGGTGTCAAAGAAATATCTTATAAACTTTGCTCTAAAAAGCAGAGCCTCGCAAAAGAATTAAGGACATATTGTGTTTGGCATGCTACTCGGGTTTATTGGCTTGGATGGCAGCCTGGCACGTTAAAAAAGGGGGGTAAAGTCAACGTCCTTTAAAAAGTCTGCACGATTGGTTTTTAGTATCAGGCTCTTAAAATAGAGTCGGGACACACAAGGAAGCAGCAGGACACCGTAAAGGTCTCGTGGAGAATTTGCTCCGACAACCAGTCACCGCACAAAAACATATTTTCTCCTACAATCGTCGACACACAAAAGGCACACGTAGAACACATTTATGGATGCAGACTACATCGAGATGGTGAAAAATTGTCTTTCATTCTTTGGATACAAAGAGTTGGGTCACCGGAGCCCCCCCGGAGCCATACTCCTCTGATATGAAACCGTGTGGGAGTGTCCGCTGAATGTGCTGAAACCACATCCCGCTCAACTGTCAATCAGATACCATTTCTATAACCTGGGGGGGGGGGGGGATGATTCTTTTTGATGCTTACACATATTTACATATTTGAGCCACGAAAATATCCCACAAGTGGACTGTTTCAGGACAGTGCTGTAACACTCTGTGACAACGAGGCACTCCACAACACTCACGCTAGCGCAGTACATTTTCGATAGGTAGCTAGCTAACGACAGGTGACAATATACATCAATACAGTATACTAGAAAGTGTGTCACTGTATGTCCGGTCATTGACAAGGCTTTTAACTACACATCGTGTACAAAAATGTCAGGTTATGATCTTCACCTTCAAATATTTTTATCCGTGTCACACGGATGTTTGTGGGTGTAAATGATTTAGCAGGCGAGTGTATAGGTGACTCGCAGCATCTGTTTAGACAGCAACAGGTTCGGGCAGACGCAGGACGCGGGCTTATCTTGGCCGAGGTGCGCCATCGCCACTGCGCCGCGCCGGCGAGGTGGAACGATAAACATAATTAAATTGAGTTGGATTACACAAAATGGATGGGATCAGTTGGGAAGGCGGAGAAGCTAATCCAGTGCAATCCTCTATAGACATGCCAGCCTCACAAAAAAAAAAAAAAAAAAAAAAAAACGAAATGAAGATGCAGCGGAAGGAAAAACGGTTGCTGTCACAGCAAGATCAAGACGCTTTCCAAAGTCAAACGGCAAAAAAAGAAAAAAGTTGAGATGACTCCATTTTACTTCATCAAATAAAATCATGTGGCTCCAGATACTTGGAGGAGACTACGCATCTGCTTAACATTTTTTTCAGCGCGGGACATCGAGAGAACCCTGGAGGCTAACCTTTTAAACACATTCAATGTACTCAGTGTTGACTGTCGTGTACCTTTCCCGTGACTCTCTTTATTCATAAATGATTGTGCAATTGATCGTGCAATTGAGGCATGTGTGATTTTTTTTTCTATTTTTTGGGGAGGGGGCAGAAGGAAAGCGCACATACTGTCACAAATGACAAAGTAACACCATTAGACCACTGCTGCCTTTGGAGCAGGTCAGGTTGGCCAACATGTCGTTTGGTCACCGCGGTCATGACAGTGATGAAATCGTGGGTGAAATTACAGCCGAGCTATTTGGCCGTGATCGAAAACCTTGGGGCTGTGTCAACATCGTACGTGACTATTACCTGGAATCTGTCACGTCAATCAACCAACGTAAAATGGCTTTTTTTTGGCAGGGTAGGAACTTGAATCTTGAACCAAGAGTCATAATGACCAACTAGCATCAACAAAGTCTTCATAGGTCCGAGACCAGTCCAGAATTCTCATTAATTGCCGTCTGTTGAACGGATCGAAAGGTGGCACTCGGCAAGTTTTAACGAAAGGCCGAAGAGGAAACCGTCGTACAATACCAATCACGTCTTTTTAGGTCATACCTAAAACAGCATCGAGGTGAACCAATGAGCTGTGGACGACGATCATCTTGCAAGGATGCTCTTCCGAAAAAAAAAATAAAAAAGTCATTCATGTATTATTGAAGGCGCCTCGTCTCGTAGCTTTGATTGAGTGTCTGCTGGTGTTGACGGCCTAAGGCGGCGTCGGCGAATTTGACAGTCTCGACAGCTTGAATGCATACGATGAGCGCAAACGCGGCAAATGGCGATTGTATCCTCGCAACGTGTTGACGGATCATTTGGACAACAACGGCGGCGCTCAAACAGGAAAGCAACAAGCGCGCACGCTCTGACTAACGCGCCTCTTTCAAAGGCGTTTGAGTTTGACGACCAAGCAAAGCATCTGGCGTGACTACTGCGTCGAACGTGTTATTTGTACAATAAAAATTGTACAACATGACAGATGAGGGCGAATTACTAATTGGACCTGTAGCTCTGTACTCACTAGAGTATTATAAAATGGACTTAAGTGTGCAGAAATTATAAAATAAATAGCTTGTTGCTGACTGTGACTCTTTTTTTTTTTTTTTTTTTAAATCAAATCATCTGTCAGGTATTAATGTTTAACGTAAAATGAGTTTGGAATGCTATTCACGTGGGATCATATGTTGTGGTGAATGTACGATTACAACGATCGATATAGGCCATCGCGAATACATTTCAAAGGGAGCTGGAATTCGAAATTTGAGTTCGGTGGATGTTCTTTTCAGCAAGCTCAAGCGTGACAGTTTGGCGTTTATTCTGTTTGTACAAAATGAACTACTTTTCACAAAGTGCAATTTCAAGCAACAAAGGGTTACCTGGGCTCTTAGCAAATTTTGGGGTCATATAACATTGTGTGGGCCATGATACATTTTTTTCATCTCATCCTTTTTTTTTCAGGTTAAACCAAACAAACAAGATTGCCGAGATGCAACAATATTCGCAAATATGACATCATTATGGCGCTCTCATTTCCAATAGCATGCTACCCATATTAGCGAGCTCAGGAGTGTAAAAGAGGTGCTATTTGCTTTACGCAGCTGCCTGTTGGCCCCGGCCTACATTTCCTCTCCGGATCGGGGCGAGGCAAAGAACTGTGCAAACGCTCTTGCTCGCTCAGCTCGTCTGAATGCAAAGCAGCTGGCTGGTGCTCTCCCGTCTGCCCTCTTACAGCAAGTTCACAAATTCAGGCTTGGGGGTCGAGTCTCCAGCCGGCGCTCTCGCGGGTACCACTCAGGACCGCTCGCTGGGTGGCTCGGCACGTCAGCCAGCCGGGGATCGGGAGATCATTATCACCGGAGAGCACTGTTCTCCCTCTCCCCGCCACAACAAAACGCTTTCGCTTGCCTTTGATCGCATGCCAGAGCTGATTCTTGCTCACTTCTGGGCATTCTCACCCAGGAAGTGCTCACACTTGAGGCCAATTTCAAGCGCGGGTAAAAATACCCCGCTGCTCTGTTGATGAGATGGGAATGTATAAATTAACGATGAGGCATCTTTCCTGAAAATGAGGATGCTTATCCCAAAACTGACAGTTTTAAGAGATTAAGAGTTGCTGTTTTTTGGGGGTTTTTTTGGCTTGCAGGGGCAAGCGAGCTGAGGAAGTTAGGCGCTTGGCTACTGTGGAATATCCGATTAAAAATGTACTTGAAGGGGTGCGACGACATCCAAACCGGGACAAAGTTTTGATGATGTCACACCAGCAACTTTTGAGATGGTTTTCATCAAACTCCACTTTATGCTACGCCTTTGTGCACAGATATTTGCATGGACGTTGAAGAAAGCTGGATGGAAAGTGGATTCAGGTTTGACAACGCAGAATCAACACTGTCGATATAACGAGATTTTTGGGGAGTTTGGGTGGGGGCTTAGAGGTACAGTAGGAACATTTTGTTCACTTGGGATCGTCACTCAAGATATCTGTGCCACAGTTGTGATTAAATCCAAAACGACAAATGGGGATAACCAGAATTCGGTTTTATCTCGTCCAAGATTAATGACAGACATACCGATTTGCCGACGGCTGGTGATGTCAAATTGCCTGAAGTGTGAATCTTTGTCTCTATGTGCCTTGTCATTGGCTGACGACCAGTCCAGGGTGTGTCACGCCCTCTCGCCCAATCTCAGCTAGGATAGGATCTAACACACTCGCAGCCCGAATGAGGACAAGCGCCATCGACGATGGATGGACAATTTCATTTAGCACGAACGCCGTTGACTCGCGACTTCCCCTTGTTGCGAACTCTGCTAATTTCTAGTGTACTGCAGTCTGGGCCATGGGGGATCTCTTCATTAACAAGGGTCAGTTTTGCACTATGTCGTCTTTATTCATGCCGTTTCATGCAATCACCTGTGCAGCAAACCTTCCTGTTCATCCTCTCACCACCTCACTAGTTTGTATGCGGGGAAAGAAACGGAATGAAAGAACGCAGACTGTAGGAGGACTCTACGACTCCCTTAATTTCATCTGAAAAGAATTCTCTCCAGACCTGGAATAATTTTATATTCCCGGTTTGTGTGTTTTAACTGCAGTTACTCCTGCCAATGGCCTAATCAAGTTGAAAATTCATCAGCAAGATGGCAGAGGAAAATGCTGTATTCAACGGCGCCGTCTTCCATCTGCCGTGTGAAAGCGAGATAACAGTATTTGCGGGTTTTACAGTGGTGGCAGACTGTTTTCGGACAATTTTTTTTTTCTGCACTGCCAAGTTGCGCTCACGTTATAAAATGTCACGGATTAATGCTTCCACTCGCCGTCGTGTCCGACTGCACTTCCTGCTCTCACACAAAGAGGGCAAACTCGCTTTCAGAAAAGATTTTACAGCGCAGGGCATCTCAAAGAAGTGTCATTACCAAGAGCTGGCCAAGTGCTCGACCGCAACCATGACGATGCGGCAGGAATTTCTGGCAAATGCTGGCAATTTAGTATATGTGACAACAATCGCCGATCTTTGTCAATTAGCTGTGACATCGGTGAATTGTTTTTGCAAGAAAAGAAAAATGTGGGCAGATGAGTTGTACACAATCTGTTATCTCTGTGGCTGGTGGTCATAATTATAAATTATACGAGCAAGATGAATATGCATGCACTGTAGCTGGGGAGGAAGCAAACAAACTCTGCCTCACTTTTCAAGAGCGTCTTTTATGGCCCAGAAGGAAGCCAGCTTGGGGAAGCAGAGGCAACGCGGGACAAGCAGAGAGCATGAAAGCATGAATTAGTTAGCGAATGTTTACACTGGACGCGCGCCTCCTGCATGAGGCGTTCCGCAGGGCTTTGCCGAGGTAAATTACTGACAGCCAAAAATCGGGAAAGACAACAGACTACGGTCGTCAACGGAGGCTGCCATGTTCCATTTAAAACGACACCACACTATTAGTTTGTTGGAGATGAATTGGCCCACAAGGCTCTGAATGGACTGAGAATTACGGGACTCTTTCAAAAAAATAAAAAACAGAAGCAAACCAAAAGCAGCAGCGTTCTCTTATTCATCTCCTGAACTGTAGAACAAACTTCACGAATTTAAGATTTGTGCAAATTTCTATTTTTTTTTTTATAAATCAAGAATATTAGCTCTCACTTTCAAGAGCTCGCTTTTATTTTGTGATTTTTTTTTTTTTTAACTTTATCATCAAGGAGGGCCACTTCCTCGGCTTCATTAAATCAACTTGACTGTTTTGTTTTATGTTTTCCCGTTTCATCATTTTATTTCTGAATTTTATCCTAATTTTCTACTTCAACCTTGTTGTCATATATCAAGAATATTAGCTTTCACTTTCAAGAGCTCGCTTTTATTTTGTGATTTTTTTTTTTTTTTTACTTGATCATCAAGGAGGGCCACTTCCTCGGCTTCATTAAATCAACTTGACTGTTTTGTTTTATGTTTTCCCGTTTCATCATTTTATTTCTGAATTTTATCCTAATTTTCTACTTCAACCTTGTTGTTTTTTTTTCTTTTTTTTAGCACTATGGATGATATCGTATGACCGGTGGTATACAAATAAAATTGCCTTCTCTTTTTCGGGTCACTGAGAACTGGAGCCAATTTCATCTTACTTAGGGTGAAAGGCAAACACCCAGCGTTTTGTTTTATGTTTTCCCGTTTTATCATTTTATTTCTGAATTTTATCCTGATTTTCTACTTCAACCTTGTTGGGGTTTTTTTCCTTTTTTTTTGCACTATGGATGATATCATATGACCGGTGGTATACCAATAAAATTGCCTTCTCTTTTTCGGGTCACTGAGAACCGGAACCAATTTCATCTTACTTAGGGTGAAAGGCAAACAAACACCCAGGACTGGTCACCCAGTCAATCACAGGCCCAGAGAAAAAGAGAGCGGACACCTTTTTGCGCTCACTTTCACACCTATGGACAATACAGTCTGTAATGAACATAGATGCATGTTTTGGGGATGTGGAGAGCAAGCTGGACTGGCCAGATTAAAAACGTGAACCTCAAAACTGTCAGGCAGACGAGCTAACTACTCATCCATCCATCCATCTATTCGTTCATTTTCTGACACACCTTCAGTAGAAGGGTTCACGAACGTTCACTGATTGGAAATTGAACCTTGTCGACCCGGAAGTCAAGCCAGCTGCACCAATTAGTGACTTTGCAAGACAACAACACTGAACTAATTGTGGCCGGTAGCAATGAGGCTAACAGGCTAAATGTCTTCTTTTATATTAATTTTATAGTCATTTTCGACGTGATGAGCGTCCACCATCGAATAAGATCCAATGCGAAAAAAAAAACCTATTAAAATGCTATTAAACTGTCCTGCATCATACTCTTGGCCATCTGCGTGAACAATAGGGTTGCAAGTAAATGCACACATCACAACGTATAGCGCAGAAACCATCCACAGTTTTTAAATAAGGTGTTGTGAAAACCCATGGTAAGAATTATATGTCCAGATCTTATATTTAATCGTTATGCGTGCAGTCACTCGAACGGCCGAACCTTACCTTGCTCCAGTAGCCGCAGAGAGTGCTGGAAAGCCGGGTCCAGCATTTCCTTCTCCGCCTGAAGTTCCGGCAAGTATTGTTCGCTCCCCATGTCGTCCCTGCCCACCCCCCCCTAGAAAACCCCTCTTCAGGCGCACTTCGGGGAAAACTTGGACAAGCTTCGAGCGGTTCCGTCGTCCAAAAAAAAAAAAAAAAGGAGAAAACGACGTAAGTCTGGCGCTAGAAGAGCATTTTCTTCCCCTCCGGTCCTGGTCTCGCTCGCGCGCACACGCAGAGATGCAAAAAGGATGAATTGGGAGCTTCAATGTTGTTGTATTGATCCCATCCGAGAGAATCTACGCCGCGTGCACCCCGGCAGCGTTTGCCCTTCTCCTCTGTGGGCGGACAGTTTGCCTGAAGCTCGCCACCGACCGACCCAGCGGGGGAAAGCGACGCCTCCCGATTGGACGGCGGGAAGGAACGAAGGGGGCGGGGCCAATGGGAAGAACTGTCCGTCTTGCTGAATCGTGCCAGCACATGCAGCGGTACTTTGACCTACAAACTTAATTCGTTCCTCGTCGGCAATTTCTTTTCGTGTCTCCAAAGTCGCTGCGAGATAGCAGTCTTCCATTTGTTCACGTGTAAGTTAAACTCCGCAAGATCTTTCCGGCTTCAGGTGTTGGGGAGTCAGTCGAGGGCAGGCGAGACAGCCGCTCCATGACAAAATAAACATGACAAAAGCTACATTTTCCCAAACTTTTTTTTTTTTAATCATTTGACTGTTGACCTCACAACACGTTATGGTGGGTAGCTGTTGTTTGATGGTCAACATATTGTCGGTACACGTGGATCGGTGCCGTTGGGAGTTTTGCTAAGCGGATAACCCAGCCTCTGTGATGAAGAGCCATAAATCAGATTGAGTTGAATGAATTCCCTATTTTGCGAGATGAAACTGGTCTGGAAATGACTGCGCACATTTCTTCTTTGAACCGCTTGAGGAAAATGAACAAGCAGAAGCCTCCCGCGTCGCTGCGATTGTCCTCTTAGCTTACTGAAACCATTGATCGCTTGGAATTGTACGGACATGTTGTCAATAGTTCTCCGGGAATCCAATCACCTTCTTGCAGGTCGGGCGTGTTTTACCAACAGCCGTGTTTATGAATTAATGAAATAAGAAGACAAGAGGTATACGTTTGTTTTTTCGAGAACAGTGTGATGAGGCGGGATGCGAAGCCAATTTCCTTCCTATTTTTTCTGCAAATAGTTCTGTCTTTTGTTGGCGGATCCTAAACAAGCTCCATCATTCTTAGAAGGTGTGCAAAAGAGATAAGAATACTGTCAATATTTGCAGAGGATGCTGAGATAGCCTCGGGTGGGTGGATATACAGTTCTGTATCTGTAGGCCGATCGACACCGGTTACATAATTGCTTTCTTTTCTCCTCCTTTCATAAATTTTGTGGCGAATATGCGACACAGAGGCGGAAACCAAGAGGGAAATACGTACCCTCTTTATAAATTGTGATGTGTGAGACGGCTGGTGCGTTTTTTTATCTTCTTTAGCTTGTTAGACGCGCAAGCAGTCGGATGGTAACTTATAAAAGCTCCGCAAGTGCTTTAATAAATACGTGCGGGTGCTAACGGTGCGTGATTAACAAAACTGCAGCCACCGAGAGACAAGCTGCTCCTCTTTATCCATGTAACTTCTTGTCTGAGACCACCCCCCCCCCCCCAGACGAGCTAACTACTCATCCATCCATCCATCTATTCGTTCATTTTCTGACACACCTTCAGTAGAAGGGTTCACGAACGTTCACTGATTGGAAATTGAACCTTGTCGACCCGGAAGTCAAGCCAGCTGCACCAATTAGTGACTTTGCAAGACAACAACACTGAACTAATTGTGGCCGGTAGCAATGAGGCTAACAGGCTAAATGTCTTCTTTTATATTAATTTTATAGTCATTTTCGACGTGATGAGCGTCCACCATCGAATAAGATCCAATGCGAAAAAAAAAACTATTAAAATGCTGTTAAACTGTCCTGCATCATACTCTTGGCCATCTGCGTGAACAATAGGGTTGCAAGTAAATGCACACATCACAACGTATAGCGCAGAAACCATCCACAGTTTTTAAATAAGGTGTTGTGAAAACCCATGGTAAGAATTATATGTCCAGATCTTATATTTAATCGTTATGCGTGCAGTCACTCGAACGGCCGAACCTTACCTTGCTCCAGTAGCCGCAGAGAGTGCTGGAAAGCCGGGTCCAGCATTTCCTTCTCCGCCTGAAGTTCCGGCAAGTATTGTTCGCTCCCCATGTCGTCCCTGCCCACCCCCCCCTAGAAAACCCCTCTTCAGGCGCACTTCGGGGAAAACTTGGACAAGCTTCGAGCGGTTCCGTCGTCCAAAAAAAAAAAAAAAGGAGAAAACGACGTAATGTCTGGCGCTAGAAGAGCATTTTCTTCCCCTCCGGTCCTGGTCTCGCTCGCGCGCACACGCAGAGATGCAAAAAGGATGAATTGGGAGCTTCAATGTTGTTGTATTGATCCCATCCGAGAGAATCTACGCCGCGTGCACCCCGGCAGCGTTTGCCCTTCTCCTCTGTGGGCGGACAGTTTGCCTGAAGCTCGCCACCGACCGACCCAGCGGGGGAAAGCGACGCCTCCCGATTGGACGGCGGGAAGGAACGAAGGGGGCGGGGCCAATGGGAAGAACTGTCCGTCTTGCTGAATCGTGCCAGCACATGCAGCGGTACTTTGACCTACAAACTTAATTCGTTCCTCGTCGGCAATTTCTTTTCGTGTCTCCAAAGTCGCTGCGAGATAGCAGTCTTCCATTTGTTCACGTGTAAGTTAAACTCCGCAAGATCTTTCCGGCTTCAGGTGTTGGGGAGTCAGTCGAGGGCAGGCGAGACAGCCGCTCCATGACAAAATAAACATGACAAAAGCTACATTTTCCCAAACTTTTTTTTTTTTAATCATTTGACTGTTGACCTCACAACACGTTATGGTGGGTAGCTGTTGTTTGATGGTCAACATATTGTCGGTACACGTGGATCGGTGCCGTTGGGAGTTTTGCTAAGCGGATAATCCAGCCTCTGTGATGAAGAGCCATAAATCAGATTGAGTTGAATGAATTCCCTATTTTGCGAGATGAAACTGGTCTGGAAATGACTGCGCACATTTCTTCTTTGAACCGCTTGAGGAAAATGAACAAGCAGAAGCCTCCCGCGTCGCTGCGATTGTCCTCTTAGCTTACTGAAACCATTGATCGCTTGGAATTGTACGGACATGTTGTCAATAGTTCTCCGGGAATCCAATCACCTTCTTGCAGGTCGGGCGTGTTTTACCAACAGCCGTGTTTATGAATTAATGAAATAAGAAGACAAGAGGTATACGTTTGTTTTTTCGAGAACAGTGTGATGAGGCGGGATGCGAAGCCAATTTCCTTCCTATTTTTTCTGCAAATAGTTCTGTCTTTTGTTGGCGGATCCTAAACAAGCTCCATCATTCTTAGAAGGTGTGCAAAAGAGATAAGAATACTGTCAATATTTGCAGAGGATGCTGAGATAGCCTCGGGTGGGTGGATATACAGTTCTGTATCTGTAGGCCGATCGACACCGGTTACATAATTGCTTTCTTTTCTCCTCCTTTCATAAATTTTGTGGCGAATATGCGACACAGAGGCGGAAACCAAGAGGGAAATACGTACCCTCTTTATAAATTGTGATGTGTGAGACGGCTGGTGCGTTTTTTTATCTTCTTTAGCTTGTTAGACGCGCAAGCAGTCGGATGGTAACTTATAAAAGCTCCGCAAGTGCTTTAATAAATACGTGCGGGTGCTAACGGTGCGTGATTAACAAAACTGCAGCCACCGAGAGACAAGCTGCTCCTCTTTATCCATGTAACTTCTTGTCTGAGACCACCCCCCCCCCCACTCTCGACTTCCCTCTTGGGTATATGAGTGATTCACCGCAAAGAGAAGCGCATTATGAATCAGCTTACTTTTTAATCTCTCGCGGAGACCATTAAAAACCAGCTCAAATGCACTAATCTCCCCGTGCAGGGGAGCACTTTATTTATAGATATGCTTTCCAGCTGTTGCGCCCTGTCTTCATAAACAAAAACCCTTGTGCCGGAGCCGTCATCTAAGGCGCCGATCAAAGCCCACCCCTCCGCGAGAGCTTTTTATTTAAGTCCTACAAGGCCAGAAGGAGCCGTGCAAACAGAACCGATGAGGAATGTCCTGTCAGACGGGGAAGAAGAATAGCAAGCACTTATACCGCAGCGCTTTTTTTTTCCAACACTGGAAAACGGACGTATTAGTGAAATGCCGACTTCCTCAACTGTAACATCTTGCATGATGAGAAGGGACCGACTTGTCTCATCAGCTTTTCAACCGAGTCTGCTCCACGTCAAAGTGAGGAATCATTCGATGAGGACCTGCCGCGTCACTTTGCGTCGTGGGAGCAAACACAAATGTGTGCGAATGATGCAGGGTGAAGTGTGCAACACTTGGTGGTGAAGTGTGCAACACAAAACAAGTGTGCAGTCGCAAATCGGAGATCCTCTCGACACCCGAAGTGGCTCTTTCCGCACGAGTGGGTTGCCTGTGTGGGCAGAGTGACAACACCGCCTCCTAGTGGCCACGTCCACAATCCTCTCAAGATTCTTGAGATGAGAGTTTAGACGTTAAGATTAGATGGCGATAGGATGAAATGAAAATAAATTAATATCTTCCATTCCAGTGTCGTACATCGGGCGAAAAGTGCCTTCTCCACAATAATAGTGAAAGCGTATTTACACCGCATCACAGTCAAAGTCATTATCGTGAAAGAAACATAAACCCGTACTATGTTGCTTCATGACACATATAGAAAATGATTCTCATACTATACGTGCTTTCTATGCTAACAACTATTTAGTTTGTAAGTAGCTGAAATGAACGTTTCATTGTTATCCACCTGCACACGTTGATGAGAAACGTGACGACTCCTCATGACGTCATCACGAGAGGTTATTTCTAATAGTTTACTCGTCGTGATGAGCTCCATGGGAGGGGCGAAACGTTGCAAACAGCTCGCAGTATGACGCCATTCACAAATCATGAATCGCGTTCAACGGAAATCCCGTGTCAATCAAAAAGTGAGAGTTCATCTTTCAAGGCAAATTCATTGTAGCCAATGAGGATCATCTTCTGGCTACGGGCAACAGATAGCGACGCCAATTGGGGGTGAAGAAGTGGAACTCGGAACTTCTGTTCGGACCAACGCACTGAAACCAAAAGCCTCCTTCGAGTCGGGCCTCCTCCGCAATCCCACGTGCTCCCCTTACAAAAGTCACCAACCGCATGCCGCGTCTACTAATCGGCGCCATTAACCCGCTGTTGGGCGCAATTCTACTGCCACGGCCCATCCATCAGTTACATTGATCACGCATGGTCGCCTTTGAGGTGCACATACTCGTCTGTTGCCCGGGAAATGTTGTGCAAAGGAAACCTAATGAGAAACTGTCAGCGGTGCACAGGTAAACAAATCAATGGCACCCGGCGATTCCACCGAGGTCATCTCTCACACACACACACACACACACACACACACACACACACACACACACGCTGCAATACCACTAAACAAACTTGGGGTTAAAAGTGCGGTGAAAGCGTCTGGAGTGCGAAGGGCGCAATCAAAATTGGGATTTTAGCAGTCAAAAACACATTCCGCTCTTTAAAAAGAGCATAGATGGATTTTTTTCAACAGAATTTTCAGGAGACCTTCGGAGGTGGACATTCGTCTGCATTCCATTCAAATGTTGCAGCAATGTGTCCATTATTGGTCGATTTGGAACCAATGGAGGTATTCTACAATGTTTTCACTTTTCTTGGACCAATTCATTGAAGTCCTTTTGAGTCTTAAAGTGAGGACGGAACAGTTTAGCCCACTTTTGTCATGAACGATGGCACAGTGTGTCATGTTTCTGTGTGTCGCACTCATGAACCAGGAAGTAGCTGGCTGAAATAAATACGGACGGGCAAAATAACAGATTCTTTTCTGTTTTGGGAGTGGATATTGTGGGGGGGGGGGGGGGGGTTGCGTTTTGATAAACACTCCCCCCCACTTGAGTGGCACTTAAACTGCCGGTTAATTTTGAGCGTGCGTCTCATCGGTTCACACATTCTACTTTGGATTGTCTCAATGCAAGCCAAAGAGCACTTTAAATTGGAACCGTTGCGAAAGTAATTATGGGGATTCATAGCTCCAGTGACAGAGAGACAATATGGTGCCAAAATGACTTCAAATCTGCCTGTGACTCGACACGTGTCTTTATTTGTTTTGTTTTTTTTGGGCACAAATGGTACAAAGTACGGTCTTCTTGACGCGCCGTCTCTCTGAGCTGTCAGGAGGCTCGTGTCGCTCTTAGGCCCGGACCGCCACTTTCTGCTCCCCATTAGAACTGTCAGCTCCACTCAACGACGGCCTTTAATCACGTCAAATAACATTTCACACGCCAAATCCTCAGCGAAAGACAAACGGCGCATCAAGTGACCCCCAACATCAAACAGAAAAAAAAAACACGTCAGCAAAACCCAAGATGGAAAATGTCACACAAAATGAATGTTTATTAACAGTGTGATGAGTGATCGCTCATGATGGAAGCAATCAAAAGGTGCCATTTTCTGCCTGTCTGATGTTTCATCGTCCAAACTGTATCGTGATCTTTACAGGCCGACGTTCACCGTGACGAACATTGTCGATAGCACCCCGCCGCCCCTCCCAAAGGCTCCATCTTGTATTGACACACAAGTGTATCCAGCAAACATCAAGCTGAGAAGGTTTCACATTGTGCTGTTGTATCCTTTTAACCATTAACTCTCAGTGAAGTCACAGGAGAAAGAATCAACTCCCATTCTAACTCACCCGCACCTTTAAAATGTAAATCCAATGGTGTTATGGTTCAGGAGAGGTAGAATTAGCAGTGGATCCAAGAGCGAACGGGGAGCAGGATAATCGTAGGATCACTTGGTCCGGGGGGTGAAGGAGCAGCGGCAGGCTGGGAAGGCAGGAAGGCACTAGGAAGAGACGCGCAAGAGTAAGCAGTTGTACACCAAACATCCAACAAGGGAAAGCATGTGCGCTAAAAAAAGGCCGACATAGCACTCGTAATTCACGAATCAGCAGAGGTCTCATACACAGGTGGTGAGTGCTGATCAGCTGCAGGTGCGGGAGCAGCCTGAAAATAGAGGAAGCAAAAACAAAGTCCCCGGAAGTGGACCATCAAAATAAATGAGAAAGTCATAATACAAAAACCTAAGTTTAGTATCGTGTGACAGCACATCACAAATGGTCCTAATCAGGAGCCAATTTGCTGTTTGGTTTGTACTGTTGAAGGTGCATGTGACCGGTCAAAGATGTGTGGCGGCGTCTGTGGGTCCACGCTAAGTAGAAGGGGGACAAGGCGGAGGGGTCAAGCGGGCATGCTGAAGGAGAAAAGATGAGAAGAAATGAACAAAATGTGTCTGCTGTAACTCTCCAAAAACGATTACACCTTGTTGATGGCTTTGAAGCACTCTGAGTATGTGAATTATTAAAGCAATATAAGTAATGCATATTGGATACGTGTATTTTTGAATGAAGAATTCATTTTACACATGATTTGGTTTAAAAAAAAAAAAAAAATTGGGACACACGGTCTCTGAGTTTCACTTTTTGAAGTGAACTACGAACCAAAAAAGGTGTACATGGGGGGGATACTGTACTCAAAGTGCTATTTTAGCACTTTCGGGGACAGAGGTTACTGCAGTGGACGGCTATTCAAATGTTGCGTTCTCTGATATTGATTAATCTTTTGGACATTTGGGAATCTGAGTCCGAGTGAATGACACTTGACTTTTGAACAGACTGGTATCGATTGGTCAGCGGGGGAGCAGGTGTTTCCTGTCGAGAACAGGAGCTCCTTCACCTCTCTTACGTTGCACCTCTTCACCCTTTTACGGCTGATGTCCCGGGTCTCCACCCGAGAGGCTCCAGTGCTTGGCGGCAAATCCTCTTTCGGCCTAAGGCGACAACGTCACCCGAGATGAGGTGGGGGAAGCCAGATGCTCGCCTGGTCGGCCGGCTGCCCGCCTGCCTTCGGACTCAATGGCCATCGATTGGAGCAGTAGCGACACTGTGTCCCGGGGAGGGGTAAGCAGATACACCTCATTGCCTCCAACAATCCTGCGGCCCCTGTAAGGACAGGTCGTGGTAAATTAATAGTGTGCTTGCAGCGACTGGATATTGTTAATGTATTTTGCTATCGATGGAGTGAAATAACATGAGTCGCTTCAGCCGTACTTAACACAAAACATAAATCCTCCAAGAGCAATGAGGTTCAAGGCAAGCAGGAAGTGAGTTGTCACGAGCTCGCTGCCGGCCAGGATGTTGGCCGGGTTGCTTTTTGGACTGAAGGGGTTAAATAAATTAACTGATAGAAATCTGAACGTAGTATCCGTGGGAAAAAAATTCAAATAACATTAAATATGAAAATGCTTTACTTTGCTTTTCACTTTCTTATTCAATTTACATTTGTTTAAAATTGAACACAACATACTATATCCGCCCCCCTCCGAGGACTTCAACCCAATCAATTTATTCTACTTCTAAAATAGTGACTAGTTGCATTGGAACAAAATCAGACGTTTTCAATATGGTAGCCGCAGGACAGTGTGATTTCCTGCAGAGATTATTGTGAAAATGATCATTTGAAGATGTGAACACCCGCCAAGCTTCATAAAAATCGTGTTACGTTTTGTTTTGTGATCATAACGTGGAGAGTGTTTTCACTTTGAGAAATATCATGATTGATATTGTGTATTTCAAGGTAATTTGTGATAATGTGTTTTTATTTTCAGGAGTGTGTATGAAACTGGTACGTATTACATGAATAAATTACGACCGAAGAAGTAGCTCTCCGTTTCAAAAAGATGGGAGGAAAAAAAAAAAAAAAAGCTTCATAAAAATCGTGTTACGTTTTGTTTTGTGATCATAACGTGGAGAGTGTTTTCACTTTGAGAAATATCATGATTGATATTGTGTATTTCAAGGTAATTTGTGATAATGTGTTTTTATTTTCAGGAGTGTGTATGAAACTGGTACGTATTACATGAATAAATTACGACCGAAGAAGTAGCTCTCCGTTTCAAAAAGATGGGAGGAAAAAAAAAAAAAACATAAATTCTCCGATGTTTGAGCTGACGGAGCAACGTTGCCATTTCTGATAATTCTCTTCAGATGTAGCAAAAAGTCCTACAAGGAGTGCATGTTACACTTCAATGCGCCGAGAAAATCAGTCTCCCTTGTAATTGCTCTGGGCAATTTCAGACCACACCGAACGACGAGCGAATCAATTTTCCTGGTTAGGTTATAGATTTTCTCCACCGGGGGCTTTTCATAAGTACGAGTGAAGATATGTCACGTGAAATATGAAGAAATCTTGAGAGAAAGCGGAAATACAGAGAGCACATTTTGCTCCGGCGGATCCCAACGGATGCCGCTTTGACGGTAATTGGATGCGTTTTTTAATCATGCCTTCCAATCTGCACGATTGTCGAAGAGTTATCGAGATCATGCTGACGATACAAAGTCGTCACTCGACGCCACGCGGTCCATCATGATGAGAACGGCTCCAGTCTGACCTCTTGTGGGGAATTTTTGCACTGATCACCAACAGTTCAACTGAGGTCATGTCTATTTACCTGATATAAATCAAGTTTACCCTCTGCCTTCATTTGTCAGTCAATATATGCTCGGGCAAGGCGGCGAGTTCCACAGTTCTTGCTCGTGGCATGCACAAAGCCTCCTCTCGGGTAAGTGATGAGCTCGGGCAAAGGAAATAAGGAGGTCAAACCTGTCAAAAAAGAAAAAAAAGAAAACAAGGTGTTCTAATTAAATCATAAATGAAGCTAATGGGTGCATAAATTGTTCGATATGTCAAAAA
>NW_017805197.1:114545-127596 GCF_001891065.2 Hippocampus comes
GGGATGGCCGTCGCCCCCCCGGGGACTCTCGGGGCTGCGTGCCAGAACCGCACGCAATCTGTAGGGGGTCGTGACCTTGGGCGGGTGCGGCGGGGACATTTGGCACTGACCTTCTCGGTCCTGGCCGTCGAGCGGCGAGAAAGCAGGGACGGGGCGGGAGGTCTCTCGGTCATGACACCTCTGGTGGGCGCGCGGTCCGCTCCCGGTTTGCGGGGGAGGACCGAGGATGTGGCGAGGAGAGGAAGAAACGTGGAGCGCGAGGTGGGATGGAGAATTCAGGGATGCGTTCCCGACTTGGCCGCGGACGTGACGGCCACACAAAAATCACCGACGCTTCCTGTCTGGAGGCGACTAAACATGGCGCCCGCCTCAAGGAGACCATCCGGACGGCCGGCCGGTCGCTCAAGCGGCCGTCCAGCTGATGATGCCCGTCACAAGTGATGATGTGGGCGGGGCATCAAAACGATTTCAAACCAGCCCGGCACCTCGCAGTGCACAATACTAAACAGGAAGTGCTGAAAAGAAGAGTAAATGTGGTGGGCTTCATACAAAGGCTTTTACTGGAGCGAGACAAAAGGAAGGGGCAGCTTAAAAACAACAGCAAAGAGTTGTTCCCCCCCCCCCCAAAGAAAAATATAAAATAAAAAAATTAAAAGCCGGGGCACAGCGCATGGCGGGCAAACGTGGATCAGTCGCTGTCGGAGGCCACGGCCGAAGAGCATTTCCTCTTCCTCTTGGGCGCTTTGGGTTTGGAGTCTTCCTCCTCCTGAGGTACAAAACGAGAGGCGAGGTCAGCGCAGGGGGGGGGGGCTTCGGCAGGAGGCGGGCGAACCCACCGAGGCGCTGCTGGAGGCGCTCTCCTCCTCGTTGTTGTTGCTGGGCGGCGCGGCGCCCTTGCGCGACCTCGGCGACGTGGCGGCCGCCTTGCGGCGAGACTTGACGGGTTTGGCCTGCGAGTCCTCGTACTCTTCGGCCAAGGCGAACAAGTCGCTGAACCTGCACGGCCAGTCGCCCCGTCACCAGCGGCGCCTTTTGGGGCTTCGGGGTCAACGTTTCTGGATGAACCTAAAATGCGCTCGGACCTTTAGGGGTCACTCCAATTTGACCTCGAGTTTCAAAAAAATGGGGGGGGGGTGGGCGGGGGGGGCTTATTTCTTTTCACCGTTCAAGCTCAAACGTTTGCCGCTACGCTACCGCGCCGGGGCCCGCCACTAGGTGGCGCCTTGCCATATGAGCCAGCCCACTTCCAAAGCGGCTTTCCAGTTGTTTTTTTTTTTTTTCTCTTTGACTGACAAGCTCAAATTTGAAATCCTAGTGGCCAGCGTTGGCACTGAACTCGGCTTGGCATCCAAAAGAGGCTTCAAAGCGGCTTCGTGCCACTTGTAACTCAATTTCAGAGTTCAGCAAGGAGGAGGACAAGTTGAATGAGGCCACTTGCAAAAAAAAAAAAAAGACGCCACCAAAGGACTACACTTCATCGGCATTTTGGGTTCATCCGGAAATTTCCCCAGAAAATCAGCAGCCGGGCGGGCGCGGGGCGGGCGCGTACCTCATCTTGTGTCCTTCATCGCAACTGGCCTGAACGTGCTGGAGGGCCTGAAGGATGGGCGTCTGGCTGAAGACTGAGCACACCAAAGGTCAAGAATTAGCACGAGTCAACGGAGCCGCGCGGGCGTGCACGCGTGTACTGACAGCTGTTCTTCGTGTTGTTCAGGCTCAATCGGAGGTTGTCCAGATGTTCCAGGATCTGCTCTAGCGTCAACTGAGCCAGTTTGCTGCTCGAGCTGCGGAGACTGCAAACACACACACACACACACACACACACACAGACGCATGCACTGATTGTGATGCAAAGAAGGACAGTGTTTTGTTGTCATGGAACCGTCATCCTCAGCATCTTCTGGAGTCCCGCTTGAAGTCTTTCTTTGCGTGTGTGCCCCCTGCTGGACTCGAGGCAGCATCCCGCTTGCGCACGGTAGAAGCGAGCCTCGCCAAGCGCGAGAGGCTCGGAGACAGGAGCGGAGAGCGCACCTTTGCCTCTTTCGCGGTTGGTTGTTGTTCTTGATGAGTTGCGCTTTGATGTGCTCGGCCAGGGCGTCGTCGTGCTTGGACGCCCAGTGGCGCAGGAGGCTGGTGGTGAACTGGTCCTCGCTGTGGCAGGGCCTGCTCAGGACCATCTTCACCATCTCCTCGCTGGGCCTGATGCACAAACGCACGCACAGGTGAGCGAGGCGCCGCCGCGAGGTTTGGCGGTCGCGCGGTGGCCGTCGCGGTGTTACTTTTCTCGCCGCAGCTGCAGCAGAAGGCAGGACAAGGCCTCGGGGTGCTCTGCATGAAAAAGGCAAACGCGCCAAAGGGGAAGGCGGCATCAGCGGGAGCGACATCCGGATCGCTCGCACCGGCTGCCGTAGAAGTGACGGTCAGGTTGCCGTGGAGGCTACCTTTATACTTGAGGTGCTGCAAGATGGGGATGATGGTCTCCAGAGGGATGCTGTGCGCCAGGAACAGCTGCCACGTGCTGTACTGCTCAAACGTCTCCCAGTCCAGAGACTGGACTGCCCAGGGGCGAGGAAAAAAAAAGTGTTAAGAGGGCGCCCCCTGCTGTTTATATCAAGTGTGCGCGTGCGCTCACTCAGGATATTGAGAACGGAGTCTTTGCGGAACATGACCAGGTTCCCCATCATCACGTGACACATCAGCTCCTGCAACTGCACGCACGCCGCGTTAGCGCCCGGCTAAGCGGCCCGCCGCCTACCTCTCACCCACCTGAGTGGAATCGATGACGGCCACGATCATGTTGAGCAGCTCGCCGCTCCTCAACGTCTCATCTGGAAACTAGAACCCGGCAAAGCTCAGAGTCGGCTGGCCCAAAAAAAAAAAAAAAAGCACGCGCGCACGTACGTACCTCCGAGTAGATGGAGGGCGTCAGGTAGCAGAGCAAGCGCACGTCGTCCTCCTGACACGCCTTCATGTCCATCATCAGACACGTGTGAAGGTCTCCGAGCGCCGTGGCCTGCGCGAACGACTCGTACAGCATCATCTTGCCGTTGGCCGCTTTGCTGAGCGCGCACACACACACACACACACACACACACACACACACACACACACACACACAATTGCACATTTCAACACGCACACCCGAGAGGAAAATGCCAAGTGTGAAACGATGCCCAAGTTTGGGGCGCGCCCTCGCCCCACCCGGCGCGCAAGTCCAATCGCTGGCAAAGTTCCGGCCGCAGATTTTGCTTCAACTCTTGTTTGTCAGCAAGCGAGTGTGGCGACGCGATTCGTCGGCTGTCATTTGGCAGTCACGGCGGCAAGCGGCGGAGGGCGCGCTACGGCGAGCGTCAAGGCGTCACCTGGCTTTGAGGTAGTAGAGCAAGTGGTAACCGATCTTGGGCTGCTTCTGGTAAAGTTCCGCCAGCATTTCCAGAAGAACGGCGAAGCCGCTGTTGTCCTCCTGCATGGTCACCAGGTTGCGGAAGACCAGACACACCGCCTTGCACACCGACTCCTCCAGCGATCTGAGGCACGCGCGCAGCTGACAAGGAGCACGCTGAGCGCGGGCGCGCACGCGGCGGCGGCGGCCGCTCTTACTCGTCAGTGATGTCTTCGGGGAGGACGTCTCCTCGGAAATGTTCTTTGAAGATCTCCGCCAGACACGACGCTAAGGCCGACATCTGCTCCGTGTCGAAATCCTCCTGCAAACGTGCGCAGGCCTGTGGTTTAAACCTGTGCGTGTGTGGGTGCGTGCGCACGCGGCTTGCAGACCTCCAGGATGAGGTCCACGATGTCCTGCATGACTTCACACTGCGTCTCCGTGTCACTGGGAGCAATTGGCACGGTTGACCGATTCTGAGCAATGGACTGAAAGTCACAACTTGGGCGTCCGTGTCGACCCCTGACCTTGACTTCTGCAGCTGGACGACCTTGTCCTTCATGGTGTCCTCCAGTTGGTCAAGCCAGGGTGTGATGTCAGCGGGCTCTTCCACCACAGCCTCTCTGATTGGATGAAATCTGAACTCCCGCTTCTTTCCTGCGCGCGCGCGCACGCACACACACACACACACACACACACAAGGGCTAAGGTGAATATGAATTACTAATCGAATCATTGGGAAGACGATCGAGATGATGACCTTTGCTGTTGACCTCCTCCTCATCATCACTGAAGGCTGCTTCTGTGTTGTCGTAGCAACCTTCCTCCTTGTCCATCATGTTTTCCATCTCCATGGACGCCATCTCCTCCATTTTCACTACACACACACACACACAGAGTTGGCGCGGCATCCGAGTGCGTGAGTGCGTGCGTGCGTGGGCGCACCTTCCATGGGCGGCGAGGGGGCACTGCAAAACTCTGGAAATCTTTCCCTGAGCATGGAGCGAAGTTCTCTGTCCAACTTTGGATTGTCAAACAGCGGCGCCAAGTGGCTGCAAGAGCGCATGACCTTTAACCCCCCACACAAGGAATTGCGTGCGCGCGCGCGTGCGCGGGTCTTACGCCAGGACTCGCTTCTCCATGATGAACGTGAGCGAGTTGAAGACGCCCTGACGGACCTGAACTTCCAACGGAGGGAAGAAGTGCGGGATGATCTGAGAGGGGGAGGAAGGAGGAGGCGAGGACACGGAGGAGGAAGCCGGGAGCCGGCCAGGTCATTCCGGGACGTTCGCGGCGGCAGACCGACACGGGGAGGAGGCGGAGTCTCACCCGACACATGAAGTCGAGAAGCGTGGCCGTGATGGCGGGGTGGGGCTTCATGGAATGATGCATCACCAAGATGGCCGGCTCTGCGTCACGCCGCACGCGCTTTTGTTACGAGCTATCGAGCCAGTTGAGTTGGCGTGCGTGCGAGCGAGCGTGTCACCTATGTTCATGATGCTGTCCTTGTCCGGGTTGAAGAAGAGCCAATCGTAGAAGAGCGCCAGCTTGGCGTTGGAGGCGGCCACGTTCGACTGCGCCGCACACACGCACAAAGCCGTTTTGGGTTAGAAGGCGGAAGGCTTACGGCCGCTCGGCGCGCTTACCGTGCAGGTGGTGAGCAGCCAGCCGATGATGGCCCAGCGCGGCAGGATGTCGGAGCTGAGGACCTCGTTGGACGGGTGGACCACGCCGCAGATGTAGCGGATCAGGTCACAGCGCAGCGACTGGCTCTCGGCCATGGACAAGTACTGCCGCTGGAACCAGTCCTGGTAGCGCTTCTGCTGCCCGAAGCGCACCTGCTCGCACGGAAGAGAGAGAGAGAGAGAGGAGGTGCGGCGAGGCGCACGGGGAAGCGGGCTGCGGCGGCCTCACCTCGCCGCCGCGGGAAGTCGCCGCTTACCCTGGAGGTCATGAACAGGAGCTTGGTCTCCATGTCGGGGGTCAGACGACACGCCAGGAACTTTCTGGACGTCCGCGCCGTGAGCAGCTGCAAAACACCTGACGCGTACACACACACACGCGTGCTCCAGAGCGTTGCCACGGAGACCAGCGCAGAGAGCGCGGGCGGTCTTACCGGTGAACTGCGGACTGAGGACCTGAGGGTTGTGGAGCAGGTCTCTCCACAGAAGATCCATTTCGGGGATCCGGGCCACGTTCTGCAGCAGGCGCACCAAATCTCGGCCGATGATCACGCACTCCAAGAACTGCACAAAGCGGGGAGGGAGGGGGGCTTGAAGGAGGCGAACTTTGTTGTCGCCACGCCGCCACCGCCGCGCTCCTCACCTTCTCCCGCAGCATCCCGATGCAGAAGTCCACTTCCTTCTGGCGCAGAGGAAGCAGGTTGGGGGCGCCGTGGTCCACGATGAGGCGCAGGTACGTGTACACCGACATGGCGATCAGCATCCCGCTCTTCAAAAGCCACTCCCTGCGCACGCGCGCACGCACAAACTCGACAAGATGCTTTGGAATAGGGCGCATTTGCATGTGTGTCATACTTCTGCTCCAGCAGGATGTCCAGGACGCTCTCAGCCAACCACAAGTTCTTTGTGGACACATCTCCGCCTGCATGCACGCAGTGACGTGAGCATTCTGTGCGTGTGCGAGAGTGTGTGCGCGTGTGTGTGTGTCCAACCTGCAATCTGCTTGAGCAAAGTCATGACAACGCCATCAGCTGCCATCACACCACTTTTCACCAGCTCTCGCACCAACCACACCAGCTGTATGCCCGCACACACATTTCAGTACCAGCCTTGTCCCGGACAGGCACGCGCGTGTACGTGTTTACCTGCTTTCTGGGGACGTCCTGGAGCTTGAGGAACTTTTCCATTAAGATCTGGTTGATCTTCACCAGGACCACATTCATTCCATCTCTGTTCACCAAAGTCAGGTCCCTGTAACACTGCGCGTGCACACACACGCACGCACACACACACGCCCGCGCCCAATGTTGTCGTGGTGATGTCACACATGACGGCAATGCGCGGGTGCGTGCGTGGTTACCCTCTGGGCCTGAGCTGGCTCGGTGAGAAGCAAAGCGAAGAGTCCAAGGCAAACCTCCTCGTGCTGCTGCTGGCCTTTACACGCCTGGACAACAACAACACTGCCACCGGTCGGCTGCGATTGCATTTCAATTGCCTTCACGTCTGCGTTGCGGGCTCCTTGATGCTTCCCGAAACGCCAGCCCCGATATGCCGAGGAAGTCCCGCAAAAAAATCGGTTTGTGTTTCTGAATTTTGATTCTCTCCTCTGGGAAAAGTGGTGAGGGTTGCACGACTGTCCTGTTGTGTTTATTATTTGACTTGATGTTCACTGTTTTGTTAAGCGCTTTGTTACAGCTGCAGCTGTTGTGAAAGCGCTATTTAAATTAGGTTGTATTGTATTGTGAACTGGGAATTGGTCTGGTTTGTTGACAAAACGAAACCCTCGCCAACAATTTGGCAATACTACACAAGATGTTGTTCTCGTCGAGCTTTTTGAAAGGCCGCTTTGCACTTCGACACTTCTGTGACGGCAATGGTGTGATATCATCGAGGAACGAGCGAGCGAGCGAGCGAGCCATTTCTCAGCATCTGTTAGTCCTGGCTGCTCTGTTGCTCTCCTCGGCGGTGGGAGGAGCGAGCAGTGAGGAGTTTGCAAATAACAAATGATGGAGCCGGCCTCCCTGCCTGCCTTGTGTGTGTGTGTGTGTGTGTGTGTGTGTGTGTGTGTGTGTGTGTGTGTGTGTTTTGCAGCTGATGACGTCATGAACTTACACAGGCAGTCAGAGCGTCGTTGGCTTCTCTCTCTGAAAGGCCATTGGTCATCGAGTGAACCACTCCAACGCAACGCTCCAGTTTCTGCACACAGACCCACACAAACAAAAAGTGAGCAGGCGTCGCATGCGCATCTCCGATTGAACTTGAGCGTTTGTCTACCGGCTCCCAGTGACAAGGTACAGGGTCGCGGGCTAAGCTAGGGAGTGGCCACGCTAATGAGCCCGCGAGGCGCCGTGAGGCTTTGCGAGATGAGGAGAGTGAGCCGTCGGGTTGGCGGCGGCGGGTTTACCTCCTCCAGTTCGTCTTTGGCGTCCAGCTGCGTGGACACCAGTAGGCGGCCCTGCGCCTTGTTCTTGGCCGGTACAGCTTCCATCTCCGGCGGCCGCTTCACTTCGCCTTCCACGCCGAAAACGCAGGCGCCGGAAGAGCGCGCGTGGAAGTGGCGCAAAGGTTCTTTTGTTTTGTTTTTTTATTTTGTCACACTTCCACTCGAGGAGCTTTCCTCCTGTCCCGCTCCGTGCCACTGTTCCACTTCAGGAAGAAAACGGACATTACTTCCGGCCTTGCCGCCAATCACTGTCCCGACGCATCGGAGTGACACCAATATCGCCCAATCAGGCTAGGAGGGGGCGGGGTAGGGGGGGGTCTTTCCGGCCGAGCGCAGCCAATCAACGATTTGGACTGGAAACCTTGACGTCCACTTCAATAAATTCCTTGTGATACGGCGAAGGAAATAAATATTCTCATTTAAAACTTAGTCAATGAGACAGGCATCCAAAAAGATCCGGTAGTTGTCCGGGTAGAGAACGTTCATTTTTTTTTCGAAGGACACAATCGTGGAAGCGCATTGGTTTCCTGTCGAGGATTTGAATTGCCCTTTTGAAGAGAGACTTGATGGCTTTTAGGACACGTTCTGTCGTGTGTCCAAGTTATGAAGCGATCATTTCTATGTGAGAATATCATTGCCTGCATATCGACTTTAGCTGTCGTGAAGGTGAGGAATGGTCTCATATGATTGAAATTTGACAGCTTGTATTTCACAATATTTGTGATTTTTTTTTTTTTTAGCATGATAGATTTGAGGCAAGATATGTATGTGACTTTTTCGACAATATCAAGGCTCCCTCCATGAACCAAGACAGACGCTGTTTGCTGTCTTATGAGAGAAGAACACACATCCAGTCTTTTTTTGGTATCGGGCTGCAAACCAGATTCCCAACGACAGCTTTATTCATTGACGCACAAGAGGACGTTTTCATGCATTTAATAGTGGAGTAGAAAGACCCGGTGGCTGGCCCCCGTTGCGTTTGGGCGACATCAGGGCCCGCGCCCTCGGGTTCGGGAGTTCCTGCCAAAACGAAAGCCAAAGCCGCCTTTCTCTCGACTGACGCTCTGTAGGCCGCCCAGGATGGAGGTGAGGGCCTCACCGGGTGGGCCGCCGCCGCCGTCCTGGTTGGCGTTCTCTCTCGCCCGCCTCTGGAGCTCCGCCTCTTCTCCTGGCCAGGCCCCCCATACCTCTGAGGAGAAGGAGGAGGAAGAAGAAGCGAGCTCCAGGGAGGTGGAGAGACGGAAGGACGGCGAGGGCAGCCGCAGGATCCCCACGGAGGGAGGCTCAGGCTCAGGCTCAGGCCCAGGGTGCGGCGTCACGCTGCGGGGGACCGGCAGCAGAAGCGTAAGGGAGAGGAGGGCCAGCTGGGAGCTGCCCGCAGACGTAAGCACCTTCATCTGAAATGCAAGCGAGCACATCAGGACCACAGCCCACACAACCGAGCAGGCAAATACTGCTCAGACATTTGAATTGGAAGTCAAACATCTGAAACTTGATCGGTGCAAGTACCGACTGCACCCACAGGGAACCTTTGTAAGACTCCAATTGCCATCTTTTGGATGATTGGGGCTCGCAGCTTCAAAACCAACAAGACGCAAACGCTGAAGCCAAAATGGGCCCATTTCATTTGGGATCAAGTCTTCGTAGGCAGCGGAAGACGCATTTCCGTTGACGACGGCGACCCGGAGGCAGTTTTGACTTTTGACAGGGGACAGTCGGAGCCGCGATTCAAACGGACGACCTCGCTGGACGACCTGCCCTCTGACGCAGAGAGAGAGAGAGAGAGAGATTGAAGCTTCCTTACCGTCATGGACTCGGCCCGGCACAGCGGCGGCGTTCTCCGGCGTCGGCCCGCCGACCCTTTTTAAAGGCGATCCGCCACAGGAGGTCGGCAGTGGGCGTCACCCCCCGGCCGCTGACGCACGCCGGCGAGCCTTTTGAGCCATTTCGGTGGCGGGCGCCTCCCAACGAGCACTCGTTGGCCTAATTAGCGGCTTGATTTGCTTCGGTGGCGAGACGGCAACTCATTAACGTGCTCGCCAGCACAAGAACATCTCCAAGACGCCCAGCCGGCACAACAAGGCTTTGCCCTTCCAGATGTCCTTGCTCATGGCCCGGCTTGAAGATGGCCGCTGCGCTGGGAATGAGCGACTCATTTCCCGATAGCCACCACGAGCGTGTATGGCGGAGGGCTCAAGTTGACTGAAAATCCCGTCGCAGTGGTTGGCGACTCAACAGTCGGCGAATCCTTGTGAACGCAGCGACAGAGTTCCAAGTCATTCGCTCATCGGCAAAGTGCGTTGGGACTTTGATACGCTTGGGGGCCCGTCTGAAGGATCTTCAGTCCGGCGGCCAAGGTTTTCTCAAGGCAAAGTTCTCAACCTCACAAGGCTTCGATTGGCAAAGCCGACCTGTCAAAAGCTTTCCTTTGGGAGTCAACTTTCCCCACTACTGAATGAGTCGGGCTTCGTCATCAAACAAGCATTCTAATTGGCTCATGTGGTCACATGATCACAACGAGAGTGGAGGCACCGACGGGTCTGCCTCACAGGGAAAAAGCACACCGACAAACAGCAACAGCGGCGGCACGCATCCTTTCTTTCTTTGACGTTAGCGACGCGGGGATGCGGTTGTCGTGTCCGGGACCCGACGTCATCAGGGAAGCGTCGTCTCGGAGAAGGGGCAGAGAAATGAGATGGCGCCAAAATGTCCCCTTTGACACGGCAAGCTGAGCAGTCACCCGTTTGGCTGGCTGGGCGGGGCCAAGAAATGATCCGCCCCGTTGTCACATGACTTTATTGGGAAAACACAGTGATGACAATTTGAAGGATTTCAAGGACACGGGTCGGGTTGGGCGGTCAGGGTCCAAGGCTCGCGCCGCCGCGTGGCGGACGGCCATCTCGCTCAGATGTATTGGGTGCCGCGGATGCGTCGGGCCAGCTGGAGGTCGCGGGGGAACAGGGTGACCCGCTTGGCGTGGATGGCACACAGGTTGGCGTCGGAGAACAACATCACCAAAAAGGCCTCGGCCGCCTGCAAGGATCCCAACACGCCGTCAACACGCAAGCGAGGGAAGCACACTCTTTTTATCTCATTGTTTCGGGGGGAGCTCGGTATCAGGAAGACACTTCAAAGCAAAGACTCGGGCTCGGATGCGCAAAAAGTGTCTTTCGGTGGCATGCTTTTGATGTGGCTACTGTGCGGTGCCATCGCGATCTTGAGCTCCTTTTTCAACCGAAGCAAACTGATGTGGAAGTGAATTTGGAGCGCTGAGCAGCTGCGCGAGTACCACCAAGATGGCGGCCTGAGTGTGACCTTTCGGCCCCTTTGGCAACCTTACCTCCTGAAGCGCCATCAGAGCGAAGACTTGCCACCGGATGGCACCTCTGTCGAAAAGCTGGCACACTTCGCGAACCTGTGAGGTGGATTTTGCACATGAGGCGACAAGCCAACAAGCCAACCCGTGAGCCGGCGACACTCACCAGGCGAGAGAAGGGCGCCTTCCTGAGGAGAAGCTCGGTGCTCTTCTGGTACTTGCGGATCTCCATCAGGGCCTTGGTGCCTGGGCGGTACCTTCGCCTCCTGGGCGACTGCCCTGCAAACACAAAAACCTGTTTTACAAGCCGTCGTCGGGACAGGATGGGACGGCGGCGAGGCGGGCTCACCGGCCCCAGAAGGGCCCGGCTGCGGCGATGACGGGGGGCGCTGCCCGCGGGGAGCAGCCGCGGGCGACGGCGGGGGGCGGCGTCGCGGGTGGCTGCCTTTTCTCCGGCTGGATGAGGAGTCGTGGCGCATGACGCGGGCCGCAAACACGCAAACCCTGCCGCGACCACAAATCCCGCGCTTGTCACGCGACACATGGATGACAACAACACGCAAGACACGTGACAAGTATTTTTCTTGCCGCTCCGTTACTAATACAGTCGTACTAATATAATAAAACTGAAGCACAGTTAAGATCTTTTTTCTTCCCACTTTCAGTTGAGCGGCCCGGTGGTTGGGGACTGTTAAACGAGGGCAGTTTTCTCAGTAGTCGAATGTAGTTCTGCGAGTGTCTTGGGTGCTCGGCCCAAAGAAGGAACTTTCAGGATACGGAACGAATGGACTCGAGGAGCTGAACTTTGGTCGGAAATTCATTTTGATCGAGTCCCCAAACGTGCACGGAATTCAAAGACCCCCCCCCCCCCGCACCCCAAACACGCGCACACGGGGAACACAGGGAAGCTGGAGGGGCTGGTTTGGAGTTGGGGAGATGGCAAGGAAATTCGCGATGGCGCTCCAAAACGGTCTGCTCGCACGTCGGCTTTGCATTCTTTCAACGAGCCGTTGTCGTTCTTTGAGCTCGTGTCGTCCGTTTCGTGGACTCGCTGCGGTTCTTGAACTTACCAGGCCGTGCGCGAAGTTGCCCAGTCCGAGCAGATTGGCAAAAAGCAACTTTAAATGCAGCCAAGTTGAGTGGAAAGCCGGTCCAAATTCAAATGGCGCATCGCTCAGCCTTCGGCCAATCAACGTGCAGCAGCGCCACTTTGGGGGCGGGACTAAGCATCTGGCTGCCCTCGTAATTTCCACCTGCGACACAGGACGGTGGGGGGCGCAAAGGAAATGACGCTGCCCCCAAGAGAAAAGCACCACGTTTGTGTCATAATCATGAGTCGTATTGTGCGGGCAAAATGTCAAATTCAACAACCAAGTACAACCAAGTGTGCCAAACACTTCACTAACCAGCGCACTGTGGCCATTGAAACGCGAACACAACCTTGTGCTCCCAAAAATGAGGACACGCTGCCGGATTGTGGGGACTTCACAGCAACTGGCGAGTTTTGATTGGGTCTAGACCTCGACTCTTTCCTGTTAGCGGGATGGAGGAAAGAAACAAAACCGTACCTGGGCTGTACTTCCCGGTCCAAAGAGAGACTCCGGGCCGCCAGTAGAGGGCGCTCAAGCTTTAATTCGACCGAACGAGTAAACCGGAAGTGACGAGCGGACAAGGCCTTTTAGGACGTCAAA
The DNA here is from genome assembly GCF_001891065.2 of Hippocampus comes. Lineage (NCBI taxonomy): Eukaryota > Metazoa > Chordata > Actinopteri > Syngnathiformes > Syngnathidae > Hippocampus > Hippocampus comes. Next base: position 127,060 of record NW_017805197.1, read on the forward strand.
AACAAACACGAAAACAACTTTTGACACTTTTCTCGCCAAAGACCCAAATGCATAAAAAAAATTAAAAATAAAAATAAAATAAATATTTACATATCACTATGTACAAACATTAAATACAAGTAGAAAAAAAAACTCCGGGCCGCCAGTAGAGGGCGCTCAAGCTTTAATTCGACCGAACGAGTAAACCGGAAGTGACGAGCGGACAAGGCCTTTTAGGACGTCAAAAACAAACACGAAAACAACTTTTGACACTTTTCTCGCCAAAGACCCAAATGCATAAAAAAAATTAAAAATAAAAATAAAATAAATATTTACATATCACTATGTACAAACATTAAATACAAGTAGAAAAAAAAACCCATCAGCATGCTTTCATGGGGGGGAAACCAAGCGTCCTCCGCTTGCTTGCTTCAGACGCCCTCGGACTGACTGAGGAGGTATTCGGCTCGGGGACGCGGCGGTTGATGCTGGTGGCGCCCTCGCAGGGCCGAGTGGTTGGAGGCGGCAGCGTGCGGCGGGGACGTCGGCGGCGGGTCC
>NW_017805197.1:130238-133314 GCF_001891065.2 Hippocampus comes
CTCGTGTCGTCCGTTTCGTGGACTCGCTGCGGTTCTTGAACTTACCAGGCCGTGCGCGAAGTTGCCCAGTCCGAGCAGATTGGCAAAAAGCAACTTTAAATGCAGCCAAGTTGAGTGGAAAGCCGGTCCAAATTCAAATGGCGCATCGCTCAGCCTTCGGCCAATCAACGTGCAGCAGCGCCACTTTGGGGGCGGGACTAAGCATCTGGCTGCCCTCGTAATTTCCACCTGCGACACAGGACGGTGGGGGGCGCAAAGGAAATGACGCTGCCCCCAAGAGAAAAGCACCACTTTTGTGTCATAATCATGAGTCGTATTGTGCGGGCAAAATGTCAAATTCAACAACCAAGTACAACCAAGTGTGCCAAACACTTCACTAACCAGCGCACTGTGGCCATTGAAACGCGAACACAACCTTGTGCTCCCAAAAATGAGGACACGCTGCCGGATTGTGGGGACTTCACAGCAACTGGCGAGTTTTGATTGGGTCTAGACCTCGACTCTTTCCTGTTAGCGGGATGGAGGAAAGAAACAAAACCGTACCTGGGCTGTACTTCCCGGTCCAAAGAGAGACTCCGGGCCGCCAGTAGAGGGCGCTCAAGCTTTAATTCGACCGAACGAGTAAACCGGAAGTGACGAGCGGACAAGGCCTTTTAGGACGTCAAAAACAAACACGAAAACAACTTTTGACACTTTTCTCGCCAAAGACCCAAATGCATAAAAAAAATTAAAAATAAAAATAAAATAAATATTTACATATCACTATGTACAAACATTAAATACAAGTAGAAAAAAAAACCCATCAGCATGCTTTCATGGGGGGGAAACCAAGCGTCCTCCGCTTGCTTGCTTCAGACGCCCTCGGACTGACTGAGGAGGTATTCGGCTCGGGGACGCGGCGGTTGATGCTGGTGGCGCCCTCGCAGGGCCGAGTGGTTGGAGGCGGCAGCGTGCGGCGGGGACGTCGGCGGCGGGTCCCGCCGCGACGGGGGCACGGACGACGACTTGATGGGGACGGTGCGCGTGTTCATCACCTCGCAGTCCACCTGCATCATGAGTTCGTAGCCATGTGACGCGTTGTACAGGCTCTCTAGTGGCCGGGGCAAAGCAAACAGCGGGAATGATAGCACGTCTAAGATGACATTCAGCAACAACAACTTAAATTGTCAGATTTTTGAAGATGAGGGGGGGGGGAAAGGTCATTTAAGGAGATTCCAGTTCCGTTTCAATCAGGAAAACCCAATACACTGGTCAACAGCAAATTTGAATTGCAGTCGGCTTTTATGCGTCCCCGATTTCAAAAACGTCTTCACTTTTTAATCGAGCACAACAGGTTTGGCGAGATTTTCTTCTTTTTTTTTTTTAAGTTTGACCTATAAAAGCTTGCACCATGCAGATTGTCATTTCTAGCTATGACCTTTCAGAAAATAAATTTGCCCTGATGCTGCATCGAAGGCTACTACCTTGGTAAAGACTACCAAATACACCATTAATGCATCTGTTATCATTATCAATATGATGAATATTGGATGTGCTGGAGAAAAAAAATGAGGCCAGGCTCAAAATCAGCCCCACCCCGCCCCAGCCCAAAGGGGGGGACATAAAATTCAAAGTTGACTGCATCTCTGCACCCCACCCCCCCAAAAAAAAAAAGGAAGCAAAAATGACTGAATGGTTCCGTGGACGACAGAAATGGGACAAGATTTACTGTTGAGAGGCTGAGAGAGGATTTGGGAAGTTCCAAGTTCAACAAGGTCACCAAAAGCAGTGGTTGATATGAGTTTGATTCCAATTAGTTGTCAATATCTCCATCGACTGCCGCATATCTCGTCAGCTGCGACGTTAAGGACGGAAGCGCAGACGTTTGTACTTTTTGCGGCAAGACGTTTGGCGCTTACCGCTGACCGACATGGCAGGCATGACGAGCGACATCTTGGGCCGGCGCGTCTTGTTGTGACTGATAGCGGGCAGCAGGAGGTGGTCCTGCAGCCATGCGACAAGCGTGAAAAAGCGGGCGAGGGAGCGTCCGGGGCAGCGAGCCGGCCGGGTCAGCCACCCACCCGTCTGAAAGACACCACGTAGAAGGTGTCCTCGCGCCGGTCGATCGAGTCCAGGAAGTCGCCGTAGGTCAACTCGGGCCCGGGAAGCAGCTGCAGCTGACTGTGAGAGTGTGTGCGTGTGTGCGCGCGCACGAGAGTCAGCCGAGCATATGGGAAGAAAGGAGCCGGTATGGGCTGGCTTGCTTTCGCACCTTTCAATGGAGCGGTGAGTCTGGATGGGCAGGTATCGCGACACGTTGGCCTTCCTCAGCTGGGCCCGCTGTCGAACGGATGCACACGATGCTCTCAGAGGTCGCGCGTGCGGCTGCCGGTGGTCCAGCAAGAGGCGCTAACCCACCTGAGCCATCTTGGCCTTCTTGGCTTTCCCGCCTGACTTCTTGTGGTTGATCTGATGGCGCTGAGCCCAGCCACGAAGCTCTGCCGCCAGCCTGCAAATAAAACAGAGCCCCCACCCACACCCCCGCAACGAACGTTTAACCAAAGGCAGCCGGCATAGAAATTACACAGACCCCATTTGAGGAAACAATTCTGTTTTTGGTTGCTGCTGTCGTTTCTCCTTTTTCTAGCTGTTTTTTTGGGCGTACAAAAAGATGCAGACCGAAGAGGGGGTGGGGGGGGGGCATTTTGCAGCCTACGTTTGGAGTTGCCATCAAGATTCCCCAATCGCATCGACTGCATTTTGAGTCCACCCTGAACAAATTTGCATCTGGCAAGTCACCAAGGCAGCAGGCGTCAAGCGATGTGGCTGACCTGAGCGACTCCGAGCGGTTGAACTGCGGGCAGTGGGCGTGGCTAAAGTATCCTTCCAGGCGGCGCAGCAGGTTGCTCTCCTCCTTGGCCGCGCCAAAGGCCGAACTGGCGTTTCTGCGCCGGAAGGTCAACGTTGGATGAGCGGCGGGGTCACAGGTCAAGAGCTGAGGGGCGGAAGGGTCGTCACCTGAAAGGTAAAGATTCCGCCGCAAACGTTTCCAGCTCTCCGCCTTCGTCCGGCGCGGCGCCGGCGGGGACTTCCTGGC
>NW_017805197.1:133353-150873 GCF_001891065.2 Hippocampus comes
CGTCAAGGATCTGGCGCCGTCGCCGAAGCCCGCCGTCAACTTCCTGTCCAAGATGCTGCGGGGAGGACAAACTTTAAGGTGACGTGCACCTTGCGACTGAAAGGAAAAAAAAAAAAAAAAACAGCAAGCCCCGCTTCTCTTGTTGGCTAACGCAGGCGCTTGCGTTGCCCAATCCAAGATTCTCCAGTATTTCAATTGCAATCTGTCGCGTGGCGTGTTTTGAAAGTCGCAAATTGGTCACTAAAAGTCCAGCTGGATTGGCTCCATCTTTGATACTCTGACCGCCCCACCGCCGCATTGCCTCCCGACGTGCTTTTCTTCCCCTGTTCGGTGGTGTTACCTGACCGGTCCCAAGCTGAAGGTCACAAAGAGAAAGACGGCCATGACGCACACGGCTCGTTTACCCCCGGGAGACTCGCCGCCCTGCTACAAACAGATAGGGAAGTTGCGTCACGCCTTGCCGGATTGAAAGGCAAAGAGGCGGCGGCAGCGGCGGCGGCGGCGCACCCGGCCAGCCTCCAGCCTTTGGCGGAGCTCCTGGTTCTCGCGACGGAGTCGCTGGTTCTCCTGCTGAGCCTCCTTCAGCTGGAGCTCCAAGTTGTGCACGTACTCCTTCTTCTTCTTGCGCGACTGACAGGCGGACTCGCGGTTCTTGATCATCCTCTGCTGCCGCTTCAGAACTTTCATCTGCGACACCACCCACACCGGAAACTTCAGCATTCCCAAAAATGCCGTTCTGAGATTTGGCGGCAATCCGCCCCCCTTGCTGCCGTCAACTCCAAATTTCTCATGCGGAGGATTATTTGATCCAACTCACGTCGACGTCGTTGGGGCCGTTGCCGGGCAACGTGGCGCCGTTCGGGACGATGGGTTTGGTGGCGGCGGGCGAGACGGCGTGCTCCATCTTGACCACGGCGGGGGCCGACGTCAGGCACACCACTGCAAACATCGGCCGCACGTCACAAAGCGCAATCTGGGCGAGCGGCGCGGCGCTTCTTTGAGGCACGATGAGAAGAAACTGCAATTGCACATCCGCTCCAATAGTTGGCAGTGGCGCTCTCATTGTCTGCGCTTGTGCGGAGGAGTTTAACAAAGTTAGTTTGAGCCGAGTTCTGGCCGTTTTCATGAGCAAGCCGCTCAACTTTTTGCCTGCCGCTTTGCTTTGTTTGGCGACGCTGCCATCAACATCTTTTTCTGATCGAAGATGACGCGTTTGTTTTCCATCAATTTGGTTTGTGTCGTTTTGCCACTTGCTGGCAATCACCTCACCGGGTCGCGCCGGCTCCATGGCGGGAAGGCCACGCAGGAGCAGGGCCTTGGCGGGCGCCGGCGTCCGGGCCACGGGCACGGCGGCCAGGCACAAGGGGCGCGGCTGGAGGGGCGGTTTGGCGGCCAGGGTACTCGTCTTCAGCGCCGGAATCACTGAGAACGCACAAGCGGGTTCCGCGGCGTCAAACGAGGCCGCCTTTTGACAACACCTTGGAATAGGACAAGAGCAGCTGACTGGATGACATCATGAAGTGCACCTGTCGCCTGCGTTTGGATGGACGTCACCAGGGCGGGAAGCCGCGGCGCCACGCCCGGCGTCAATATGGCCGTCGTGGCCGCGGCGAGCTCGGCGGGATCCGGCGGGGGGGACATCACGTCTCCAAATGCGTAGGGAGGCGTCGGGGGGTTCTCGCCTTTCACGGGGACCTGCAAGATGGAAAAAAACAGCAGTGAGACCGACAGAAAGTGGTGGAAGGCCGAAGAATGGCACGCGGCGCGGCGGACGGTCGTCGGACCCACCGCAGGTTCAGGAGGAGCCGCCCCTGCCGCCGACGACCGCTCGGCCTCGGACGACCACACGGGAGACGCCGGCTCGGCTTTCACCTGCAACACTGCGCACACGTGCAAACCTGCGTTGTCATGGCTACCGAGGACAACGAGACGTCCGCTGCCGTTCCGAAGCGCAGGGTGAAATTGCTGTTGCCGTGACAACCCAGGCACTCAAATTCACACTGTCGCGACAACGGTCAAACGGGCATTGCCATGACAACCGTGACACGCATCCCAATGTGGAAAAAAATGTACAAAGCTCCATCGGCTCAGCCGCGACGCTTTGGACGTTCCTTTGCGCGCTGACGCCACCTGCCAGCAAAGTTTGCGTGTTTGGTTGACATTGCAAAGTGGCAGCAATACATTTGCTCACCTGCCGCCCGGTCGTCGGGCATGCATCGCCATGGACACGAGGAGGCTTCGCCATCCAGCGGCTGGGCCAGCTCGTCCTCCAACTAGCAGGGGGGTTAGGGGGAGAAAGACAGGAAGTCACGTGCAGTGCGTGTTTATGTCCTGAACCCACACGAGAGCGGCCTCCAGATCTGAAGCAGGTCCCGGGTCAAGCGGCGCTGTCAACGTACCAAAGTGTCATACTCGGAGGCCAGGCCCAGTTGTTTGTCGTCATCCTCCACGCCGTCGCAGTGATACAAACACGCGTCTGAAACACACACACACACACGTTTTAAGAGAGAAAAAACCCCAAAACACACGTTTTGCTCCGGTCCGCTGTCCTGTGTCCAATCTCACCGTGCCACAGCACACACCTGATTCAAACAAGCGGCTCATCAGCAAGCTCTGACGAAACTAGATAAATGATTCTGAGCATAGTCGGTGGAAAACAATTCTTGGCATTAAACTTCCATTTATTTAAGAATTTTGGAGGGTTGCCCAAAAAGTAAATAAATAAATTCAATTAAATTCTTTGTGAAATTCGGGTATTCAAGCACCGGTTCAGTTTCCATCTCCAACGAATCACAGAAGTCCACTGAATCGACTGTTTAGTTTTGTACAACCAGAACGACTGGTAAACTTGAATGCGCCAGCTGGTCATGGTTTTTGAACTGCACTTCTGTAGATGTGTGGTCGTCACACACGGTCAAGTTCCTGGTCGACAACTCGATAAGAGACAAACGCGTCGGTGTGTTTCGCTTCGCTCGGTTCCAAGCGGAAGCGACGGCTCCGAGCGTGCCGCTCAGGGTACCTAATCAAGTGACCATATCCGGGTTGGAAGCACCAGGCGGCGTGTAACGCATCAGTGACGTCACGGTAAAGGCAGCGTGCAAACAAAAACAAGTGTGACGACGTCAATAAGAATGAAACGTGATGTTTGACGTCGCCGGAAGGGAGGAAATGTGCGCGCGCGTGTGTACGTATGGGGGCGGGGGGGACAAAAGTGACAATGGTCGGAAGGGAGGTGTCCCAATATCCGATGTGGAATCGCGTCGAACGCCGAGCGCCTAACGACTCACCCCAATCTTCGTTGGTGAGCAGATTGTCGGCAAAGAATCGCCCGACGTCCGAGTCGCACAGCATGTCCAGACTCATCGCGGTAGCGGGAGCAGCAGTTTGTTGGGAATTATTTCAGGCGTGTTGTCCCTTTGTTGCGGGCGCGCCACGGCTCTTTCATCTCAGCTGGTCTCGACCTTTGGCGACCTTTTCATCCTGACGCGACGCGACGCTCAGCTGGCCCGAATTTGCTTCGACACTCGCCTGGGCGAAAGCGACGAGGAAATGTCCTCTAGCGGAAGCTCCGCCCATCCAGCGCTCCTAAACCGGGATCGCAGTGATTGACAGGCCGAGCCGCCAATGACGCCAGCGCCTTTTGCGTGCAAGTTGTGGTGACGTCAGGCAATAGGAAGCCGTCATTTTTGATCGACGGGAAGAAGGCACCGATAGCGTTCACATTTACGGCACCTTCTTGAACTGACACTCCGCTCAGCCAATGACGTTCGACCAAAAGACCGTCGCGTGCTCGAAACGTGCTCTTCCTGCCATAACATCCCGTGAAAACAAACGAGAAAAGAAAAGAAAAGAGACACAACCAAGAATTTACCCAATCATCACGTTTCGACTTTCCATATTCAATCTTTGGGGGGCAGTTGGAAGTGGAAGTGATGCCACAAACATCTGAGCGGTCCTTTTCTTCGATAAGCAAGAATGAAAATGTGCTTCAGACGGAGAGCAAAAATACGTATTGACACAAATCACCAGTGTAACAATTTTACGTTTGGCAATCTTTACAAATTTATATTTGTGCGCGATTTAGTAGTCGCAGCAGTTGCATTTGGTAGTGTGTGCGGCCGGGTCTTTTCTTTGACTTCCCCAGCTAAAACAATCAAACCAGACTCGGACAAGACAAACTCAGTTGACAGCAATTGCCCTCAATGGCGTTCCAAAAGTTAAACAACACAAACATCAAAATTATTTTTGGGGGAGACTTTCATTCATTTCAGGGGGTGGAGGGGCAGAGTTTGGAGTAACGAGAGCGGTCCCGAAACAAATTCACCTCGTTGTGGTTGAGTCAGGAGAGAAATGACAAATTGTTTTGGGCGGCCTAAATGATGTCCTTGTCCCCGGGGAATGGCCCCAGACTCAGAGCTCCAGCAAGTCTTGGCGCTCAGGGCGCTTGTCGGCGTCGTGAGCCGCAGCGGCGGCAGCGTGCACCTTCATGTGAGCCTCCAGCGAGCGTTTCTCCTGGTAGCGCTTGTGGCATATGCGGCAAACGTGCGGTTTCTCGCCCGAGTGCGTCAGCATGTGCCTCTTGAGGTCCACCTTCTGCACAAAGCTCTTGTCGCAGGCGTGGCAAGCAAAGACCTTGTCCTTCCGATGGAAGCGCTCGTGCGTCTCCAGCGAGATCTTTTGGCGGAAGCTCTTCCCGCACAGGCTGCAGACGAAGGCCTTCTCGCCCGTGTGGATCTTAGCGTGCGCGTCCAGGTTCCCCACCTGCCGGAAGGTCTTGCCGCACACCCGGCAGGCGTACGGCTTCTCGCCCGTGTGGATCCTCTTGTGCACGTGCAGGTGCTGACTCATGGTGAACTTCTTGCCGCACTCGTCGCAGCCGTGGACTCGCGGCCTGCCCCCCGTGTGCCGCTTCAGGTGCCGCTTCAGCGCCGCCTTCTCCGTGAAGGTCTTCCCACAGAACTCGCAGATGAAGGGCTGGCGATCCAAAGCACCCCTGCGGGGGAAGCCCTTGTGGCGCTCGCCGTACGACGACGCCGGCGAACTCTTGGGGAAGGGCAGGTCACACTTCTCCCTGCGGTCCTGAACACGGTCCTCGACGCCGTCCTGGATCTGCTCCTCAATGGCACCCCCACTGCGGTCCTGACCCTCGACCTGCAGACTGTGACTGGACCGGTCGGCCTTCTGGAAGGTGCGGACGCACTCTGGCCCACCGTCCTCAACGCGGTCCTGAAAACGCTCTTCTCCAACACGCTCCCGAACAGCATCTTGAACGTGCTCTCCAAGGCGGTCCGGCAACCTGCAGCCGGACGGGTCAGCCTCCTGCTGCTGGCCCCGCCGGTGAGAGGGGTCTACTGTGCTGTCAGCCGCGTGGTCCTGGTGCGGACTCATCGGGGCCGTGGGCACGTGGTCGTCCGTGCCGCTGGTGGTCCGGGGGCTCTGAGCATTCTGCCGGCACAGGTGGGAGAAAGTCACGCGTGTGCAAGTCCCAAGTCTGAACCTTCAACATTTTTACATTCATGTTTATCAACGCTGCAGTGATCTCAATAGTCAACATTTCCAGTAATAACAGCGCTGATTTATTGCGTTCCAGTGGTGGCGCCAAAACTTCGGAGCTAAATCTTCTGCTTCTCACCCTCAGCAACAAGTGGACATGGATGGCAGGAAAGAACACATAATTCCACCGTGTCGACCATCCGAAGGGCACCCAGGAGAAGTTTTTTGGGGGGGCTTGTGTTTCAGTGTTTACATGTTTCGTATGTTAAAATTCCTTTGTTGGAAAGTTCAACAAATACAAAAAGACAAAGTCTCATAAAACATCTCTGCCCGTGAGTCATATTTACTTTGTTGTTGTCAGGGATCCCCCAAAGTTGATATTTTATTGATTAGATATTTTTTTTAACTGATCGATCCATTCATTTGATGTTGGATTGTTTTGATTTGCCAAGTACTGGAATTGCCATGGGGTCGGGGGGGGAATAAATACATTTCAGTCAGGCTCTAGCTCAGTCCCACTCACTAGATTCAAGCTAGTTGAGTCAGGCCACAACTAAAGGTTATCCCATCTGTCTGAGTCACCACATACATCGACGTGAGGATCAAATGTGTTTTTAGTTGCACCTGAGTGGGAGGAGGGAAAGGCGTCAAGGCACGGGTCGTCATGTTTGTCTTCTGGTCGAGTTGTTTGGAGCCCACCTGGCACGAGAAGGGTGCCGCCCCAGCGTGGAGTTGCCGGTGCGTTTCCCGCGCTCGGGCGGAGGGAAACTTTTTTCCGCAGGCGTCACAGGTCCTGTTGCTGTCGCGGTGCATCTGCAGGTGGGGCCGCAGGTCCTCGCCGCAGGTGGCGCGGACGCCACAGAGGCCGCATGCGGGCTCCGTGTCCTCGGCGTGGTTGTCCACGTGCCTCATCAAAAAGCCTTTTCTGCCAAACGACTTGCCGCACACTCGGCATCGGTGCGGCTTGCCGCCGACATCTCTTGGCCCGTCGTGGGCAGGCAACCCGGCGGGGCAGTCGCGTTCCGGCGTAGAGGGTTCAACCTCTGTAAGGAAGGGCACCAGTGATTAGCAACGTGACAATTGGCCACCATCTTTGATGGCTGGGCACATCAAATGCCAAACAAATTGTGTGAAACGGAGAAATTCCCAATAGACAACGAACGCACATGATCTATTCACGAAAGGAGACATCTTGAGTAACGATCAAGCTTGACTTTTCCTGCCCTATAGGCGATCCCCCCCCCCCCACACACACACACACTCAAAAGAAACTTTCTCTGTGATCACTCATGCGATTTTGAACATTCCCTTGTAATGGGATTGAATCGGCCGCATTTTGACAGGTTGTGATTTGGCGGCGAATGCGGTCACGTTCGAGTAAGCGGCCAGCTAGTCAAGGCAAACGCGGAGGACTGCGAACGCTTCACTCGCTCACACCGACCAGCTCCCGCTCCTGCTCCCGCGGCCACCGCCTGATACTCGCTGAAGATTCGCTCGACGGCGGCGGCGACAGCGTCCATCACCATCCGCCTGAGCTGACGGCCACCCGAGCTGGGCCGCTCCTGCAGTAGCCGCACGACGCGTTCGGCCGCCGCCGAAAGTTGTCGCTCGACGGCCGCCCTCAGGCTCTTCTCTCGGTCTCGGCCGCCCAGCTCCGGCCGCCGCCGAACGAGGCCTTTCTTTTCCTTTTCCTCGGCCGCCATTTGCACCACAAAGCAAACGAAACGTAAACATGGAGACTTCCGGGTTGCCTTGGTCACCTGACAAGAACGCATGCGCCGTCCGACGTACCTTGGTTCGTTCAAACGCGGCTATATTTTCAGAAACGTTTGATCACTGGATGTGTTTTTTTAACCTACTAGCCTGTTTTATTTTATTTTATTATTTTAATGTATTTGATTCACATCATTGTCTCAAGGAGAGAGAATTCCATTGAACCATGAAAACGACGGCTGCTTTTCTGTTCGCTACGGACGCGTTTGCGCTGCCAATGTGGAGTGGACAGGAACATGTAGACTAGTGTTGGTGGGGTTATTAGCGCATGCAACTTTATTTTCATGTTGACTTCGAAAACAAAATTAATGTGTCAATGCACACGCACGCAATGTATATTTGTTTCAGAAAATGGGCAAGTTTTGGCAATAAATGAGCTACTTCCCAAAAGTAGTTGTGAAGCCCCAAATATACAATTGTGTGTGTGTGTGTGTGTGTGTGGGGGGGGGGCTTCCAAAAACGCAAATAGTTATGACATTTATGATACCAATCCATAATATTGCGTTACTTGTGACTGCCACTCACTCACTTGTGTGTTTGTCAAGTCAAGTCCAACTTTATTGTCAATTGTGCTGTATGTGCAACTTACAGCACAGATGAAATTTCTTCCCCCTCAACCAGACAACAAGAGGAGCCGCTGCGGGTGCCCGCGCCGCCATCAAAAGCACAGTGAACATAAAATGACAAAATAATACAAGACAACACATAAGACACAGACAGTCGTGCAATCTTAACCACTTTTCCTGCATACACTTTGTTGTTTGAAACAGTTATATATGAAAGAGGAACGGATCAAAGACTGCTTGTTGGTTAGTTAGCACATTTGGTTCAATGACAGACTCATTGAACCAAATGTGTCCCTCAACAATATTTTCCAATTTGGGGAATACTGTTTGTCTGTCCAGATGACGTTCGGATCATCATCGCGTCTCCTCATCAGACTCCTCCTCTTCTTCAGATTCCTCCTCCTCATCCTCCTCGTCCTCGTCCTCCTCGTCGTCTTCCTTGTCCTCGGCCTGCCTCCCGGAGGCTCTCTGTTGCTACGGCGAGCAAGCAGGTGAAAAACGCGTGACGGCGCAGAGGAGCAAGGCGGGCTTCGGCCCTACCTGGAAGGTGGCCGCGGGCGTCAGGAAGGAGGCTGCGGTCCCGTCCAGAGAGTTGGTGCGCACCACATCCAAGCGCTCGGCGTAGTCGGGCGGGTGCAGCGAGCTCCTGAACACCTGACCGCACATACGCATTGGCTCGTTTGGGGGGGAAATTGCATGCTGGCTTGTTGCTCTTCAAAAGTCGTTTCTCACTGCGTAAGGACGATGCGCCCGCGACAAAAAGCCAAGCGAGGAAGCTCGGCGCACGGACAAGCGTGTGGCGTACCTCCAGGTCGTTGTCCTCGTCTACGCTGCTGATGCTCTGGTAGGCCAGCGTGTAGAGCTCCAAGGCCTTGGCGTGGAAGCACATCTCCAGGCTGGCAAAGTCGCACAGGATCCTCTGAAAAAGAAACACGCTGGAGACGATGTACGCGGCAGCGGTCCGTCCGCCCTGGCCGCGTCCCACCTTGATGTCTCGGATCTTCTGCCTCTCAAAGTCATCGATGGTCTCCTCCAGCTGGCGCGTGGTGCGCGCCGCGTCCATGGTGGCCCGCTGCAACTCGCTCTCGGCCTGATGCGTACCAGAAGCAGCATCATCGTCATCATCGACATCATCTCGTGCACCACACGCGACGGAGAACCCACCTGAGACTGGAGGCGGGGTCAAGGAAAGAGGAATTGGCAATTGCTTTCAGATACACCGCCACCTTGATTCGGCACATATCAACACACAAACTCTGCAGTACGCGAGTCTTTCAGTTGAACTGCACTTTCTAATTTTGGTCGATTTCCTCGCATTCTCTGTCGATGTTTTGTACAACGCTGCAATTTTGCTTCCATAAATAAAGCCAAGGCGGTGGCATCCCGATGGGGGTCCATCGAATTCGGAGCAGGGGGACGGAGCGCATCAAAGTGCCACCTCGCGGTAGTCGGCCGTGAAGGATACGATGACTTGTCGGTCGGATGGGTTTCGTTGGCGAGTGCGCTCCAGTTGCAGCATCTGCTTGGACTCGCGCGACCTGGCGCTCTGGGCCGCCTTGACGTCCTCCTGAAAAAGCAGCGTCCGTCACCCCGCCGGCCCTTGGCCCCGCTCACGCAAACGCGATGCTGCCTCACCCGTTTGCGTCGCACCACCGCGCCATAACCTTTCAGCGGCTCGATCACCTTGGCCTCCAGTCGCTCCACCTGGAATGCAAGCACCCCATGTCACCATCCTGCCCCTGACCGCAGATGCATCTGTCGATTCGTCCATTCATGCGGCATGCATCCACAAATCCTCCCGTGTGGGTCCAGACCTCGGCTTGCCGGTAGTCCTGAATCTGGGCCAGGTGTTCGGCGAACCGCTTCATGCCTTTCTTGAGGCCGGGGGTCTCGGTGTCGGCGTAGTCGGCCACCTCCCGCACGAGGACATCAGCCTTGTCGCGGAGCCTGGCGGCTTTGCGGCCGTAGGCGGCAAACATTTGACACATCTCGTCGAAATGCTTCTCCACGTTGCTGATGTTCTCCTGGATCCTCTTGGTCTGGTTGTCCCTGAACAAGCAAACAACGCATCCGACCACACATGAACAACGATGAGGTCTTGGGCCATCGATCCATGCTAGCGACATACAACGAGTGACGGGCAGAATGGTGAAATGCCCTCCCACGAGATGGACAAATGTACGACGAGCACTTGCAAAGCGAGGTTGTCCCGAAAATGTCCACTAAATATCCCGCTGGGTTCGCAATCATTCATTCATACATCCCTTGCCCGATCGCCGCAAAGGGACGTCGAGGCAGCGGTTCGGGTTTTTTTTTCGGGGGTGTTAGCAACACGCGGCTAACTAGTTCGGCTAAGAGCCTTTCACATCGAAACACAAGCCAAGCCAATGACGAACAAATGTGACCTCGTTCGCGCATCCGGAGTTCGACTCATCTCTGCCGAGGAAAAAACAAGCAAACAAACAAGAACAACAATAGTCAACCGAACGTCACAAGACGTGGAGCTTAGCTAACACGAGCAGCAGCAAGCGTTGCCATGGATGCCGGAGCGTTCCGGTGCCAAGAAAAAGGTGGGGTTTCACGCTATCGCTGGAAGCGAGCGAGAGCCGGTCTGGCGAGTGCAATTTGAACGTGGCGTCGATGAGAGAAAGAAAGGGGCGGTTTTACATCCGAGTCTTCTGCGCGCTTCGGAATGAAAGCAATGTGTGAACAAACACTAAAAAGGGAAAGGCGGCATGAGTCTCGTATTTCCGAGGTGTTATAAACGCACCACCGGAGAGCGAAAGCGCGACACCGTGAGACCGAAGACTGTCGGGACGGACCGATTGTTGACTCTTGATAGAAATTTGGCCATTTGCTTTATCAATGTGGCGGGCGACACTTTGGTCAAGCGTGAAGATGTTCGTCCTCGTCTTCGTTTTGTGCTTCGGGTTCGGCGCGCCAATGATCGCGAATGACGGTAAGTTGTTTTGGTGTTTTTTTGACCGACGGACGCCATTTCAACTCAAAAGAGAAAGTAAAAATTTGAAGGCTCATGAGACGCAAAAGCTACACTAAACGGACTTTGGCCGACAACTTGTGTGTGTGTGTGTGTATGTGAGAGAGAGATCCAAAAGGGGGAACAGTAGGAGAAATTTAAAAAAATAAACCGTTTATTTTTGTTACAAACGTGCGTGTGTCAAGTTCGTCACTTGGGTGTCAGACACGTCAAGTGTGTGCGTGCGTTTTTTTTTTTCGTGCGCGCATGCATATGCGCCAGTCCGTGGCGGAGGTCGACTTTATCTTGGGAGACCTGCTGCTCAGGTTGCTGATGATCCTGATCATTTGAATCAGTCTTGTTGGAGGAGGTGAACATGGAAATCATGCTTGGCAGGACCCCTCGAGGACCGGGGTTGGACACCCCTGATTTAACGACCCCGGCCCCCGTCTTTACTTGTGATGTGTGTGTTAGCGACATAATACTAGTATGTTTGTGTGCGTGCAAGCATCCAGTGATGTCATCACCTGAAACACCCCCCAATTCCTTTCCAGAGACTCACACCCTGACGTACATCTACACTCAACTTTCCGGGGGGGAGTCGCTCCCAGCTGGCGTGTACGACTTCTCGGCCATGGGCGTGCTGGACGGTCACGTGATTGACTACTATGACAGCGGTACCATGAAGAAGGTCCCCAAGCACCCTTGGATGTCCAAGGAGTTGAGCGCCACCTACTGGGAGCAAGGCACCCAGTCTAGGAGGAGCAAACAGCAGTGGTTCAAGGTCAACGTGGACATCCTGCTCGAGCGCATGGGACACAACTGGTCGGGTAGGAGGCCGGCCGACCGCTCGTCAAACCTTCCATCCTATCAGTTTTTCATTGGCTTGCAGCTAAGGTGTGGGCGGAGTCAGTGCTTCGGGCATGTCGTTTGTTTAGCGGTTCCCATGTGTAGGCATCCGCCTTTTTTTTTTCACACCCACCTCAGACGTCCACGTCCTCCAGTGGTTGCACGGTTGCCACGGCGACCTGCATCCCAACGGCACGGTGGGGTTCCGCGGCGCCGTGGACACGTACAGCTACGACGGCCTGGACTTCCTCTCCTTCGACTACAAGCATGCAGAGTGGGTGGCGACGGCCCCCGCGGCGCTGGAGACCAAAAGGAAGTGGGACGGCGTGGCGCTCCTCAAGGACTACACGCGCGCCTACCTGAACAAGGAGTGCATCACCTGGATGGAGCGCTTCCTCGGGTACCGGAGGAACCACAGGCAGCGCACGCGTACGTACGCCGGCCGCCCCACTCGTTTTTCCGGGGCTGTGGGTCGAGGCGGCCAAGTTTGCCGCTGACGTTGAGGTCAAAAGGTGCTGAGCGATGCCCGCGTGCGTCCACAGCGCCGCCCTCCGTGGACATGATCGGCAGGAAGGCACGCGCGCCGGGCACGCTGCTGCTGACCTGCCTGGCCAGCGGCTTCCCCCTCAAGGACGTCGTCCTGGAGATCCGGAGGAACGGCCGCACGCTCGCCCGAGAGGACGGCGTGACGTCGTCGGGCGTGCGACCCAACGAAGACGACACCTTCCAGAGGCGCGACAGCGTGGAGGTCCTGGCGAGCGACACCGCCCAATTCACGTGCGTCCTGCGACATCGCGCGACCGGACTTCACATGGAAACGCTTTGGGGTGAGGCAGCCACTCAAGCTGCAGCACGCCAAACATTCTTTTAATCTCTTGGTGAGACGAGCCCTAAGAGCCATTTGTCTAAAAAGAGTCGAATTCCCAAACAGTAGACGACGATGGCTATGAAATGCATTGTGGATGATTTTGAGCAGTGACGTCATGGCGGCAGCCCTGACCAGCACAGAAAACCCCCCGTGCAGTCTTTGCTTGGCGGTCCCGACTGGCTATGCTCAGTGGAGTTTTTTTTTTTTTTTTTCCTAATCCAGATGGCAAGATCTTGAGCGCTCCCGCAGCTGACGTGGTTGGCGGCTTCATTGCTGGCTGCGGCTCGGTGGCGGTCCTCGCGGCTGCGCTGGGCTGGTTTTTGCGCAGGAAGTTCAAAGGTAGCGGAAACGCCCACTTCCCCAATCGTAAGCTTCATATGCTAACGCCTTGATCATCTTTGTCCGCAGGTGCTCCTGACAAGGCCAGTGACAGGGGTATTTTGCGTCCGCTGACACAATAAAACCTTGGGGTAATGACGTCATCAGCCCGACATGACGAGGCGTAACTAATGTGCGCTTCTGTCCTTGTTCTTTTTGTCATTGTTCAAGCGGATCGCCTCCAGCAATTCAATAGCAAGCAAGGTAATGAGCAAAGCTTCCAAGCGCGCCGGCCATCCTCCAGAAAAACCAAACCTGATGTCGACGTCTCGCGCAAAGTCACTCGGGGGTCCGCTCTGTAGTGACCGTTCTTGAACTCATGTCTCGCCAGGCCTTCTCCCGCTGGCCGCCGACCGGTCTTTGGACTCTGACGCCTCCTCCGGTTCAGGTAGGCCAAAAGTGTCAAGCGAGCTGCTCGCCGAACACGTCCGGACGTGCTTGACCGCCGCCATCTTGCCTCCTTGCAGCTGCCACTTCGCAGTACTCGCTGACGGCAGACGCAGGTAAGATCCCGGTCGTTTGCTGGCATCCCGGTCAGCGTTGACCGACGCCGGTTGAAATGTGTGGCTCACCTTCGCAGGCGGGCAACCCCATTGACCTCTGGACCAGTGACGTCATCGGTGTGCACGGGCTCGCCTCCGCTTCGCTTCGGGAGCTCCTTCTCAATCAACGATCGTGTTTGTCTTTCTTTTCGTCACCGCACGACACATCTCCCAGGCGGACAAAAAGCCCTCTTCCGGTTTGAAAAGATGGCACTGTTGCACAACGCAGCGTTGCCATTTGCATCTCTGGACACAGCGATGGCACGGTCGGGAGCTGATCCACTTTTCCGTTGCAAATGATCGATACTTTGCCTGCGGATTCGACGATTTTAAGATAACCTTTATGAGTATGATTTGCAGTCTACAGCAGCAAGATGGGGGGGGGGGGTAATAAAGTGTTTCATTGCACAAAATAAATGTTTCAGAAGAACTGTACACAGTTCAATATAAGTGCAATATAAATAATTTTGCGGGTGAATAAAAGTTGGCTTCAAATAACCGGCTAAGGGGGAGAAACCTGAACATTCCTTGACAGATCGATGGGGTTTTCCTTTTCATCTCGCTACTTGACTCTCCCGAGCACGAAACGAAACAAAAAAAAACATTCGATGATTGTTTCCCCGCACATGCACTGGAGGGAGCCCGCGCCTCACTGGTGGACTCCAACCGCAAGTCGAAAGCCTGGCGCTCCGGTCGACGATGTCCAAATCGTGACTTTCGCAGAGGCAAGGACAAGTTTTCGGATTAGAATTGACACTCAAGATTTATACTCGACTACAATTTACGTCGACTCAAACCAGTTATTGCGAGGATGCAGTCGCGGCTTCAACTAAATGGCATTTTAGTCAAAAGACTGATGAAATCTAAATTTAAATTGCATGTCAAAACTGGTGCCGCGTAATTTTGCATTCCGCCTCATCTTAATTCGACAGCTATGCACTTAAATACGCATTATTTTAAAACACGGAGGCAGTCGCGATGATTCAAATCGACTGTACCTCGAACTCAGAGCTGTCTTTTTAACTCAGAGCTGTCTCGAACTCAGAGCGGTCTCGCGACTGACGTCATCGCACAGGCTTTGAAAAGTGTCGCTCGGTCCGATGACATTTCCGCTTCGGTGCGGGCCTTCATCACAACGACCCGCAAATGATATGACTGATCTTTCTTTGCTGTTTTTTTTTGGGGGGGGGGACATAGGCCATTCGATCAAAAACACAAATGAAAATCCTCGCGTTGTCATGGAGCAAAGCCAGGCGTCAGGTGGCTGAAGCTTTTACTCGGAAAGGGCCAAAGCGGAAGTCGGCGTTGGCCGTTGCTGCCATTCAAAATGTACCCCGTCGCGTCGCCTTCAGCCCCGAAAGCGTTTATCGATAAACTGTCGTCGTTGCCCAATCGACCAAAACAAAACATGAGGGTCGCTACCGCGGCCGGTAGGCGGCTCGCTCGCGGTTCCGTCCAGCTCGAGATCAGATGGACTCTTGGTCGTCGGCAAGGCGGAAGACGCAGCTCGACTGGCGCCCGAGCCCAGATGCTACACGGCTAACCGCGAACTCGGTAGCCGAGGACGCTCGCCACCGGCCGCTTAAAAACACGCGCGTACGCACTCTGCGAGCAAACTGCAAGCCTCTCGAGCTCGCCGCGGGACAAGCGTGCCGGATCGCAAACCCAATTTGCTTGAGACCAACGCGACCGGAAGCGGATTTGACTCGGCTCGATTTGTTGGGGTCGCCTCCACTCCGCTTCCGGTGCGTCCAAAAGGAAGTTCGCCCAAGAAGCTTGTTTGTTTGAGCCTCGGAAGGCGGACCGGCAGCGGTGGAACCCTGACCCGAGCCCCGCCCACGGACGTGAAGATGCCACAGCGAGGCGCCCACAACTGAAGCCGCCCTTTTTCGGCCACAAGTTGTCATGGCGAGCCGCAGGAAGTCCAGCACTCCGTGTATGCTTCCGCCGCCGCCGTCGGGAGGGGACGCGGGGGATGCGGACCGGGCCGAGGACCGGGGCGTCGCCGAGCCGTCTTCGAAAAGCTACGAGTGCAAGTACTGCAGCTTCGGCGCGCAAACGCTCAAGTTGTTCGCGGGGCACGTGGACTCGGGGCACGCCGACGGGGTCACTGACGCGTTGGACGTCTGCGTGGCGTGCCACCGCCGCACCAGGAGGTACGATCCGCCCGCACGTGGCCGAAGTACGCAAAACTCGGATACACACCCAAAAGAGGGCCGGCCTGTCGGTGGGCGGTACAGAGAACGCGTTGTTGTGTTGTTGCTAATTTCACCCACAGCAGGATGCACTGATGACCACTTGAAGGGCATTGTGAAACGCGCTGCTCCTAACCTGATCTGGATGCGCCCGGGAAGACGAAAAGATACCAGCAAACCCGAAAGAAAAAAATGCACGCCTTCCGTGGAAGCGTTTGATGCAATTTAAGATTGGAAAATGTCAGTGAACAATAAAAGCTTGGATTCTCAGGCTTGCCACAACTCGGGATATATTTTGACGTCAACATTTGACGAGTTGAGTTTCCAAATGGTGGTGAAAATAATTGGACTTGTTACGGCTCAAGTTTAAAAGAGGCACGTGCAAGTCGGCTATTTGAGAAGGTACCATTTGAGTTGCCCAAGAGAAAAACGTCCAAAAACATGTTGCGAGTGTGAAATGTGAGGCTTCAAGCCATGGAAAGAAAGCGCCTGGGCTTGTTTTCTTCAAAACGTCAACATTCTTCCCTCGCCTCCAAATGAATATTAGCTCCAAACGTTGCGGTCGGGTGGTGGGCCCCTCACACATGCGCTCTCACTCTCCCCCGCAGCGACGACGCGCTCGCGACACGCGACCTGCGGCATCAGCCGGGCCAGGGCAAGTCGACGCACGCGGCGGCGGGACACAGCGACCAGACGGGCGACCGGCGGACCTTCGACGACTCGGCCCCGGAGGGCCGCCCGCTCGAGACGCAGGACGACGCGCGGCCCGAGGACGGCGGCAGGCGGCACGACGACGCATGCTGTCAAGGGATCGCCCTCAGCAAGACGCCCATCATGAGAAGCCGGGCGGAACCCAAGAAGTTCACCGCCTCGCGCAGAACGGCCGCAGAAGACGTCATCAAGGTGGAGAGCGAGGACGAGACGGACGAGGACAACGCTGCGCCCGCCTTCTCGGCCGCCGCCGCCCCTCCGCCACTCCCCGTACCTGCGCCGCTGCAACTCCTGACGGGGCTGCCGCAGAGTTTGGTGCTCAACTGCCCCGACGCGCTGCACGTCCAAGGCGGTGGGGGCGGCGCCCTGCCGGCCGGGACCTTGGCCCAGGTCCTGTCTGTGTTGCAGAAGCAGAATCAGAACCAGCTCCTCATCCCCATCAGCAGCATCCCGGCCTACCACGCCGCCATGGACAACAACGTCCTCCTGCTGGGGGCATACAACAGGTAGGTCGGGGGCGCGGCGGCCCGCCGGCGGCGTTATTCCGGCGCTCTGACCCGTCCGCCCACGCGCAGGTTTCCCTACCCGTCGCCATCGGAGATTGCGGCACTGGCGTCGCAGACCAAGTTCAGCGAGGAGAACGTCAAAGTGTGGTTCTCCGCCCAGCGGCTGAAACACGGCGTCAGCTGGACCCCCGAAGAGGTCGGTACTGGGCTCCCTCGCCACCTTCTGGATCCAATGACCCACATGAGGTTCCGCTTGGTGAAAAAGCTAGCGCGGCGGGAACGCGTGTTCTCACTTTATTGCTTTTTCCAAGAGAACGAGTCGACTTCTTCGTCCGGAGAAGGAAACCGAGTACAATTGTGGGCTGATTCCAGATGTGGATCTCTTGTACTTGTCTCGGCAGGTGGAGGAGGAACGCAAGAAGACGTCCAACGGCGCCGTCCAGACGCTCCATCCGAGCGTCCCTCACGCCATCGCCGTCATCCCTGCCGGCGTGGCCGCCAACGGCCTGCGGTCCATCTTCCAGACGTGTCAGATCGTGGGCCCGCCGGGCCTGGTCCTGGCGCAGGTGGGCGGCCGGGCGGACGTCAATCTTCCCGCGGCGGCCCCCGTCGCGCTCACCGTCGCCGGCGTCCCCGCGCCCCGATCCAAAGCCCCGGAAGCC
>NW_017805197.1:152329-152704 GCF_001891065.2 Hippocampus comes
CCAAAGCCCCGGAAGCCGCGGCCGAGCCCCCCGCGGAGAGGGCGTCTTCGTCCGCCGCGTCGGACTCTGCCTCCAAAACCAAAAAGTCCAAAGAGCAGCTGGCCGAGCTGAAGGCCAGCTACGGCCGGCGGCGGTTCGCCACAGACGTCGAGATTTCCCGCCTCATGCAGGTCACCGGGCTGTCCAAGCGCGCCATCAAGAAATGGTTCAGCGACACGCGCTACAACCAGAGGAACTCCAGGGACCTGCAACACGGTAGCGGCGCGGTCGGCGTCCAGGCCGGCCGGAACGACGACAAAGACAGCGCCGCCCCCGCCATTGTCATCGACTCCAGCGACGACGCGGGGGACTTGTGGCCGAGCGCCGCCTCCCGCA
>NW_017805197.1:152777-184269 GCF_001891065.2 Hippocampus comes
CATCGACTCCAGCGACGACGCGGGCGACTTGTGGCCGAGCGCCGCCTCCGGCAACCGGGGCTCGCCCCGCCTCCCCAGGGAGCGTCGTGCCAAATTGCGCCACGCCTTCCCGGACTTCACGCCTCAGAAGTTTAAGGAGAAAACGTCCGGGCAGCTCCTCATCCTGGAGTCCAGCTTCCGCAAATGCGACACGCCCTCCGACGACGAGCTGATGCGCCTGCGGACACAGACCAAGCTGACGCGGCGCGAAGTGGACGCGTGGTTCAGCGACAGGCGTAAAGGGGTCGTTCCCAAGGGGGGAGGAGGAGGGGAGGCCGCGCCCCCCGCCTCCCCGCCGCCTGTGGGACGCAGGGTCCTGAAGAAAACTCCGGCGCAGCTCGAGATCCTGAAGAAAGCCTTTGTGCGCTCGCGTTGGCCTACGGCCCAAGAGTACGACGAGATGGCGCGGGACTGCGGCCTGCCTCGTAACTACGTGGTCAACTGGTTCGGGGACACGCGCTACGCCGCCAAGAACAGCAACCTCAAGTGGTTTGATCTCTACCACGGAGGCAAGGTGAGGACGCGGCCTCGCGCGCCCGCCCGCCTGCGCCATACCCACCCTTGTCTTGTGTTCCGCAGGTGGACGAGACCTCGCCGGATGGAGCCGCCGGGATGCCCAAGAAGTCCAGGAAGCGTTTTCGGGGTTGGTCGAGGAGGACGCGGCGGGCGTACGTCGGAAAACAGGACGTGCGTGCGCCTGGCAAGGTCTGTAAAGGCACCAAAGGGCACACTTTCCTTCAAATGATTGCGAAAAACGTGCTCTGGGGAGAGCCTCGATTTCAAACGAAAAAATGGTGTGTGTTTGTGCCCGCAGGCGAAGAACGGCAAGGCGTTCCTCAGGGCCTACTTTCTCCAGCAGCGGGTTCTGAGCGAGGACCACCTGGGCGACTTGGCGGCCAAGTCGGACATGAGCGAGCAGCAAATCAGGGAGTGGTTCTCCGAGGTGGGACGCCGGGCGGCGGAGGGGAGGGAGCCCTTCGGTGACCGCGACCAGGAAGCGGAACGGCAAGAGCAGCGAGCGGAAGAGCGAGGAGACGGGGAGGAGGCCGAGGAGGGTCAAGGGCGCCCGGAGGACGACGTCTTCCAACAAGCGTCTCCTGGCGGGAACCGATCCGGGTGTCCGACGTGAGCAAGCAATTTCTTTGCCGCTCGTCGGATCACGTCCGTTCAAACGGCACTTTCTTTGGAGAGGGTGCGCCGCTCCGGGTGGCGCCTCGGGCCGGGCGGGAACTCAAGATCAGTATTGCAAAAAGATGAGCTTCTGCATCCCGAGACGATCGGACGCCTCGGGGTGATGCACAAGTATTAAGACTCGCTGGCTCCACCAAGTGGCACCCCGAAGGCTCACGCAAGACTATTCGTGGGCAACGCTGCCACTGGACTTTCAACAACTCAACCATGACTGCAAATCGGCATTTTCGCTGCACCGCCGCGGGACCAAAGACGGCAACGACATCGCGCGTGACCGCCAACCGACACAGCAACAGTGGACGGTCCTTGGAAATGTGATGGATTTTTTTTTTTTTTACTCTTCAAAACCACAGGTGCTGGTTTTGAAGAGTAATAAAAGTCCAATTCTCGACATTCCCCAATCTGAAAATACTTGTGGCGCCATCTACTTTTCAGCCCAATGGCCCAGCCCAAGTGGCCGCTTCTTACCTGTGTGGCGCTTTTCCTCCCTCGTAGGCACAGACCCAACGGCGTTCCTGCGTCCGCACTCCTTTGGAAAAACCTGATAAAAATCAAGAATGTCAGGGAAAACATGATTTCCAGGATAGGAAGGCTGGCGGCCACGACCCTTTTCCAGCATAAGAGAGGAAAAAAAAAAAAACACTCTCGCCAAAGCCTGCCAGCTTTTCATTTTTTTTTCACTTCCCGTTTACTAAAGCCTTTCTCAGCACACCTATTTATTCTCCTCGTCGTTTGTTTGCAAGGAAAATTTGAAAAAGATTGCTGGGGTGGGGGAAAAACAAAACACATGGTGTTGCAATTTCCTTTTTTTCTAACTGTGGCCACGCCTCACTGAAAAAAAAAAACCTGCGGTTATTTTCCGTCTTTATGGCCACACAAAGGCGACACGCACCGCCGTATCCGAACCGCCACCCAAACGGTTGTCTGTCTCTACACGGATTCCCTCTATGAGGTGTCAGAGAGCGGCGCCTTTAGCCGCCGCACAGCTCGGCTCGCCGGCGTCCGTCAGGTCGTCCGCCTCCTGTTCCAATTTTGTCAGTTTCCCCCCTCGCGCAAGTGAGCTGGTGGTGGCCCGCGCGATGCGTTAAGGTAAGGCACAGGTGGCTCTGAAAATGCGCGAAACTCGGCGGGGACGAATGACGAGCGTATACCGCGTCAACACGTGGCGTCTGTCACATTGGCGATTGATGTATAGCGAGTCGGCATTAACCTGCATTAACTCGGCGAGCGTCTGACGAGCTTCAAAGCACCGTTTGAGTCTGTCACTTCCCACTAAGCGCTCGTCTTTTCCCGACGTTCGCCGAGCCAACTCCCGGAGGAGCCCGCACCGCGCGCGCCGCTGCCGGTGGGGCTCCGCCGGTCCCGCGGGCCGGCTCCTCCGGGATGACGGACGACCCGCTCGCGCTCTTGCGCACGCGTCCTCGACCGGCGCGCGCGCTCGAGAACGCCATCTCCAGGCTCGGCTTGACGGACCGCTGGCAAGTTCCCGGGGCCAAGCGGAGAAAAGGCGGCGGGACAATTCGCGTTCGCCGAGACGCCTTTCGACAGCGAGTTCAAACGGCGCCCGATGAAAGCGATGCGCCCACCGGTCGAGAGCCGCCGTCCTGACAGGAAGCCTGAGCACAGAAACGGCGACCGGCCTCGCGGGAACGTCGAGCGCGACTCTCGCTTCAAAGGCAGACACATCAAGTCGGCGTCATCAAAGCGCTCTCGTGACAAACTCGTCAGCCTGAACTTGTCTGCCGGGAACAAAGTCACCTTCAACTTTTTTCGCCTTTGATCGCCAATCCGGTGTTTTGCCTTTGCGTCTCCTTTTTATTCCCCAACTCCGCTCGCCGCCTTTTTGCCTGAAAGACAACAAAAGTTGTTAGCCAGATGCTAACATGCTAGCAGCCATGCATGTGATCAACGAGGTCAACGATTGATCAAAGGGGTCTCGACGCACGCATGCGAGTAAAGACGGCGGGGCCCGACCGATGTAGATTCTTGGAGACAAAGCAGGTTCGCGTATTTGGTAGGAAAAAAAAATGTCCACTCACCGATTCAACGAATAAAACATTTTGGGATCCCTTTGACGCTTCCAAGCACAAAGTGGGCCAGCTCTTCCGCCGTTGTCCTCTTAAGTATTTGTCGAACTGAACAGAGAGGAATTTTCAAGCACAAAACACGCAAACTCACCCCTAACTTTCTCCCGTTTGCCCTCGTGGCTGTTAACACGTGACGGATTTGCCGGCGATGGGGAGAAAAGCCGGGCGTTTGGCCGGCAAAGCAAAATCGTGCCGGGAGCTGCAGCGGCATCAACGCAACTCAATTAGCAGTCACCGTTGTTGCGAAAGTCGGCGTGGGACAACGAGTCATTGGCTCGGGACGCTTGGGGCTTGGACTGCATCCTGTCAGAGCTCCCTCTAGTGGAAAATCATTGAAAGCACGTCATTCTGCGAGACACAAATTTCATCTATGCTGCATGTCATACATAAAGCATATTTGACAATAAAGATGACCTTGACACTTGGCAGCATTGACCGTTCCATGAAAAATTCGGATTCCATCAGCATTTCGTCCGCAGAACTCCAGCAGATTGCGAATTATTGATTTCTTTATTTTGCATCTAACGTCGACCGCTAAAATTGCCTGACCGACCCTTAAAGATGGCAGGCACAAGATGGCGGTGTAAAAAGCGCTTTATTGAAGGACATCACATGACTCTGACCCGAAAACACAAACGTGAGCCAAAAGTGATGTCTGAGACAAAAAGGTTGGCTCATAGAAGCAGCGGAGTGTCTGCGTGCTGTGAGAGGAATGGGCGTGGCCTGGTCCAAAAGCTAGCTGATAGGAATCAGGTGCTAATTAGCACGTGTGCGTTAACTTAGCATCAACATTCATGGCGTCCCATCAGAAAGTCAAGCCGACGCGTGACGGCAACTGAGGGGAATTTGACATTCATCGAGTCAAAGGACACAAAAGTAGGGATGCACCGATATCCCTTCTTGGGGAGGGCGAAGATGACAACCGCTATTTGTCCTCGAATTTAGTGCGCGGTGAGAGCAAATTGCCGTCACATTACGTGTCGCAACAGTGACAAAGATGCACTTCATGAATCAACGCACCGCCATCATATTGCGACGGTCGGAGGCTAAACGCTTGAAGCTAAATGAAAAGCTCATTGAAAAAGGTTTGCTACTCGGCTTTTCAAATGGTCCACATCAAAAGACAAAAACGCATCCGTTCTCTGCGGCGCTAGCGGACTTTTCAAAGACAGAAATGAAATACGTGCCACAGCGCATGCTCCAAGCAGGCGGAATATAAGACGGCGGCTTGGTCAAGCAGTATGGTTGTCGCGGTACCGGCGCAGACGTATGGCTATCGGTGCATCCCGACGCCAAAGTACGTGCGGTGTGCGGACTTGTGCGGTTGAAGCAGAAGGACCTTTTTCAGGTGTCCTTTGGGCCGCTTGTCGAGGATGTTCTCAAGTGGCAGCAAAGCAAACAAGTGGAGCATGGACACCACACGTGACATGTCGCGTGAGGACACAGCGGCAAGCTGGATGGCCCAAACGTGACAACCAAACAGCATTTCACCGATGCACCCTTCAAAAAAGTCCTTTCCTTTTTTTCTTTCGTCTGATCTTGTGTGGAGGAACCCCCCCCCCCCCACCCCTTTCTCAGCAGGGGAGTGGCAGACGAAAGTCCAGGCACCGCTCACAACTGACTCAAGTGTTGCCAAGCAGTGTGTGTGCAGCATTCTTTTGTTTGCAAACCAGTGGATGCAGGCCAGTGGAAAACAAAAGAATTTCTCACAATGACACACACCCACACACACACGTGAGTGGCGACTTCCAGCAAGTAGAAAGGGGGAATTGCCAATGGTGTTGTCGTTCATTCTCCATGATGACGACCCCCCCCCCCCAAAAAAGTCCCAAAGTCAGCATCAATCAGCACATGGGGAATCAAAATGGCTGCCAACCCCACCCATGAAAGCAAGACAACCTGAGAGAAGGCGTTAGCGCGCGTTAGCCGCACCAGCTAAGCGTAGCAATCGTTGTGGGGACGCGCCTCCTGTCAATCATCCTTTGGCGAGCGGAGACAGGGAGGAGGGGATGATCGCAACACGGCGTCCTTCTCGACGTGTCCGGCGGGAGATGAAAAAGACCAACGTTGTCATTCGCACCTGAAAAACAAGACCAAAGAGTAAAAAACATTGATCGACGCGAAAAGTGTTTTGAGGAGTGGCAAGTGAGTGACGCTTGCAAATAGAAGTGACGATGCCGATGAGTGTGACATCTCGTTTTCAGGCGCGAGTCAAAGTGACGCTTTCAGGGCTTGGGCACCACAGAGGAGGGGGTGGGGGGGGGCGCTATTTTGGGCACAAACGCTGATCGGCTCTGCGTGAGCGTGCACAAAGTGGAGCGACGCGATCCAAGTATGAAAAATCACATCCCACGCGCCCAGCCGAGGCTAAGCAAATCACTAAAATAGCACACATGGTCCCGAAACACAGCCAGATCATTGATTAAGAAATAACTTTCAAAGAAATGCATCAAAATGTCGCCGATGATTGGATTGGGACAAAGTGCAAGCAGGCGTGCTATGGCGACCATGACGCACGCCGCTGCTAACTTGGCACCTGACAAGGAGCGGGTTGTGCTAAGGGTTCTGCCAGAAAGAGAGCAATTTTTGGGCCAACGGTTGTTTCGGGTGTGCAGGAAAAACAACAACAACAAAAAAAAAAAAAAAAAGGGAGAATTTTCGAAATGGGTGATTGGCTAAAAGGCGGGGCTTCGCCTGGTCAGCGTGTGAAAAGTAGCGCGGGGGCGCGGATAACGTAGTACCTGCCAGCGAGGCGGTCTTGCAGCTCGGCATGCGGCGCCCAGCCCGGCTCCGCCTCCAGACGCTCGGCGCCGCCTTCCCGGCAGCGCTCGCCGGGGCTCGACGCGGCACTTTTCTCCGGGGGCCCCGCGCCTCCGCCACGATGGAAAAGTTGCGCATGCGGTGTGGAACGGCGGTCGCAGAACCAGCGCGCCACATCCACACCGGCCAATCCGGGCCAAACCTCCGACAGAGTGGCGACCCCTTCGGTTTGAGCAAAACGCTCCTTCAGAAGCGCCGGCGAGTGGGAACTTTGAACGGAGCGGGGCGGCGGCCCGGAGCCACTTTTGCCACCCGGCGCGCTCAAGCTCGGCTGGTGAATCCCATTAAGGGGCGGAGTTGCGTCTTTATCGGCCTCGGTCTTCTTTGCTCCCATCGAGTTGAGGAGGGCCAGTTCCAAGTTATCCCGCAGGGCCCGGCGCTCCGCAAACCAGCCGTCGATTTCCCGACGGGACAGACCGGCGGCGAGGGCCAGCCGGTCCACGTCGCTTTGCGAGAGAAAGCCGTTCCTCAGGAAATGCTCTTCCAGGATCTTCAGCTGCTCCGCCGTCTTGCCCCGCATCCTTTCCAGCAGCGGGAACTGCGTGAGCGTCGGGGAGCGCCGCTGCGAATCGACAACCGGAAGCTCGCCGCCCTCCGCCATCCCGAGCGCCACCTCCTCAGAGGGCGTCCCACCCATGCCGTCGGCGGCCGCGTGCAAAGCGCCCGCCTCGCCGGCGCTGCGCTCTTCTTCTCGTGCAATGCCGGCGGGGACCTTGGCCGGAGCGGGTGCTGGCCGGATGACGGCGGGCCTCCTGACCGCAGGGCTGACGGGCGAAGGCAAATCGGGGAAGGTCACATTAGCGGCCGGCAGAGGGCTACAAAGCTTCTCTTTGGAAAGTCGGGGCAGAAGTAATGAGCTTTTAAACGGCGGGGCAAAGACGGGGGGCGGCGCGATGGTCGGCCTCGTTAAGGACTCGGGAAAGACCATGGAGGGCAGCGAGACCACCGGTTTGGTTTTGGGGTTTCCTAGCAAAGAGGGAAGCTTCCCCTTGGCGCACGACAACGACGAGGACGAGGCCACTACAGGCACAACGGCGGGCGACTTCATCTCCGTTGCGAAAGGGGGAACTCCTCCCGGTGCGGCCGAGGAACGGCACTCCGGTTGAGAGGGAGCGTTGGGCGCCTTGTCTTTGGGGTCTCCTTGACTGGGGGCCACCGCCATGACGGCTCGCTTGGACTCAGGACCGCCGTGAGCCACCAGGGATCGTTTCGGCGCGTGAGCGGGGCCCGCGGAGACTCCGGCAGCCGGGTTTGGAGCTGATGCGACACTTTGGAAGCGATGCTCGGCGGGGGTCGGCCGGGTCGCGAGCGTGTGATGGGCCGCCGGTACGGAACCGTTGAACATCTTCTTCCTGGCCTCCTCCACCTCCTCCGGGGACCACGTGATTCCGTGCTTGAGTCGCTGGGTGGTGAACCAAACTTTGATTTGCTCCTCCGGGTGCTTGGAAGCGGCCGTCAGCCAGGACAGCTCGGAGTGCGTCGGGTAGGGGAACTTGTGGAAGGAGGCCATCAGAGTCGGGTTGTGGTCCAAGGACGGGTTATATTTGCTGCTGTTCAGAGGAACGGCTATTTTGGGTTGGCAGTGGTAGTTGGGCGGGCGCCGGAGCACAGGGGTGACGTGGGACGGGTCTTGGAGAACGGAGGGCTCGGGAATGATGACGGTGCCGTTGATGTTGAGCGCGGCGATCCGATCCTGCCGCTCTGAGCCTCGGCCGCCGCCACAGAGACCCTCGATGGGGTCGGGCGACTTCGCCGCAGTAAAGAAGCAAGGCGGGAATGCCGAAGCCTCACGTGCGCCGCGTTCTTCGGGACCGGGACGGCCCTGCGATCGGATCGTCTGCTCCAAGACGGTCCGGTTGTTCCTCTCGATCCTCTTGAATTTGAAGTTGCTCTCGTGGGGGTGAAGGCTCTCGTTGTGCTCTGTGAGAAGCTCAAACTTTTTGGCGTCAAAGTCGCAGGCAGCGCAGCGGTACAGCGGATTGAGAATCACGTTGGGGTGGCTGGAGTCCACGTGCTCTTTCAAGTCTGTCAGGTTCGGACAGCGGAACGGGCAACACTTGCACTCGTAGCCTTTGGACTCCTTCTGCTGAGCCTCGCGCTCAGAGGGCGCCACGTCCTTTCCCCGCTCGCCTCGTTCGCTTGACCGCTCTTCCTCCAATGGCTCAGGGCGGAGGTTTTCCTGGTCCGGACGATGGGCATTCTGCGGGCCATCGCTGTTCGCGTCAGGCTCGGTTCCGTCCGTCGGACTGTCCTGCCACAACATTTCCACGTCGAAAATGTCCACGTCCGGCACCGCCTCGGGCTCACTCGGTCCGAGCAATTGGACCACGCAGGGGGCGGAGGACTTTCTGCGAGCGGGCATAGCGACCTTCAGGGCGATGACCAGGAGGGACCGGCGTCGGCGAGGCGCGCCGCTCGAGCGCTTCTCATGGACTGCGACGGCCGGGCCGGGGAGGGTCCCGAGTGCGACAAAGAGGGCGGGGGCGGTCGAGCGGCGGCCCGGGCCCCGCTTCGCATTGGCGCCGGCCGTGGAATGTCAGCTGACCGGGGCTTTTCCGGGGGCTCGTTGCAGACCTGGCCGAGAGAAAGAGACAGAGAGAGAGAGAGCGCGTCAATGCAGGGGAAGCCATTTTGGCGAGGCCAACGAGACCAACCTCGTCCTTCCTCCAGTTTACCGCCCCGCTTTCTCCTCGCCCTGCCCATCGGACCCCAACGGAACTCTTCCCGTCGCAACGCTGCTTGCCGTTGCGGTCGCTGCCGCCGACTCTCCAGCTAAAACGCAAACGGTTTTGAAGAGTGCAAACTAGGCAGAGAGGCAAAAAAAAAAAGACCTCCAAGAGAGGCAACCTGAAGTCCATCGAGCCCGTCAGCGTCACACAGCTGCGCCGGGTAGGAAAGAAGCTCCAAGTGGGTGAGTGGGGGGGGGGCTGTCAGCCAGGGGGACGCTTTGAAGAGGAAGATGAGAAGAGGGCGAGATGACGAGCCTTCAAGCATCCCAAAAAACACCCTTTGATCATTCCCTTAATGAACTTCCTTGCCATTCGTTTGCATGACTTCACACGCTCAAGCACCATGAAGAACGCGCGCGCGTGTTGTTATCCGGGACTGAGGGGGGTACATTGTGTTGCTGTTGCCGTGGCAACAGTAGCAGAGACACCATTTGCCCTTGCCGCACCGCAGAACGTGAAGCGACAGGCGCGGGGAAAAGCGATCGGGCCTCACCAAGCAGGAAGTGACCACCGAGAAAAAAATGAGCGGACCTCCTGCGCTTGCATTGCGCTCCTCGCCGTTTCCCTTGGTCGGCTTGTCGTTGCGGTTTTTTGCACTTCCGACTGGATTCGGACAAAGACGCGAGTAATAATAAGAAGAATACATTTGATTTATAAGCACCTTTCAAAACACTCAAGGACACTTTACAATCAGGAACAAGAAAACCACAGATAAAATTATCAACAATAAGAGATGAATTTAAACTGAGTATGCGTATTTTGAATTGGTGGCACACGCAGGCTGCCTGGGCCGTGAGCAAACACAACGAGGCGTGCGCGCGCGCGGCAGCCGCCATCCCGTGAGGTCTGAGGACAGATTGTCGCTTCTTTTTCGATTCCTGGCTCCCTCGGGGCACTTTTGGTGAAACGGGTTTATCTGGAAACTGCGCCAGTTCACCAACAGCGGGCCGATTGTGCTCAATGGGCAGTCACATGATGTTTGTTTGGTTGGAGGGGGCGTGGCCAAGGCAGCCGCCAGTTGGACCGCAGCTCCCGGCGAGAAGTCGCGTTTGCGTGTCGATCGTCTGTTGGCGAGCATTTCGAGACCCGGCAAAAGAGGGCTTCTGTCAGAGCCTCAGCACCCGTTCACCGTGACAAAGAGCAAACTTTGGCTCAAGCTTCTTCGGTTCGGCGCTAATCCGCAGCAGACCGTTCGCCGGTTTCAGCCAGAAGGCCACTTTCTGAGTCAAAAGTGGAGAAAAGCATCTTTTTCGGGAAGAGAAAGGGGGCGCGCAGAGTGGCGACTCGGGACGCTGCTGTTTTGCCACACCCCAAAGTACGAAACCACAAAATTAAGATGACAAACATCATCCTTTATCGACATGGAAGCAACTGACAACGACTCACCGCGCGGCTCCAGAAACCGCAAGAACAGAAACAACAAAGTGCAAAGGTTGCGGCCTCAGCATCAAATGCGATTCGAGTGGCCGCCGCGTCCCGTTCTGATGGGGTGACGAACAAGTGCCCCAAAACTAACAAAAGGACCACCCTTGGTCTACGTCGGAGGCGAGCCGCGCCTTTCCCGACATGGATGATGTTCCTGCGGCGCTCAAGTCCAAGAAGACAATCAGTTACCTGCACCACAGCGAAGCATTTCAAAAATCACATGAAAAAAAAAGGGGGGGGGGCAATCACACAACTTATCCCAAAGACAAAATGACAGCCCGGGCGCAACACAGCGCACGCACAAAGATTTACTCTGACACAAACAAAAAATATATATATACGAACGAACTAACACAAACACACAAACAAAAAGCGCAAACACACACACACACACACACACACACACACACACAGACAAAAAGCGCACACAATACACGAAGATGTACTCGGACACATCGAAAGACGCGTTCACACGTACACACTCGCAGTGAGGTTACCTCGGATGACCCCGGCGTCTGATGCTAGCTTAGCGTCGTCAAACGCTGACTTTCAGGAGGGGGAGGCGGCGGCGGCGGCGGCGGACGACAAGCACTCGAGCGAGCCCGCAAACTCGGCCGGGCAAGACAACCCGAGCAGAACCGGAGCGGCTCGGGCAAGCTAAACAAGTTAGCCTTCTCTTCAGCCAGAAGCTAGCCGGCTAACGGCTAACATTCGGGATGCACTTTCACTAGACCAGCTGGGGTGGAAAGGGGGGGGGGGCGTCCAAAGTTGCCCCCCGAGTCGAGGAAAGGCGGCGGCGGAGCTCGCGACGGCGTGACGACACAACTCTCGCCCCACTCCTGACACTTTCGGCTCCGTCGTCGAGCCAAGCCGAACCGAACCGAACCTAGCCTGCGGTCGAACGGCGGCCGCGCTTCAAAGTTGACTTTTGCGACTACCACTTGGTTCAAATAGACCCGAACAGAGGAGCGACAAGTTGCCCAAGTGTCCGTCTTGCTTCTTACCTGGCGGTGTGGCGTCAACGAGCCGTCAAGCAGTCTCGCTTGTCGCAGCAAACATCCAATTGGCGAGAGGGCGCGCTCGCGCGCACGCACACTCAGTAAGGGGGGGGGGGGACTGCTCGCGCAGCACCACAGACCATGGGCCGTCCTACGTCATCGCTCATTAGCATTTGTGCAAATTTGATGTCCTCGCCCTCAACCCGTGCAGATATCACTGGGACGCGGAGGTCGTGACGTCACGTGAGGTCTACGGCCGGATAAACGGCTCCCCTCCTGTCGCGTCGACTTCTGGACCCATCGTGATGGAGTGATGACGCGGCGTGGAGCGGGGCGACACCTGCACGTCACTGCAGGAAATACACGTGCTGCGTACTCCCCTGGCCTTCGAC
The DNA here is from genome assembly GCF_001891065.2 of Hippocampus comes. Taxonomy (NCBI): domain Eukaryota; kingdom Metazoa; phylum Chordata; class Actinopteri; order Syngnathiformes; family Syngnathidae; genus Hippocampus; species Hippocampus comes. The sequence goes on from NW_017805197.1 coordinate 164,459, forward strand.
CCCGGGACGTGATGACGACACTAGCGAGGGTACATATTTTTAACATTCCTTTTTGGGGGGGTCGCCTTTCAAGTTTTTGCTGCTGAAAATTATGTTTCTTTTTTTCACTGTAGCGCATGTGTGCTCGTGTGGGCGCGGTCTCCAGAGGACCGGGGTCAGATGAGGTTGCCAGGCAGCGGGCACCAGCCAATAGGGGAAGAGCTTGGCCAACGCTGCTTGGCAACCGAGGAGGAAAAAAAAAAAGTGCGGCTGCCTGAAAGGAGGCACCGGGGTGAAGACATGATGCGGTGGTCATCACAAAGATTTAAAAAAATGAACACAGGAAGTAATTAGAACATAAACAAGTGCGCATGAAAACAAGTGGGAACAATCTAAAGAGGCGAGGACCTTTCAAGATGAGATGAAAAGATGCAGACATGAATGGCACAGCAATGAAGAAATGAATAATACACGAGGAGATGACGACATGAAAAGTGGGTGAAAAAACGAGGAGGCAACAAGAGGAATACAAGTGGCGACATGAAGAGGTCGGTCCAAGGACGGAGAAGGAAACCTTCAAGTATGAAGACATGAAAAGATGTGGATGATGAAGTTGCGAAGACATGAATGGTGACGAACGGAAGAGCTTCTTTCACACGGTTCTTGGGGTCTCACAGCGGTGAGCCAGGATGATGTTTGCACACGCACGCGAGCGTCACGCGAGCGTCACTCTTGACCGTCCTGTCACGACACATCAGACTTTGACTGTACTGTAAATCTTTTATTGTGTTGACAAACTGGACAGGAAGTCGTCCAAATAAATTACTTTTGCTGCTACAAGCTCAATCAAACACTTGCTGGATGTCAAGCGCCATCACGTGCCCCTTTCTGAGCGGCCAACATTTTTATGGACGGCGGCCGGTCAGATGCAGAGCTGGGGCCACATCTGCCCATGAGCTCCGCCTACCGGGGGCGATGGGGGGTAGAGGGGGGAGGGGGGCAACTTCCTGAGCTCCTGAAATGCTGTTGAATGAGAAGCATGTACAGAGATTATATGTGTTAGCTACGCTCCATCCGCGGACTCTCCGCCTCACTCTGACCCTTCAGTGACATCACTTCCTGACGCTTCCTCTCCTCAGCCTCCTATCCGGCCCCGCCCCCTCATCCTGGGGGCTCAGCTCCAGTACTGAGCGGTCCGGGTCAAGCTCCGCGTCCTGGACGGGCCGCGGCGGCGGGTAGTCGGGCTGGTAGTAGCGGTACGGGTCGTCCTCCTCCACCTCGCCATAGTTGGGGAAGATGTTGGACGGCAGTTGGACTGCGGGAACAGCAATGCCGACACTCAACTCAGCCCGTCAATCGGCGCTGCGTCTTAGCGACACGTCCGAGTGAGTGTCAGCCCCGAACACAGACATCGCCGACCCTCGAATAGGTCTCAATTGGGTTAGCGGGACAGGAAGAGGCTGACGAGAGCTTGGAAAAAGAATGCAGCCGCTCCCAAACGCAAAGCACCTAAAACTACTCCCGGTGGGCGCCCATCACGTCGTACCTCCGACGTTGTAGCCCACGCAGGAGTTCTGGTCACAGTAACCGGGAGGCCCGGCAGAGCCCACCGGGCCGGGAACCCCGGGACGTCCCGGGACCCCTGAGTTCCCGGGTCTTCCGGTCGGGCCCTGGCTGCCTGGTCTGCCTTGGCCCGGGGGACCTGCGGCGAGATGGCGTGACGTGAGGACACGACCTCTTCGCGAGGAGGATGAAGATCACAAGGGGCTTACCAGGAGGTCCCGGCGGTCCTCTGGGGCCTTGAACCCCCACACCAGGAGAGCCCTTTTCTCCTCTCTCCCCTGGGGGACCTGCGCACACCACGTGCACACCAGGGACGCACACATTAGTTGCCAAGATTCCAGTCGGGGGTTGCCAGTTCATCCGCTCGGGGCAGCGCACCTTGTTCTCCAGGTTGGCCATTCAGGCCATTTTGTCCAGGGAAACCGGGCCTTCCAGAGGGGCCCTGTTCCCCTTGCGGCCCTGGGGATCCATTTCGACCGGGCTCTCCAGGAGGTCCCGGGACGGTGCGGATGGTCACGGACGAGCTCGGCGCGTGGTTCAGGATGGCGTTGAACTGAGCCATGTGACCTGCAACCAGCGTGGCGCCGGTTAGCTTTGGAGAAGTGGGCGTCCGTGGCACCTTTTCCGACGGCTAGCCTGCCACGCTACCATACTCACTCTGGATGAGCTGCTCACACACCTGCCTGGCGATGGTCTGGACTGTGGCTGCCGACTGCAGGTCGCCCTGGCAATGCCAAACCACAAAGTCACTTCAGAGGAGGAGACCAAAAATGGCAGCGGGTTGGAAAGAAGATGCCATACCCGTTCACCTTTGTCACCCTTGGTTCCTGGAGGACCCTGCGGCGAGAAGGAAAACAGTGACAGCGGAAAGAAAACACTCTCGATCTGCCCAGATGGATGACGATCAGTCGGAATGTTGATAAGATTCTTCAATTGGCTGACTGCAGTTGGGCAGCAGAAAGGAGCTGGGGGCGGACGGCTGGGAAGCATCCTCTGCTATTTGGAGTTTCTTCTTGTGGGGCCATGGCACAAGGAGCTAATGTGTCTCTGGATCACAACGTTCTCAGTTTGACACCGGGACAGTTGGGAGCGCCTTTTGAACTTTGTTGGCCTCAGAGTCTGATTCTCACTTGGAGTGGTCCCCGATTCAAATCCCCGACCAGCCCTTTCCTTCACGTCCGGCTAGTTCAGTCGGTAGAGCTTGCTGCGAGTAGCCTCGTTGTGGCTGTGTTTAACGTGGTTCACTACTGTGATGGGTTAAAATGTGAGGGCGGATTAAACAAACCCCGTACGCATGTGGTGACGACAAGAAAGATACTTCTTCTTCTGAGAAGAAGTCCCGGAATGTTGGGCCGGACAGGACAGGAGGTCCGCCACCAGCAACCTCCTGCACTTCCTGTCTCCCTGGCAAATTTGGTCAGAGGCATGATGGCTAAATGGCTGTCTGATGTTCAGCGGTTGGACTCACCGGCGGCCCAAGGTCACCCTGTTTTCCTGGGGGTCCCGTGGTACCGGGGGCCCCCGGAGCTCCTGGACTTCCCTGCGGATGAGAGGAAAATCAAGGTTCAATGTCGGGGCCCCTGGTGTTTTCGCCACCCTGCGGTTCCATCTTCAGAAAGCCTGGTATTTCCTTTCACTGCTCCGCGGGTAAGGCCCGTCCTTCTCAGCAAAAAGGACGCTTTCTCCTTCGGGCCTTTCTGGAGCAAATCAAAGCCTGAATGGGACCGAGCCTCTTGAACGTCAACAAAAAGAAAACAGTTATGGCGTTTGAGAACAGTTTGGGACTTGCGCATCTCACCCTGTTAACTTGCCCACCCACCTCACCCAGGTGTCTTCGCTCAAGCCAAAGACTTGGGTTTTAAATTGGACAGTGATTTGAAACTGGACTGGGAATCGATTTTTTTTTTTTCCCCCCTTCATCTCAGGCAGGTGACTCGAGTAAAGCCCCTCCTTTGTTCATTTGAACATTGTTTGAATGGTTTTCAATTCTTGAAAGGGTCTCTTCCCCACCTGACCTCTCTGAGCACCTGCCCGTTGCCTCGGGTCAGCGGAGGTACCCAAGACTAAACAGAGGCTCCGAGGGGATGGAGCCTTTTCCATTGCCGGTCCCCCTCTTTTGGAATGACCTCCCGTTGAACTTGAGGCAACCCACCTCCAACCCTGTCCAGCTTGAAAACACATTTTTATTCTTTGGCTTTCAACTCAGCCTGAGCCTTGGCATTGTTCTGGTGTTGTTACGAATTTGCTTCACCGGCTTAGTTTTTAGATGTCGGATTTTTACTTTGGTTGTCCTTAAAGTGCTCACAGACTGAAGTTGAGTTGAGAAAAGCCCGCAGACGGCGAGGCAATCCCACAAAGCACGTGCTGGGAACGTCGTCGATGTCACAACACAAGAATCACCGCAGTACAACTTTGCGTCATTCGTAACCACTTACGATAGTTCCGGAGGGGCCCGATTGGCCGGGGGGACCGTCTTTGCCCAATAGCCCCTGCAGATGAGAAAAAAAATTGCGGTGTGTGTGTGTGAGTCACAACAAAGCGCGGTGACGAGAGAGAGTGCAAGGCGACTCACTCTGGGGCCGGGAAGTCCTTCTCTGCCTGGAGCGCCCACTCGTCCGGCCACCCCCTGAAATAGAGGTCACTCCCGGTCACTTAAATCACAAGCACACATTAAGACGTGTTTCATGACACTCACGTGCACCTGAGTGCGTGCACGTTGCTAGCATTTACCTGCAGACCTTGTTGACCTGACTCTCCTTTCTGTCCTTGCTCACCCGGAGCACCCTGCACGTGAAAACAGGCATGAAGATACATATAACGTACACCAGAAGACACACACATGCAGATGCACATGAGGGCCATGTACACACGGGAGGATTTTTCATGTTTTGACACCTTTTTTTTTTTTTTTTAAATCGCTGGCAGACCCCACACAGAGATTAAAGAACAAGCCTTGAATGGACTTGGTGGGCTTGTGCAGGGGATGCTCCGATAATCACACACACACACACACACACACACACACACACACACACACACACACACACACACAAAGATTTTCTTCCACTTCCAATGGCAGAAATGTTGCGCCATCTCACGTGATCTTTCAAAACCAAAAAAGAAGAGAACCTCCCGGTTGGATGTCACCACAGTGTTTGCGTTGAGGACCAGAGGTGGACTGACTTTGAAAAATACTTTTTACTAGACGCCCAAAAAAAAAAACAAACAAACAAAAAAAAAAAAAAACCAGACGTCAGGTAGGACATATTTTGCATCATTTACTGATGCTTGCTTGTGTCGGGGCACTTTTTCGATGAGTGACACTGCGTTCGCGTCACAGTCCACGGAGTGTTATGAAGAAACGTGCATGCAAGATCATAATGCGGACATATTCACTCTTAACACGCTGCAGACACAACGATCATCTAAAGCACAGGCGTCAAAGTCAAGGCCCCCAACGTCATTTTATGTGGCCCGCGGGAGCAAATCATGTGTGTCAACTATCATGATTCTTGTTGAAATCTGTACTGAAATGTCAAATTGTCATGGGTAATAAATAACGTTGCGATTTTGCACCGGCACTCCGAGGGAAGCCGTAACTCCGAAGTGGCCTGCGACAAAAAAATGAGTTTGACACCCCTGATCTAAACGGACAATTTGACGTCGCCCATTTGATGCCCTTGGTTTGGGAAGGGGCAAAGGGTTGTTGATGGCCTAACAAGCATTTGAAATGCACGTGACTGCACGCATGCAAAGATGCTGGGGGTCTTACTGGGGCACCCCTGATGGAGCGTCCGCTGGGCCCTATTGGTCCTGGGGCCCCCTGGGCTCCTGGTACTCCGGGCTCGCCGACCGGTCCAGCCGGCCCCTGGGGGAAGGGTTGACGTCATGTCGTGCAGAGATTGGCTCACAGGGTCCCAATCAAGAACTGGACCTGAAATCCCATTCGGACCAGCACTCACCACTGAACCGGGTGCTCCACGATCACCACGGGCTCCTCGTATTCCCGGCCCACCAGGAGGTCCAGCTGGACCTGCGGGGCCTTTGCTGTCCTGGGTGCAGGTGCAGGCCTTGGGCATGGCAGGACACTGGGCCTCGTTGCGCTTTGGTGGTCACGCGATAAAGATGCGGTGGCGTCGGCATGATGAAGAGGGAGGCACGGCCGTTAGATCACTTAGCATATGGCCCCGGAAGTGTACGGAGGACTAACCAAACCAGGAAGTTCACAGCACAGATCTCTGGAGGCCCACGAGGTGCTGCACACAATGTCGAACATCTGGAGCTCAAACTGCAACACGGTGATCGTCAGTGGCCGCCCCAACCCAGAGCAAAATTCAGCGGTGTCTCCTCGGGTCTTACTGGTGCCGAGTTGTCCTTCTTCCCTCTGGAGCGAACCATCCTGCCCAGAACCTCCGTCCCGGCCGTGCTGATGTTTCCCGCCGCCTCGATGGCTTTGGTGGACACGGCCTGGCAGTCCACGAGCACGCTGGCGCTGGTCTTGCTGATCACCACGTGAAGCTGCGGGGAGGACGCCTTTTGGTGGACTAGGCTTCTTCACCGGAGGACAACCGCGCAGCCCCTTTCTGCGTTTGTAGCCGGAAAGCGCACGCGGCCACACTTGGGGGCGCTGCGGCCGCCAAAAGCGGGATACAATCGCAGAGGCAAAATACAGCAGTTCGCGCGCTAACCTTGTGAAAGCTCCCGTGGAAAAGTTTCTTGACGTGCGGACCCTCGAAGGTGACGGTCTGAAAGTGTCCTCTGTAGTCGTTGTTAAAGAAAGTCAAGGTCTTTCCTCCATCTGCGCCGTGAATCGACACCGGTGACGTAGAACTTCGCCAGCCTCCAGACATTGTGCGCTCGAGATTCCAGACTCACTGTCCAGGATGAGGCCCACCAGCGGATCGCGGTCCTGGTCCAAGACCTCCCAAAGTGCAAAAGGTTCCTGCGGGGTGCTGGGCAGCAGGCGGAACAGCAGCGTAATGGTGTAGTCTGACGGAAGTCCTTCAGGGTGGAGCAACCTGAAGGGAGGCCAAGCGTACTGAACATGACAAGTTCTCAGCACAGGCGTGCTTTTTTTTTTTTTTTCAGCCGAGATGAAGGAGAACCTGGTTGGCTGAGCCAGTAGAGCGCCGTCGTGCAGGCGGAAGCACGGAAATGCGTTAAAGGTTCCGGGTACCATGGAAACGCCCGCCAGGCCGCTGTAGCGCTCCGCCAGCAGCCCAAAAAGCTCCATCATGCGGAAGCCTAAGCAAGCGCCGGAGGCATCGTCAGCGGCCACTCGGCCAACCTCAGGGGTGATCCGGGACGAGCAACCCCGGCAAAATGGCTCAGTGTCTTACCGGGAGCGGGGCCGCCGGTCATGGCCACTGACGGACAGGCTGCGGACACACCAAAACGGTCTTGAAGCAAAAGGTCATCGGGGACGTTCCCGGACGCCGCTCACTCACTGGCCGTGGCGGCTTCGCACACGAAGGTCACCAGCTTCTCTTCGATCTTCTTGAAGGCGTCCAGGTCGTCGACAAAAAAGACGTGTCTGTCGCTGGGTTCGCTGGCGATGCTCACCAATTCCCCGTAGTCCGCGTCAGCGAAGCCGATGGCGAAGATGATGAAGCCTGTCGGGACGCCGCAGGGTTGACGGCTCAGCCGGGGACATTGCGGGACAGCGAGCGCGGCAGGGACCTCGCCTGACCTTCCATCCGCATCTCCTTGGAGATCTTGTTGACGTCATCCTGCGATCGGCCGTCGGTGAGGACCACCAGGACCTTGGGGACTCCCCTCCTGACTCCGCCCTCTGCTGTGAAGATGTTGTCTTTCATGTGCCGGATCGCGCGACCTAAGCAGACAGAGAGCATCACTGCAGAGGGCGTCCCGAGCGCGGCATCGCTGTCATCCCATCGCGTGATCACGGATCATGTCTTGCCCGTCTTGGTGTTTCCTCCCTTGTAGGAGATTTTGTTGATGGCATCCAGGAGGCGCTCCTTGTCGTCGTACGCGTCCAACGCAAACTCGGTGCGCGTGTCGTCGCTGAACTGAGCGATGGCAACCTGTGGCACATCGCACGTGGACTTGTCATCATGTGACCCGAGTGAAGATAAGCCGACAGGCTGGCCGGACGTGCAGGCCAGGCTGCGGCGTTCTCAGGAAGCCTACCTGAGTGCCATCAGGTCCAATCTGGTCCAGCGCCCCGGCAGTACTGGACAAGAACCCAATGATCTTCAGGAAATTGTCATCACCGATACTCCAGGAGCCGTCTACCAAGAATGCCAGGTCGGCCTTGGCTGCCTTGCAGACTGCGTGTGTGTGTGTGAGAGAAAGAAAGAATGTCCCCTAACGTCAGTAATCCCCTCATCTTTTTCGGCTCTTCCTTCTTGCTCTGTTGGCCCCAGTTGCCTTGGTAAGGTCGGTGGTCGGTTGGACATGCGCTTACCTTCCTTGGCAGGGGGAACCGTGGGAAGCGTGGTGGTGGTTGGCGGCAGGGCGGTCGTCGGGGCGGGGACGGCTTCTGGACAAGGAGTCGCAAAGCCGCGACCGTTACGTTCCGGGTCGAGCCGCCTCACCGTCGGTCCGCCGATACTCACCAGTGTCGTCGGTGGCGGACACGGCCGGGCCTTCGGTTCCGTCCTGCAGTCGGGCGTAAACGCTGACCTTGTGCGCCGTGCCGGGCCTCAGGTTGGCGAAACAGTGCCGGCTGGATCCTGCGCTCAGCTTGGCTTCCTCCACGTGACCGCCTGCCACGAAGAGGGTGGCAACCGTGTTGTTTGTTCTCAACTCATATGAACCAACTGCTTTTCTATTGTTGTCCCTCGGACATTTGACATCGGATCGTGATACTTCTCCGGATCTGGCGACAAAACTTCACACATTTTCAAGCTCGAGCCATCTCACCGGCGACCGGCTGCCGGTTCTCACCACATTCTCTTTCCAAGTGCAAACGATTGCAAATGAAAAATACAAAGCGACGGAGCGAGTGTCAAACGAAAACTCAAGGACACCGATTTGTTTCGACCAACAAGCAACGCGCCCGAGGTCAACTTTTCACACGATTGCTCCAAATTCAGATAAAAGCCAGAATCAAACATGAGCCCGTCATACCCTCCAACTCAGAAGAAAAAGAAGATTTTTTTTGAAGTCCGGGTCTCCACATACCAAAAGGGAGACCGACAGATTCCAAAGCACCATCAAATGGCAACTCGCCCTGCGGCGAGAGGAAACCTGGAAGACATTTTCCCGACCACGTAGCCTGGACACAAAGCCCGCCCCTGACCGTATTTGCTTTGCCCTGTACTTGTGACACCTGAGGAATCAATGGCGTTAGTCGGCGAGCGGCGCCGGGACTTACCGCCGGGGGACTCGATGACGACTCTGTAGGCGCCGGCGTGTCTCTGCGGCCGCCACTGAGCGCACATGCCGCTCGGCCCCCGCCGGTGAACGCTCAGCTCGGTCACGGCCAACGGGACTGCCGGGGGCACCGGTGCGCGTCAATCATCATCTTCGACCGGCACGGAGGTCGAAAGGCGGGATCGAAGGCGACGGCTCCGAAAGACTCACGTGTCCTGGCCCGGCCCGACAGCGGCTCGCTGGATCCGCCGCCGTAAGACGCCAGAACTTTGACGCCGTACTCGGCGCCGCTCAGAAGGCCGACGATCATCATGGTGCTCACGTCCTTGCCCACAAAGGTCTCCAGCGCGGGTCCGGGGCCTGCGGGGGGCAGGGGGGCGTTCCTGAGAGGACCATCTCGCGAGCGGCGGCGCCAATGACGCCGGCGCCTGCCGGACCCACTCACCCGACAGTGGCTGGTACACCACGCGGAAGCCCGTCGTGGGAGAACCGGGAAGGTCCCAGCTGATCCGGAAGCGGTTGTACCATTCCTCCGAAACGCGCAGATTCCTGGGAGGCAGCGGTGGAACTGAGAGACAGACGGAAAGAGGATGGGACGGACAGATCGAGTGAGACCCAGAAAGAAAAGACAAAGTGGAAGAGAGAGAGAGCGAGAAAACGGGAGACAGAGCGGACGGCCAGACAGACGGAAAGGTAAGGGCGACAAAGATGGAGAGACAGAAAGAAAATGGAGAGAAAGAAGAGAGACGGGTAGAAAGACAGCAGGGGAGTGAGAGAGAGGAGGCCGAGATTGAGAGAGATACACAACACAGTATATTGAGAGCGAGAAAGAGAGCGAGAGTGAGAGAGAGAGAGAGAGAGAGAGAGAGAGAAGCTTGTCACCCTCAAAGCTTCAATATCTTTGGAAGATATCATGATACAGCATCTTAATTGGGGCAACCCTCCATCATTCCAGCTAGTTAGGGCTGAAGACTGTCAGCGTCATTGTACAGGGCCATCGTCAAGGACACGGGATTGATGAAGCGCGCGCTGGATTACAGGCCAAGGAGAATCAGCGCCTTCATTTTCCTCAGCACGGCAACCAACGTACGCGTGCGTCCGCTGGCCGCGACCGTCGCTCCATCTCCATCCAGATAGACGGGCGTGACGGCCATTTTGTACAGGGTGTCGGCCGACAGTGGTTGTAAAACCAAACTGGTCTGCGTGGACGGAAGCGTCCTCTGACACGGCAAAACAAACAAAAGACGTCAGCTCATCTCGGAACCGCGACCGCCCGACGCGCGCGGGCGCAACACACATATATCTCGGCGCGGTGTGGCGGTGCGGCAACGTGGCCGAACCAGAAACGCCCGCTTGGGATCACGTGAGTTTGGACGACCGAGATGACATTTGCGGCCAAAAAGTGACACGTGTTGATTGTCATCGAATGGGCTCGCACGACTTCGTTGTCACTCGCTTTCGCCATTGTCATCGTCGCCGTCTCGTTGCCACCAATTTGCGTCGCCCTTCAAATTTGCACCTTGTTGTTTGCGGCACCCGAGGCGTGGTCGTTTTTCCCTCGTAGCGAGCCGGCGTCAGTCGCCGACTGGATGTGTTTCGGGGGCGCTGGTCTCACCTGATTTTGCCACAAGGGGTGGACTTGGACGACGCGACTCACTGGATTTCTGTTCAATTGACCTCTTATCTTATCTTATCTTCCCTTAAGCATGTGGTCTCGCAGTTTCATCTCCTTTTAACGATGCCTTCTTACCGTCTCTTGGTTGCCATCCGCACTGCCATAGCTGAGTCGGTAATGGCGGACGTTGTGGGCATCCGAGTGTTGCCATGACACCCGCAGGCTTAAGGCGGTTTGGTCATCGACGGTCATGTCCCGCACGCCGCTGCGGGGTGCTGCGTTCGCAAAAGCAACAAAAACGACAACGGAGACATTAAATGGGTGCTCACTGTTTGACTGGGTGGGGCTAAAGAAAAACAGGACGCTCACCTGGAACGCTGGCAGTTACCAGAGCGACAGTGGTCGTTCTCTCCACTACAAATGACAAAAAAAAAAAAAAAAAGCAACCCTCGAGTCAACACCAAAATCGACGTGTGCGACTGAGTGTGCGTGTGTCCATTTACATGTTAAGTGTCTGTTGATGTGTGTGTGTGCGGATTGTACCAGTGTATTCTAGCAGCACGACCTGGTCACTCTCCACCTCGTTCCCATAGATGGCGCTCACGAGGACCTGGTACTCGGTGGAGGGGCGGAGTCCAGTGACCGTGTAGGTGTTTATGTTGGCGTTGAGCAGCACCTGACAAGGCGCACACATGCATCTTGAAGGTTGCCGACACTCGTGTTTGACGTCAAGTACACACACACACACACACACACACACACACACACACACACACACACACACACACAGACACACACAGCCACGCACACCAACCTCTCCGCTGTCGCTGCCACCACCACGGCCACCGTCTGCGGGTGTCCACCCGAGGCGGTAGAGTGCCACGTCGTCAGCGGGGGTCTGCCACGACACCCGGAAGCCGACGGTGGAGGCGTCATGGCTCCTCACGTTGGCCGGTTCTGGAACGGTCCCTGCGCACGGAACCCCCGTGAGTGGAGCCCGCCTGCGCGCGTGCGTGGGCGCGTATGCGACTTTGCTGTCGTCAGGGCGACGGGCCCGACGCTTACCCGTGGAGAAGCTTTGCGTGGCCGGCTGCGCTCGCCCCTGGTCGTACGTGGCGACCACGCCCACCGTGTACTCGGTCAGGGGGCTCAGGTTGCTAAGCAACCAGGAGGTCTCGCGGCCCGCCTCCACCTACGCGTGCACGCCAAGGCCTCCTCGTCATCATCAGCTCACAGGCGTACTTTCTATTTTTCAGTGTCGTTTTGGGTTTCTTGTTTTGGACCTGGTTACTTTCGACGCCGTCACTGCGGGCATAGATGACGCTGTAGCCCGTGGCCTTCCCGGAGGCGGAGTCCCAGCTGAGTCGGGCGGAGTTGTGGCCCACGTCCGTCAGTCGCAGATTGGTCGCCGGGAGCAGCGCCACTGAGGGGGACGAGCACACATCTGAGGCGCGGGCGTCCAATCGGGGGGGGGGGCCAATCACCGAGCAGGCCCGGTTCAGCCGTCCATCAAAGTTTTGCACGACTGACATCAAACGACAACAACTCAAAGAGACTTCAGGAATGTTGGAAATCTGCTTTTCTCTGCAACTTGAATTAAAAAAGACACGACACGAAAGAGGCGGCGCCGTCGGCTTCTGACGTCGTCGGGCCAGTCGTCGCAAAACTTAATGAAAGGCTGAGGTGACAAACCGGAAAGCGGCAAAAAAGGCGTGGCCAGGAAGAGACAAGACGCCGACGCATGCAGAGCGGCCGTCTGGGCCGCAGCACGGTCCCAACTTACGCGTGCTGAGTTGGCCGGTGACGGGGTCGCTGGCCTCCTCTCCGTACAAGGCGTAGACCGTCACCGTGTACTCCGTCGACGGCGTCAGATCCTCGAGCACCGCCTCCTCCACATCGGACGCCACCTTCACCTGCGCGCGACATCAGCAGCGGCAGGCATGACGTGACACGGTCTCAACAACATGGGCTCATCTCCGGATGATGAAGTCACCAACTTGAGATGACTTCATCATCACGTCATCATTAACCTCCTCCATCCTGACAGCTTAAAATGAGGACACCGTCATCTTGAGTCATGGCTGCGCACGACGTCATCAGATGACGGCGACATCACGACGCCCTGATACCCTCGTGCCCGACGCTCGGCACCCCTCACCTCCTTCTCGTCATCGGGCTCTCCCTGGCTGAGTGGCGCGTAGAGGATCATGTATCCTGAGGCGGCGGGGGCGGCGCTCCAGCGGACCCTCATGGTGTCGTGGGTGGGGTCGGACAGGTCCAGGCGCTCCACGGCCGGCAGGGCCACTGCGAGTCGACACGGCCGAGGTTAGGGTTCGGCTCAGATGCCTCGGCGTCGGCGTATGGGCCCACGTACGCGTGCTGGCGCTCCCTCTCAGCGCCTCGCTGGCGGCGTTTCGGTAGATGGCGAACACGGCCACCTGGTAGTCGCTCAGTGAGCTCAGGTGCTCCAGCAGCACGCTGCGCTCCCACCCCGGGACCACCTGCAAGCACAAGGCGTCACCGCCGCGCCATTCGGGAAGACCGCCGCCGTTACCTTCTCTTCCGGCTTGCCGCCGCTCGCCGGGTAGTAGACCACGCGGTAGCGCTCCACCTCGCTGGCCGGCGGCGCCCAGGTCAGGCGGAAACTCCGAGCCGTGATGTCAGAGATCACCAGGTCACGGGGAGCAGGCGCGCTTTCGGGGGGTGGCTCCGCATCGCCCCCGACTACAAAACAAACAAACCTGCTGAGAGGGGACTCGACGTATCTTCGGGCGGGTCGAGGGTTGGGTTCGTCAGCATGTCCGCCGTATCGGATGTGTCACACCTCCCTTGGGCTGACCCCGCAGTCAGTCCATTTGAATCGATGTCATGTCTTATGAGTGCCACTTTGTTGAAATCAACGTGCCGTGCGGCCACCGCCTAAATGGCGAGCCCAGCGGGGTGGCTCGATTGCGAGCCGGACGTTGCGAGTCGCAATGATTCGGAGTGTGTGTCTGAGATTTGACGGGCCAACGTCAGAATATCCATCCCCCTTGAAAGGATGTCGCATCGGCCTCTGCGCGTTTTTAAGAAGAGCAAATCCCAACTTCGGCCTTGGCCGCATCCGATACGGTAGCGACGTCAATGTCCAACTTTGCGCACCTGCCAGCTGCTCCACCGTGCGGCAGACGCTCCTGGTGAGAACGTCCACGATGTTGCTCATCACGTCAAAGTCGGCCACGTTATAGACGTGCGTGTCGGCGGGCGGCGAGGCGATGGCCTTCAGCTCGTCCTCATCCGCATTCTTCACGCCTGCCCGGCGAGGACGGCAGGAAGGAAGGACGTCAACGCCACCTTGCGGGAAAGCGCTCCGCCGGCCCGTGGCTGCGACGCCGACTCGTACCGACGGCAAAGACTCGGATCCCGGCGTCCCGCAGGGTCTGGGCAGGCGGCACCACGTCATCCTGGGACTTCCCGTCCGTGATCAGGATGGCAACCTTGGGAACATGGGCCCTGGATCCGGATTCGGCTTTGAAGCTGTTCTCCAGGACGAAGGTCAGCGCCAAACCTGCGCAGAGGACATCTTCGCATCACCTTGATCGCTAAGCAAGTTCGAACATGGGGGTGGGCGACGTTAGCGTACCTGTAAGCGTGTTTCCACCTTTGTAGGGCAGGTTCCTGACGGCGTCCAGGACGGCCGCTTTGGTCATGTGACTGCTCAGGTGCCACTCCACCCTGGGTTCGCCGCTGAACTGCACTAAGCCTGCACACGCGCCAAACACATCGCGCGCACTTTACGCAACGTCAAAGGCGGGCGGGAGCGAGCGAGCGAGCTCACCGACACGCGTGCCATCCGCATCCACCGCGAAGGCCTGCACCAGGTTCTCCAGAAAGCTTCTGACGAGTCGGAAGTTGCTGCGGCCGATGCTCCACGAGCCGTCCACCAGGATCACCACGTCGGCGGTGGCCGGCGTGTCGCAGGTGAACCTTTCCTCACCTATGCAGGCACAGGCACAAGCGCTCACGTGCACCCGTGGCGACTTTGCACGGCGCCCCGGCGACACATTTCGCTCGTTCCCAGAGGGCGCCTCGGTCCCGGTAAACCGTCCCAAGGCCTCGGCTCATTTCGGTCCCGCTTTGTAACTTTGTCACGCCCCTTTTTGTCACGTTCGGTCCCGGTTCCTGTATGTTGTGAGCTCCTGTTGCGGACTGTTTTCGGCCGTTACATTCGCGCCTGCCGAGTTCCCGGGGGCAGCGAGTTCCCGGTGAGCGAAACGTCGGTGCAGTTGGGCCCTCTGCGGAGCCCAACGCGTCCCGGGAGAGACGCTAAAAAGTCAAATGAAGCTTGAGAGACGAGCGCATGGAACCATTCGGTGGTTGGGAAAATTTGACTTGGGCAAAGAAAAACCCGTGACGTACGCAGGCAGCCGTTTGCTTTGTGGCCTCTCCTCATTGGAGCCGAAGCCTATCGCAGACGTCTCCGAGCGGGAGGCAGGGAATCAAATCTTTTGTGTTGTTTTTTTTTTTTTTTAATGCCAGTCATGCCACTGCCACATCTGTGCACTTTTCCACAAGAGTGCGCATCACGCAAGGCAACTTTTAGCAACGCACCGGAGCACCTCGGGCAACACACACATATGGGCCGGAAGACTGCGCGGTACGCCGCAGCGGGTCAAAGTTGAGCTTCTTGCAATTCCTGGCGTGTTCCGCAAGCTCGTCTCAGCGCGGCGCCCGACGCGACGCGACTTGTTCGGGATCATGCCGGGCTCGCGGAAGCTTCAGAAAGACCGCGGAATGTTCTCGCCTTTTCCTCGTCGTGTTTGTCATGACAACCGGGGCCGGGTTCGGTTTTGCCTTCCGACGCATCGCAAGTCAGTACAAGTCAGAAGGACCCCGAAGAAGGCATTTGAACATTCAAAAAGGAGGACACTTGATGGGCACCTGTGCACAAATCTTGACGTTCGCGCGTTTCTTTCGCCCATCTTTTCAGGGCGGCACGTCGGTGGGCGACCGGCTCGCACCTCACAGTGCGGAGGCCGTGGGTTCGATTCCGGCCTCGGCCTTCCCGTGTGGCGCGTGCATGTCACGCGAAGTAGTAAAATGGGGCTTGCGTCATCTAAAGGCAGGCACGAGTCCGCCAAAGGCTCCCGCTTGGACTTTTCGACTTTGTCTCAGTCAGAAGACAAGAAAAACAAACAAGCGGCCGGCGGCGACGCGAACGTGCGGGGACAGGCCCTGGCGTGATTGACGGGTCGTCGGAGGAGGCGGGAGCCACGCCCGTCAGCTCAGCAAGTGCCGACAAGACAGTGGCAGCTGCGCAGGCCGTGGAATGCCGGGTCGGCGCCTCGCCGCTCCCACAGGTGTCCATCAAATCCCGGTCCAGACAGCGCAAAGCCCGCCACCCTTTGGTTTTAGCCTCCGATGCTTTCGCTCAAGCGGCACGTGAACGAGCTCGGCGAGTTGTCGCATTGGTGGTGAAAGCCAAAGCGCGGCAGACATTCTGGACCTGGATTTGATGCCTGTGTTCAGTCGGAGCCTCGCTATCCACATTGAGTTACGAGTAGGCCGAGATGGGAGTTTTTGCGTTCGCAGCCCTTTTTTACTCTGTGAGACGTGACAAAACCAAAGCCGGTGGTTTTCGATTGCAGAAAATTCATTTGCTTGTCCCAGTACGGCGAGGTGCCGGCTCGGCCACGGCCCAAATCAAACTCGGAAGTCAAGGCGGACACGGACACATTGACGTTTCAACTTCCTGCCGTGATGTCACACCTTCGCGCGTCGTCACCTCCGGTCCGCCTTACCTTCAGTGATGGCGTTGACGTGCGGGGGGCCGCCGTCTTGCGGACTTTGGGACTGAAGCCTTTCTTGTCCCGATCTCTCCGCTGAACTCCAACAAAAACAAAAAAGCCGTCAGCGTCCACTCTGGGTGACGTCACTTGGCGCCTCACCTTGGTGTCTGGCCAGCAGCGGTTTGCTCCTTAGCGCCCCCCGCAGGGCAAACACCTTGAAGGCGTAGTCTCTGCTGGCGTCGAAGGTGTCGATCAGCAGCTCGGCATCCTCTTTAGCCACGCTCACCTCCGTCTCCTCACCGCCTGTTTGCACGTGCACGGTCGTCAGATTCACGTGTACGCTGCCGTGTGTGCGTATGCGCTTGCGGCCGCGTTACCGGGGCGCGTGCTGTAGGCCAGCACGTATCCGTCGAGCGGACCTTTGGGCTCCTTCCAGGACACTAAAAGCCGGGTGGGACTGAGAACTTTGCTCCGGAACCTTCTCGGAGAAGACACTGACCGCCGGAGATCCGCCGTGACCGGCAGCAGACGTGATGAGCGCGGGATGACAAACACACGCAGGGCAATGAACAAGCGAAGATATTTTTGCACGACCAATTAAAGACCAAAATGAGGCTTTTCATCCAATTAGGAACAAAGCCAATTGTGCAGATGAACGATCCCGTCCATATTTTAGGCAGCGACAATGACGAATGCAGAAAAATGGGCTGCAGCAAAGGCAAACAAACGTGCGCCTGTGCCTGCATCCCGCGGCGATCAACGCGCTCAATGTGAACGCGCGATGACGTCGACATCAATCCGAGCCTGTCGGACAGAGTGTGTGGCCGGGCCCCCAACTGACCTTGTCCCTGTACACGCGCGGCGTGGACGCGGATCAAGAGCAGGAAACCCACGGTGAGCATCCAGTGGGGTGACGTCATGGCGGAGCGGCACTCGACTTCGGGGAGAAAAGGATCCAAACACAAAAGTTGGCGGCGAACTACTCCTCTGCGCGAACGCCGCGTCGGTCGGACAGACACAGCAGGATGACGGCGCGTGCACGCGCGCGCGCTAAGCTTCCGCTCCGCACAACCCCAACAAACGCCCGACCCGCTCCGCGCGTCCCGCTCCTCTGAACCTGAATCCGACGCGCCCGCGGCACCGCGCACCGCCGGAAGTGCTTTCAAAATACCGCCGTGACGTAATCTCGTCATTTCGCTTCTGCGGGACGCGTGACGTCTGCCCTCCGCAACTTTCCCACTTTTCATTGCGCTACTTTTCATCCTTTAATTTTACCCTGTGAGATGATGAACTTTCTGTTGGTGAACTCAACTGTGACTTTCTTTGCCGAAATCCGCTTGGTCACGTAAAGGTGAAGGCTCGCTGAGCTGGAGCTTCCTTCTCTGCCTTTGCCATTGGCTTGTTTCCCCGGACTAGTCCTTTCTGTTCCGTTTTCTTCGATTAAAGCCGAATAAATGAAGCGACCGACGTGTTTGACTTGAGCGGGCACGCCGGCGCCGCTTCCTGCGCGCGGCCGTTCGGCTTCACGCGCGCTTTTCTTTTCCCTCGCCGTCGGAGCTCTCGCTCGCGCGCGCATCGAACGAGTGCGCGGCAGGCAAAATCAAATCAACAACCGAGTTGACATTTCGCTTGGACCCGTCCGACACTTGGGGCGGGCCGGTCCATCGTTTCCGTGGAGTCCGTCGGTTGCGAATGGATTCACTATTCGGACGGACGTTGACGTTTTTGAAGCGCGGTGGCGTGTCCGCTTCCCGAATCGACCGCTAAGCCACGACCCAATTAATCGACAGCTACTTTGATCACGGATGAATCTCGGAGACAACCTCAAAGCGTCCAAATGCACAGAATGTCAGCCTGTCCGCAGCGCCTAGTGCGGCTCTATAGATTTGCGTTAATTATTCGCACTTTACATGCACGGGGATAAGCGCGACTCATGGCGCGGCGTTTGTTTTATTTTCTAGTTCTTCCGGCGTAAGAGGTTACTGTTCGAGTCAAAAGGAATTCAAAGGAAACGCCAGACTCTGCCAGTCAAGCTTCATGATTTCAAGCGAAAAGTAAGCAAAGCCAGCCGGCAATTTGACTACTTGACACACGCACGCGCGCTTGTCAATCACTCACCAGACAAACGAAAACAGACGCGAGGTCCCGGGTAACCTTTGATGGATTTGGGGAGTGGGCGAGAGTGCCCTCATCGCGGCGACTTTCCGTCGAGCGCCATCCAACCTTTCCATTTCTCCGTCCGGCACCCTGCTCGCGCCTCCTGTCGACGAACAACATGGAGACGTGCCCTTGAACGTGCACTACTTCTGTTGGCCGAAAGGGTGCAGCAGAGTACAGGCGCGACCACTCCTCGGCTTCTGCTTCGGGGACCTTCCCAAAGAAAGCGCGAGACGTCAACATGCTGGCGAGAAAGACAAGGAAGAGAAGATTGAGATGAGCATTTTTTTTTGCCATCTTCCCGATTAAATATCCTAAGTGAGTAAAAAAAAAAAAACAGTTTGATTTTCATTAATATTGGTTAGCAATGCGAAGATTGCAACAGCATTTACGTGCGCGCGCAGAAGGGGTGTTTAGGCACAGTGGGGCAAATATTAACTGTCCAAAGTACATGAAAAGAACGCCAAACACAGTTTGTGTTTGTATGCAACGAACACAAGCTGAAGTCACGCAACACAAGCCGAGTTGGAGCCACAAAGGCGCACGCACGCACACTATGACTTTTTGTGCGAGTCAGCGCAGCAATGAGGAAGACGGCTCCATGTGCACAAGGAAGCAGGGAGGCAAGGCAGGGTGAAGAATCGAGTTCCAAAAACAAGGCACTGGAGATTAAAAAAAAAAAGTCCCCACATAGTCACAATTCGAAGACAGACAGGGACACAACAACGAGGCAAAACTAGAAACGTGACTTTCAAGCACGATGACCTGACAAAAGCAACAACTTGAAAGCAAGCCGTTGTTTTTGTCCACTTGACTCAAAATCCAATTGCAGAGCGGGATCCACAAACAGGAGGCCAGCATATGCTGTCAGAGGGGAGCTCCGCTCGCTAAACTGTTCAACGGTGCTACAAACGGGCCAACTCGGTACATTGGCAGCGACGAGGCTGCGATTCCCGAGGCCGTCGGAACATTTGTGCGAGCTGCGGTTTGCACGTTAGCGGCTAAATGTGGACGATGATGGCCGACCCGGCGCCATCCTGGCGCCGCCGGCGCTATACTAATTGCTCCTACAGGCTTGCTAAAAGTGCCAATGGGGATGGGGTGGAGGGGGGGGGTAGCCCAGGTGCAGTGGACAAAACCATAGGGTGACGAATGCCGGTGAGGGCCCAGGAGGGGTCAAAACGGGGCCAGGGGCACCCAGGGGCAGCCAAGGGCAGCGCTGACGAGGGCTGGCGTCGTGCTGCCGAGGGTCGGTGAGGCCTCAACGTGGGCGGCGGTGAAGGGGAACAACGGGTGCCGAGGGCCAATGAGGAAAAGTGACAAGAAGGGGAAGAGGGAGGCACTGGGATAAAGATCGGGATGCATGGGGGCTGCCTTGCGGTGTGGTGGGG
>NW_017805197.1:184309-192994 GCF_001891065.2 Hippocampus comes
GGGATCACAGCACTAAGCATGGCCTCAGGTGACGGCCGCCGGCATGGCCAATTGTGGCGTCTGCTGGTTGAGCAAGTTAATCCAGCCCTGGGGCATGCGCGCGCGCATGTGTGTGTGTGTGTGTGTGTGTGTGTGTGTGTGTGTGTGTGTGTGTGTGTGTGTGTGTGGTTGTGTGTTTGTGTGTGGTCCATGTAAGATGAGGAGAATGTTGAATGACATGAGAGGGAAGAACGCAGCGTTCCGGAAGGATCTCAGTGATGTGCTGTCAACTTCGTCATGCTCTTGACACACACTTGCGTGCGCGCGCGGACACACACACACACACACACACACACACACACACATACACACACACTACACTCAGTGTGAATGCTTGCTCCTGCGGTGCTGGATGGTGTTTAGTCTCCACTACCAACGTCCATGTTAATGGGCACACCAGAAAGTAAGAGGTCAGAGGTCATATGTCAGGTGGATCTTGCACATCAGAAATGGTTGAACCCCCCCCCCCACGCTTGCCCTCTAACAGACGACAACAAACCTGGGGACACACACGCACACACACACACACACACACACACACACAAAACCACCCCCCACCCCCCCTTTGCTCCATTCTCATTGGCTGGACAAGACAAACAATGACCCAGTTGGGGTGGGAGGGGGGGAGCACATAGCGGGGGCAGGAGGACGAGAGAGAGAGAAAAAGTGCGAAACAGAGCGCGAGCGGTCGCGCATCGATCTGCACAGGCGCATCGAGTTCTCCTGGCGGACGTTGGACACTTTTCACTTTTCACTTTGTTGTCTGGCTGACCAACATGCTCGTCAACTATTTGGTAAGCGTCTCTTTTCATCTTTGTCTCCTTGTCACGCGGGACATCCACGCGTGCGCCGACTTGGCTCGATCATGACGGCGAAGACAATGAAGCGCTTGAGCGTGTCAACAAAGACGCCAAAGTATCTTTTGATGACGTCCGTGTGCAGCTGCTGCTGGCGTTGAGCGGGTGGCGCTGTGACATCACGGCGGCGTACGTCTTTCAGGCCAGCCGACCGGCTGAGGGCGGAGACGCCCCGCCCGCGCACACCAAAGGTGAGACTAAACTCCGGGAGACTTTGGAACGGCACGGATGACCGGCCCCCCCCCCACCCCCCGAGTCCGGTTTCTTGCGTCCCCGCTATCTGCCGCGTCCCATGTCCGCTTTCTCGATGCCCACCGTCTCGTGTTCCTGCTTTGCTCCGCCTCCCCGCAACGTCCCGGCTCCCCTCCGCCGTGTTCCCGCAGTGGTGTCCGAGTGGGTGAGCTCGTCAGGCTCGTGCAAAGGTCGCTGCTTCGAGCTGGAGGAAGCCGAGCCGCCGGGGTGCCGTTGCGACAACTTGTGTAAAACCTACTACAGCTGCTGCTCCGACTTTGACCAGCACTGCCTCAAAACAGGTCAGTCAGTCCGCACACACGCGAGCCGGCGCGCACGGAGCCCATGTTGATCCCGCGTGCGGCCCGTGTCGCTAGCGGGGCGCTTCGAGTGCCGTCCGGAGCGTTGCGGTGAGGAGAGGAAAGACGAGCACGCCTGCCACTGCACCGACGACTGCCTGGAGAAAGGAGACTGCTGCTCCAACTACAAGGCGGTCTGCAAAGGTACCGCCGAACGTCCCGCTTGACTCGGCTCCGACTCCTAAGTCGTCTGCTTTTGCCGCCATTGTCCAGGCGAGGCGTCATGGCTCCAAGGAGACTGCGAGGAGATCGTCAGTGCCGAGTGTCCCGCCGGGTGAGTCGGCGGAAAGAAACTCTCCCGCCGGCGAGCGGCGCTCCGCTGGCATGGGACAAGCAAATGTTTTGTATTGTTTCTGGTGGCCCGCAGTTTCGTCCGACCGCCGCTCATCATGCTGTCCGTGGACGGCTTCCGAGCGTCGTACCTGAAGAAAGGCGTGTCTGTCATGCCCAACATCCAGAAACTCAGTAGGTGGCCCCGGAACGTAAACCCACTCGGCCCCTTGACCCCCAAGCGCCTGCCCGGCGCCAAGTCGCCGCGTCTTCTACAGGTTCGGCCTAACGGCTTCCTCCCACCAGGATCATGCGGGACGACTGCTCCGTACATGCGGCCCGTCTACCCGACCAAGACCTTCCCGAACTTGTACACGTTGGCCACGGTGAGTCAGGTGTGACCCGCTCATGTGCGCTGAGTCGAAACCGGGGGGGGCCACCGGTGTTCGCGCGCCAGGGGTCCCCGCACGGCAGCCGACAGCGGCTTGTTAGGACCTTGGCGGCGTCCCAGGGGTCTGCCAGAGACCACTCGCACCCGGGCAGTCGCGATGGGCCACAATTGCCGACGCGCAGGCACCACCCCTGAGGTCCCGACGTGGCGGTTGGCCCCAGTGGGGGTCTAGGTCCACCGGGGCTGGGCAGGACCTCAGGAGCTCGCCAGGGGCGGCGGTGTGACGGGACTCCCCGTACGTGACGTTCCACCGTGTCCCACCTCGGCAGGGCCTCTACCCGGAATCCCACGGGATCGTGGGTAACACCATGCACGACCCGGTGTTCAACGCCACCTTCAATCTGCGGTCCCGAGAAAAGCTAAACCATCGATGGTGGGGCGGGCAGCCGGTGAGTGGCGGCGGCGGCGGGCGTACGGGCGGCGACGTCACTTACTCTTTGCTCTCACGCGTCGGTCTGCTCCGCAGATCTGGATCACAGCAAAGGAACAAGGCGTCAAAGCCGGAACCTTCTTCTGGCCCTGGTACGTGGACGCTGCTACTGACGTACTCGGTACCGGTCGCTTCCGTTAGCGTGGACTCCCCTTTGCTGATGATGTCATCATCGTGGGTTCAGGGTCATCGAACTGGAGAGACGCATCCTCACTATCCTGCAGTGGCTGAAACTGCCTGACCAACACAGGTCCAAGACAAGCGCGCTTCAGCCGGGCTCGGCGTCCGCTTTTAACCCCGTTGTGTTGTCGTGCGCTGCTGGCGTGTCCACAGGCCTTACGTGTACGCGGTGCACTCGGAGCAGCCCGACACCTTCGGACATCGCTGGGGCCCGCTGAGCAACGAGGTGAGGACAACTCCGTGGTCCACTAAGTAGACCCAAGAATAAACATGAAAAATCATCGGAATATCCACAACGAGGGCATCAGAAATGCAGTGAGAACGTAAAGCAAGTCTCTCGCGTACTTGGCCAATTTGGAGACCGCGAAAGAAGCTCCGCGTCAACGTCTGCGCTTCAGGATTGGGGAAGGAAGGAAGGATGAAGCATCCATCGGCCTTGCTCTCATTCCTTCCTCCATAATCAGCACAAAAGGATCGTGACGGAACGATCCGGGGCCACTCTTGAAAAATCCCCAACGAGAGCGGAGGGACTCGGCGGTAGCCACGGAAACGGCAGAAAATAACATTCGGGCCAAGTATGATCATGCGTGTTTGCGCAGCTGGACAACACGCTGCGGCAGATCGACGGCGTGATCGGTCAGCTGATGAACGGCCTGAAGCAGATGAACCTCCATCGCTGCGTCAACGTCATCGTCGTGGGCGACCACGGTGAGGCTGCGCCCCCCCCGCCAGGACGACCGCCGCCATGACAATTTAGGCGTGCTCCCCCGCAGGGATGGAGGAGGCGCACTGCGACCGCACCGAGTTCCTCAGCAGCTACCCGCTCAACATCGATGACATCACGCTCATCCCGGGCTCGCTGGGCAGGATCCGGCCTCGGGACCCCAAGTCCGGCAACTGTGAGTCACCGTTGCGCTTTCGCAGGCAGTCGCCTGCCCCGCTTCAACTTGAGTCGGTGCGACGCGTCCGCTTCCTGTCGCGCTCATCTTCTCCCTCCCGCTACCTGGCCGCTTGACACGTCGCGCGCGTCTCGCGCCGCTCGGCGTCTGCTACCTGCTGACTTGGCGGCCACCTCCTCCTACTCGACTCGCTGAGGCAGAGGTGGACCGCTACCTGACTTCCTCGTACGGAGCCCATTTCCGGTTGCGCTCGGATTTCTTGCGCCGCGTCCGCTAGCCGGTTTGCCAGCTGCTCGTCTCGGGCTCGGCGCCACCAGACAGGTCCCGCTCGCGAAACTTTGACTCAGTCCGCCGCTTCCCTCCGTCTTCCCGCTGAAGCTCGGCCGCTCCGTTCTGAGCGCCCGCATGTGTGTCGCCCCACAGACGACCCCTGGCAGGTGGTCGCCAACCTGACGGTGAGTGAGGGGCGCCGCCCCGGCGAGCGTCGCGGGTGGTTTTTGACCTTCTGCGGGTTGCAGTGCAAGATGGCGACGCAGCACTTCACGCCGTACCTCAAGCAACATCTGCCCAAGAGGCTCCATTACGCCAACAACCGCCGCATCGAGGACGTGCACCTGCTCATGGAGAGGAAGTGGCACGTTGCCAGGTAATGCCGCCCCCCCCCCGTCACCGGCTCGTCGGCCCGCCACCTTTGTCACACGCCACTGGCGGACGCACGCGCTGCTTTTTGTCACCCGGGGCTCACTAACGCTCCACGCGGCGCCTCCGCCGGAAGCCAAGCGAGCGCCACCTGCGCCGCATCGGTCCCATGCCGCCAAGGAACCCGCTCGTGTCCTGCTCTGGTCACGCGCGGGCTCATGAGGGCCTTTGATTTTCCTGAGCGCCTCGCTCGCATCTGACGCCCTCGATGCCGCGCCCGCAGGAAAATGCCAGAAAAGATGCGTCCGCGCTGCGGTTTCTTCGGTGACCACGGCTTTGACAACAAGATCACCAGCATGCGGGTGCGTCGACTTGATTTGTGGTGGTGGTTTTCCACGCGAGTCCTGACCAAGTTCCCGCTCGACCTATAGACCATCTTCATGGGACACGGGCCCAGCTTCCGGTTCCGCACCCAAGTGCCCGAGTTTGACAACATCGAGCTGTACAACGTCATGTGCGGTGAGTCACGCGAGCGCCGAGAGCGGGCGCGCACGCACGCAAGCGAAGGTGACCCCGGCCCTCGCTCGATCGCAGACCTTCTCGGGCTGAAGCCGGCGCCAAACAACGGGACGCACGGGAGCCTGAACGCCATGTTGAAGTCGCCGCCTTTCCAGCCGCGAATGCCGGAGGAAGTGTCGCCGCCGGCACGGGACGAGGAGCCGGCAGACGTGCCGGCGGTCGCCTTTGACCTCGGCTGCAGCTGTGATGACGAGGTCAGCCGGGGTGGTGACGACAGCCGCCGGGGTGGGCGCAAGTGGCGCCTGCCCCCAAAAAGGTCTCTGACGTTTTTGCGGCTGCTTGCAGAACAAAGTGGAGCCGAACGTGGAGGCTTTTGGCCCCGCCCAAGACGGCTTCTACGACTACAGTACGTGTCCCCCCACCCCCCCGACTCACGATATTTTTTTGGGGGGGGACGTTGGCAACCTTGAAGGAATCCTTGATGAGAAACCAACGTTCCCCTTTACCCCCCCCCCCAACCCCGCTCCCTCGGACGCCATCACCCCTCATCTGTTGCTTGTCCCGCAGACGTGACCCAGCTCCCTTTCGGCCGCCCCGCCGTCATGTTTGACGCTCGTTACGCTTTGCTGCGCCACTCCGACTTCATCAGCGCGTACAGCCGCCAGCTCACCATGCCGCTGTGGACGTCCTTCACGCTGACGCCGCAGGTACGCCAGCATGCGCGCGCCGCCGCCTCGTCGGCTCGGCGAGCGCCCGGTGCCGGCCGGGTGACGCGAGCGCGGGCTTCGGTGGCGGAGGAAGTCGGTGAGCAGGTGTGCCTTCGGGCAACCGTGACCGGGCTGTTTTTCACCAGGACGATACGGTTCCTCTTGCGGAAGGCTCCGCCGGCAGCCCGTGCCTGCGGAGAGACCAGCGAGTGTCAGCCGAGCACGCCGCCAGCTGCGGCGCCTACGAGCAGAACCGCCTCCTCGGCTACGGCTTCCTCTTCCCACCCGGTAGACGCGTGCGTGCGGCAGCCAAGTGGCGGCGGCGGCGCCCGCGTGTCGAGTCAACTTGTTGTTTTTTTTGGTTTCCGGTCCACAGATTTGGCGTCGTCACCCGAGTCCAAATATGAGGCCTTCCTCATCACCAACACGGCGCCTATGTTTCCCGCCTTCACCAGTAAGTCAGGCGCCGTCTGTGTGTCGCGCGCGCGCCGCGACGTCGGAGCAGAGCTCTCGGCGTCTTTGCTAGCCAGACAAAGGAGGCGCTGTCCTTCCCGGGACGGAGCGTCCCTCCGCATCTCGGGTTCATGGCGGCCCTCGGGTGAGCTAACGCGTCTGCGTGTGCCCTCAGGAGTGTGGCGCTACCTGCAGGGGGCGTTGCTTCGGCGCTACGCACAAGAGAACCGTGGCATCAATGTGCTGGCGGGACCCGTCTTTGACTACAACTACGATGGGCGCCGCGATACCCTGGAGGAGATTCAAGAGTGAGCGCGCACTCATCAGCACGAGGTGAGCGAGCGCCGACGGTCACCCGGGGTAACCGCGGTCGCGTGTGCAGGTGGTCTCCCGGCACGCCGCCCGTGCCCACCCACTACTTCACCGTGGTGACCGCCTGCCGCCGAGCCAACCAAACGCTGGACGAGTGCGACGGCGATCTGCGCGTCTTCGCCTTCCTGATTCCTCACCGCGACAACAACAGCGAGACCTGCAAGGTGAGTTCCGCCCCACCGTGACGAGGCTCCCGGCTAAGGCGGGCTCACTCACGCGCGCCCGTCCTGCGCGCAGAGCGGAGACAGCGAGCGGCTTTGGGTGGAGGAGCTGCTGCATCTTCATACGGCCAGGGTCCGAGACGTGGAGATACTCACCGGGCTGGACCTCTACCGGGCCAACAACCAGAGCTACGGCGCCGTCCTGAGCCTCAAGACGTACCTGCACACCTTTGAGACGGACGACTGACGCCGAAGCGTCCGGAAGCGTAGGCCCGGCTGACACCAAACCTCCCGGCACCCAAACGAGACAGACAGAAGACACCCGACCGACCGACCGACACCCGACACCCGACAGACGCGACGCAACCAACCGGCGGACGCCGGCGGGAGGGATGCCCGCCGCCGTCAGACAGCCGACCGCCTGACCTACCGATGCGCGACTAGCTTACAGCGGACCCAGCGACCCCCGACCCGACACAGCACACCCGAGCGAAACAAAAAGACGCCTAACCGAGAGACGGCCCTCAAACTGACGCCACCCTGCGCAACTGACCGAAAGACAAAAACCGGGTACAAGCTTCAAACTCTTCCTTTTGGTGTTCATTCAACGTTAAGACGAGAGCGTCGTGGAACCGAGTTCTCTCGCCTGCCGTGCCCGATTGTGTCCAAATCCAGTGAAAGCACGCGTGCGTTTGACTCCTGAACTTTTTGCTCGGTCTGACGTCAGCACCTTTGTCGTCGTCGGTCCCTGCGGCGCGGCGCGGCTCCCGGGTTTGACGCTGCGCTGCGCTCAGGTAACATCGTCCGTCTCCCGGCTTTTATTTAACACATGCAACAAAATAACAAAAGGCACCAGTAAAGGACTTTGCCGTGTGGAGTGAACTCTTTTGTCATTTCCAATTTGTCAGCTCACTTTTCAGGAAAAAAAAACAATTTCAAAGGCTCAGCGTTTCCTTTTTTTTTTTTTTTCGTTTTTTTGAAATTGACCTCTTTTCGGTCCCTGCGGCGCGGCGCGGCTCCCGGGTTTGACGCTGCGCTGCGCTCAGGTAACATCGTCCGTCTCCCGGCTTTTATTTAACACATGCAACAAAATAACAAAAGGCACCAGTAAAGGACTTTGCCGTGTGGAGTGAACTCTTTTGTCATTTCCAATTTGTCAGCTCACTTTTCAGGAAAAAAAATAATTTCAAAGGCTCAGCGTTTCCTTTTTTTTTTTTTTCGTTTTGTTGAAATTGACCTCTTTTGCATCGTCTCTTTCAAACAGAGGGACGGGGTTTCATTTTGAAATGATCATCAAAACGGAAATTTAGGAGGGATGGGCGCACCCGAAAAGGCAATTAGCAATATTAAGTAAAAGAGTTTTTACGTCGCCTGAAATTCGATTGTTTCACGTGTCTGTGTTGCTCGGGGTGAAGCCGACGCTGCGGTCTGAATTGAACCACTTCCGATTTGCGAGCGCACAGAAGCTGAGCAAGTCGGGCAAAGCGCTCCCGTCACAGACACAAAAAGTGTTTGTGTGAAAAACGAGTTGATTGATTGATTGATTTCGTCACTGATTTGACGCGGGAGGAGGCAAATTCGGCAGCACGCGCACTTGAAACGGAACGAAAGACGAGACAAGGCAAGAATGGTCCTACCTGAGGTCCGCGAGCGCCAAATGGCTTGCCAGCGAGTGGCACGTCCAAAGGCTCCTTTTGACACCAAAGCACTCTTAGTTTGCTCCATCGACGGTTCCCTCGGTCGAAACGACACGAGCCGGTTCTTTTGGCGGCCGAGCACCGAACCCCTCCGCCGAACACTCGACGTGTGCGTCGCCATCTTCGGCGTCTTGGGAAACGGCGCGCTAGCAAACGTTCCGGCGCACCCCTTCAAATGCGACTTCTTTCAACGCGCTTTGGAATTCACTCAGTAAGTCTGCCTTCCTTTTTTTTTAGACCCGAGCCGGTTCTTTTGGCGGCCGAGCACCGAACCCCTCCGCCGAACACTCGACGTGTGCGTCGCCATCTTCGGCGTCTTGGGAAACGGCGCGCTAGCAAACGTTCCGGCGCACCCCTTCAAATGCGACTTCTTTCAACGCGCTTTGGAATTCACTCAGTAAGTCTGCCTTCCTTTTTTTTT
>NW_017805197.1:197402-203214 GCF_001891065.2 Hippocampus comes
AGAAGACCCCCGACCGACCGACCGCCCCCCGACCCCCGACAGACGCGACGCAACCAACCGGCGGACGCCGGCGGGAGGGATGCCCGCCGCCGTCAGACAGCCGACCGCCTGACCTACCGATGCGCGACTAGCTTACAGCGGACCCAGCGACCCCCGACCCGACACAGCACACCCGAGCGAAACAAAAAGACGCCTAACCGAGAGACGGCCCTCAAACTGACGCCACCCTGCGCAACTGACCGAAAGACAAAAACCGGGTACAAGCTTCAAACTCTTCCTTTTGGTGTTCATTCAACGTTAAGACGAGAGCGTCGTGGAACCGAGTTCTCTCGCCTGCCGTGCCCGATTGTGTCCAAATCCAGTGAAAGCACGCGTGCGTTTGACTCCTGAACTTTTTGCTCGGTCTGACGTCAGCACCTTTGTCGTCGTCGGTCCCTGCGGCGCGGCGCGGCTCCCGGGTTTGACGCTGCGCTGCGCTCAGGTAACATCGTCCGTCTCCCGGCTTTTATTTAACACATGCAACAAAATAACAAAAGGCACCAGTAAAGGACTTTGCCGTGTGGAGTGAACTCTTTTGTCATTTCCAATTTGTCAGCTCACTTTTCAGGAAAAAAAATAATTTCAAAGGCTCAGCGTTTCCTTTTTTTTTTTTTTCGTTTTGTTGAAATTGACCTCTTTTGCATCGTCTCTTTCAAACAGAGGGACGGGGTTTCATTTTGAAATGATCATCAAAACGGAAATTTAGGAGGGATGGGCGCACCCGAAAAGGCAATTAGCAATATTAAGTAAAAGAGTTTTTACGTCGCCTGAAATTCGATTGTTTCACGTGTCTGTGTTGCTCGGGGTGAAGCCGACGCTGCGGTCTGAATTGAACCACTTCCGATTTGCGAGCGCACAGAAGCTGAGCAAGTCGGGCAAAGCGCTCCCGCCACAGACACAAAAAGTGTTTGTGTGAAAAACGAGTTGATTGATTGATTGATTTCGTCACTGATTTGACGCGGGAGGAGGCAAATTCGGCAGCACGCGCACTTGAAACGGAACGAAAGACGAGACAAGGCAAGAATGGTCCTACCTGAGGTCCGCGAGCGCCAAATGGCTTGCCAGCGAGTGGCACGTCCAAAGGCTCCTTTTGACACCAAAGCACCCTTAGTTTGCTCCATCGACGGTTCCCTTGCGCTAAGGTGAATTTAGTTTTGCCAGAAAAACAATACTATCAAACACACAAAACCGCCCTGCGTTCACGTTTCATCGTTCAGGGACCGCTTCTGAACGTGACAACAAGAGGAGGGAATACACTGGTGGTAAATCACCAACCGAAACATCGCAACTCAGAATCACCGATCCTCCTTATGTTCATTGGGAACTTTAATGGGGAGGGGGTCTCGTCTTTCCCTCCTCCCGTTTAACGTCGAATAAACCAGAACGTGTTGATGCTTTTTGTTTTTTTTTTTTTTTTAATTCATCCTCCACATTCATGGCTTCGGAGTGGCGGCCGTGGGGCGGGTCTTGAGCCGCAGCAGCTCAGGCATCGGTCGCTGACTCTCCTGGTAGAAGTCCAGTCCCGTGATCCACTCCACATCTCGTACTCGGGCTTGATGGAACCAAATGTGATCCTCCACCCAAGAGGCTTCGTCTTCGGCGCTCTGTTGAAGCAAATTCATTTGAACTTTCGCAACGGCAGACAAACGGAACGAGCCGGGAGAGTGACAACCCGATGACTGTTGCGTACCGAGGTAGCGAGGGTTTGACCAACTTTTTGGTCTCGTTTGGCATAGAGCAGCCTGATCGCCTCAAGCGTGAAAAGGGGCTCGCCAAGATCTATCGCTAATAACGATGACTTGTACAGCCTAGCAGCCTGAGAATAACATCGACGCGCGAGCATACAAGAGCGTCAGATCTGGCGTGCGCGTTGGGAAGTGAGGCGCTACCTTGCAGCTCTCGGAGTTGTCCGGCCGGTGAGGCAAGAGAAAGGCCACGGCGCGCAGCGGTCCGTCACATTCTCGGAGCGGTCGGCTGGCGTTCCGGCAGCTGGTCAGCACGACAAAGTAATGCGTGGGCACCGACACGTTGCTCGGCGTCGCCCACCTGGAAGACACCGCGTGGCGTGAGCGTACAGGCCGACGGTTGGCCTTCGCCGCTGCCACGAGCGCAAGGGAGCCCAGGGGACCAAGAGTGGACCGGGACGCCCTGCGCCATTGGCGTTTCGACCGGAACGCCACCATTTCACAAATATTCTTCATGCTATGTCAACAATTTGAATGACAATTTTGAACCATATCGCCGCACTTTTTGTTCTTTTAACATTTCAAAATGGTGCAGCCCTCAAGTCCGTTTTAAAAGGGAAACGCGGTCCCCGTTTGGGCCCCCCGCCCTGGGCTGCTCTTACCTCCCGATGAGCTCGGGCCGGTCATGGCGTCCGTCGTGGTCGTAGTCGAAGGCGGGGCCCGTCAGCACGTTGATGCCGTTGTAAACGGCCGCGTATTTTTTGAGCAGGGTGCCGTGGAAGTAGGCCCAGATCCCTGAAGACACGACGCAAGTCCAACATGACAAGTGAAATATTCTCGTTCGCCCAAAACGAACTACTACAACAGCATACAGAGAAATTTGCAGCAGGAGCAAAATGTAGGGCCGGGACAGAACAACGGTCATCCTCGGTCTAATGGCCGACGTCACGTTCCGGAGCGCCCGGCAGCAGACGGGCCGTGATGCTGTCGTTTCCAAAAAATATTTTCCATTTTGGCGCAGACGCTTCAACGGGGCGTTCTTTTTGTTCGCCGCATTGCGAAAGGCGGATCAGCTCCGATGAACGGGCACCGCGGCGGACGCTGACGCCGTCGGTCGAAGCTAGCGGCCGGCGCGCTAGCAACGCCGAGGGCTCGGCACGCGACAAGCGGCCGGTACGTACTGTGGAACTGAAGGTACATGGGCACCAAGTGGCTGCTGAGCAAGGCGTCGCGTCGCTCCGCCTCCTCCGGGATCAGACCTGCAATATCGCAGGAAGGTCATCCAAGGCCGCTCAAGGTCACGGCGTAGCAGGTGGCCGACGCGTACCGGGCGGGTACAGGAAGGCCGGGCGGAAGTCGCCGTACTCGTCGCAACGGCGACTGTCGGCCGGAGGAATTCGGACGTCGGCCCGCAGGCAGTTGGTGGCGACGGGCGGCAGCGGCTCCGAGTTGCTCTACCAAAAGAAGGGTGGGGAAAACCCGTCGGCACGTGTGGCAAGTAACCAAGTACGAGGGGTGCTTCGCCTTTGGGCTCAGCTCCCCTCTTCTCCGCCGCAGAACCACGCGGATGGAGTCTTCGAGGCAGCAGACACTGGCCCGGACCCTCGCCCGGGATCTGGCACTCCATTCATGAGGAAGACCCCGTTTTAACCTTATAACGTGAAATCGATCACGTCGGAACATGAACTTAATCGTGCGATCATGTGACGGTGAACTTTTTTCACTTGTGTGCGGCGGCAGCAATACGCTTGGGTTCATTTCCGACTTCTTTCCTGTGACCGAAGGAGATGAAGCGGTACTGAAAGTCCAGACTTGAGAGTACTTTTGCTAGCTGCGGCGGCGACAACTAAGCGAGCGAGTCGTTCTGCCGGCGGGCGTACCGGCACGTCCACGCTGAAGGAGCTCCACAGCGCCATCTTCAGGTCAGCGCTGTAGGCGCTGACGAACGCCTCCTGGTGGAGGATGCAGTAACGCTCCCCGTGCCGCAGCGAGCGGGGCCGGCCGAACATCAGGTGTTTGCGCCGCGCCGCGTCCTCTACGGCAATCAGAACGGGCGGAAGGTTCATTTGCGCAAAGGCGGCGGCCGGACGCCGCGGCCCGACACGCGCGAGGCGGGCTCACCTTGAGCGGACGTCATGTTGAGGCGACGGTTGGCGGCCGTGACGTCGTCTGCGTTCTGAGGAGGAACACCGGCGGACAGCAGAAAGCATGACAACAGTTCCCAGTAACGCCGGAGACGCTTACGGTCACCACAATGACGACGCCGACGGTGTTCCGAGCAGTCCCAATAACGGTAATAGAAAGGGTAACGGTCAGCGCTTCAGACACAACATCAGGGTGGTATCGGTGAGCCGCATGCCACGGAACAGTAACATGCACAATCCCAGGCGCAGGATCCGGAACAGGCCCGGTCAGACAAACTGTAACCGGGTCAGGAAGTGTGACAGAAACAATGACGGCGCCAAGGCGGTAAGCGTAACGGACGGACGCAGGCACGCACCATGTGGGCACAGGAGCAGGCCAGCGGGTCTTGCGGCTGCAACGTGTCGAGGCGGCACTCGCCGGGCGCGTTCCGCTCCGGCGGGGCCAGCGGGGTGTAGAAGGGCCGTCGCAGCAGGTGGTTCAGGCTGCCGTGCGTCCCATTGTTGGCGGCCGGCGAGATCTGCAGCACGTCTGCGGTCCAAAAGTCACAAGGGCTCGTAAGGGCGGCGCTGTTGCAAAGGAGGCGGCGCGCCGGCAGCGAGGACTGACCGCACATGAGGTTGTAGAGCTCGATGTTGGAGAAGGGCTCCGCTTCCGTGCCGGAGGCAAACTTTGGTCCGTGGGCGACAAACATGGCCTGGTGGGAAGGAACAAAGCGGCCACGTCGGCGCGTGACGTTAGCCGGCCACGCTGGAGCGCGACGGTTGGGACTCACGTGCATGCTGGCCACATCGTTGTCGTAGCCGTGCTGGCCGCCGGAGCAGAAGCGCAGCGACCCCGGAAGCCTGAAAGCAGAGTGGGGCGCTGATGAGGGGCTGCGCGGCGGCGACGGCGGCGGCGGCGGCGACAGTCGGAGGCGTGAGGCGACCACCTCTCCAGCAGCCATTTGGGCTCCACCAGCACGTTGACGTCTTCGATGCGACGGCTGTTGGCGAAGTGAAGCCGTTTGGGAAGGTGCCACTTGAGGTACGGCCGCAGCTTCTGCGTCGCACTTTTGCACTGGCAAAACGGCAGCGGACGCAACGTCGCATCTCCTTCGTGCTCAACACGACGTGCCGCGTGCTATGTGCAATACATGCTTACCGTCATGTTGGCGACAAGGCCGGCAGCATCCACTGAAACACACAACACACACACACGACTGATCCTGGTTCCTCTGCTGTTACTAGTTGGGGGAACTGGAACTGGTTCTGTTCCTGTTCAGTTCATATCAGAGCTGGAGTTACTGCTTATTTTCCTCTTCCCTTAACTAATTGGGGTACAAATGCAAATTTGCGGTACTAGTGTGACAGGAATGTTGGAACGGCGAAGCGTGGGATGTACAATGAACATGGGTGGGGGCGGGGCACTGCGTCGTGTGAAAGCGCACTCTCTGGAGAGTTGGGATCCGCCGCTTAAAAGGGTAAACGAAGAGCAACGCGGATTTTCTCGACGAGAGGCCCAGCGCTAGCATTTCAAAATTCCGTTCCTGGCCCCGTTACTAGGGAGGCTAACTATTGTGATCCTGTTCCTGGTCCCGGATAGGTTGTGTGTGACTGCTCCTGCCGTGGTGCCCTGGATCGTCCCTCTCATGGGAAAAAAAAGGCGAAGGCCGAACAAACGGGCCAGAGGACGAGTTCTCTGAAACCAAGGAGAGCCGCAAGAGAGTGAAAAGCTGCATGCGAGGAGACGGTTGCCATCCAAGCGGCCTGGCGTCTGCAAATAAGCGCCTGACCTTTTCTCAAGCGCAAACACCAATAAACGTCGTCGTCTTTTCCCGTTGACGCGACTGGTGCCCGGGAAAGGCACGTTTTGGAATGCTGCCTTCTCAGAGAGAGAGAGAGAGAGAGACGCGAGCAGGGAGGGGGCAGAAGCAAGGACAACCCCCCCCCCACCCCCGCCGCCCT
>NW_017805197.1:203238-204238 GCF_001891065.2 Hippocampus comes
GGCCCAAAGGGTCCCTCGGTGACGATGGAGTCGCCGACGTCCCCCAGAAGCTCCTGCAGGTTTTCCTTCCTGTCGCAACTCGTCTCCTCCATGCCTGTCGACGCACGGCCGAAAGCTACTTCCTGCTTCCGAGCTACCACCCGCCGCCGCGGTTGAAACCTCGCCGCCGTTACCGTGATCGGCGACCACGATGACGTTGACGCAGCGGTGAAGTCCCAGCTGCTTGAGTCCGTTCATCAGCTGACCGACCACCTTGTCCACGGCTTTGATGGACTGGGCCACCTGCAGCGGAGTCACACGACAGAAGTCGGCGGATGACCGGCGACGAGCTACACGGGCTCTCGTCCGGTAACGCGACCGGGGGCGGAGCGGGCAGAAATATCATACGCTTCAACGAGTGGCGTGGACGTACCCCTCCGCTGACGGGACCGAAGCTGTGTCCCGATTTGTCCGGCTCCTCCAGGTACAGGGTGTAGAAGTCAGGTCTGGAGGAGAAGGGACAGCGCGTGACAGCGAGGCTCACGAGCTCCGACCGGGGACTTGAAGCCGAGTCACCTTTGCCCGTCCGGCAGCTGGAGCCACTTCAACACCGTCAGGACTCGCTCCTCAAACGGGATTTTCCTGCGGGGAACGGCAGTCAAATGCACAGCGCGAGCCCGGCGTCCGTTTGACACATGCAGACCGAAGACTCCGGTACCCGTCGTACGGCCGGTGGATGTCCGGGAAGCTGCCGTTTATTTTCACGTCCGATCCGGGCCAGAAGAAGGTCCCGGACTTCAGCCCCTGGTACTTGGCCGTGTGCCAAATCTGTCGAGGAAATGCCGCTCCGTCATCCGCGACGTAGCTGACCGACGTTTGGCCACTCACCGGCTGTCCCAGGTACCACTCCGGGTTCTCCTTCTCCGGACCCGACAACGTGAAAATGGCGTCCATCACCGGATCGTACATCACGTTGTCAATCAAACCGTTGGACTCGGGATACAGACCCTGGCGGTAGGGG
>NW_017805197.1:204286-208015 GCF_001891065.2 Hippocampus comes
CAATACTGTAGTGGTTGGGGAAAGTCTTGGTGGGAAAAGATGAATGCATGTATGAAGCTGACGTTCCGCATTTCTCTGATTTAAAAAAAATACAAAAAACAAAAACCCAACAACCATAAAACAAAGTATTAATAAAAAAAAAAAAAAGGACAGTCTCGAAGGAAGACACGCGCTAGTCGAGTAGCAGGGCCTTCGACGGCAGAACGCGATCGGGAGCACTCACGAAGTTTGGCGA
Source organism: Hippocampus comes (assembly GCF_001891065.2). Lineage (NCBI taxonomy): Eukaryota > Metazoa > Chordata > Actinopteri > Syngnathiformes > Syngnathidae > Hippocampus > Hippocampus comes. Next base: position 204,522 of record NW_017805197.1, read on the forward strand.
GCACCGGGATGAGCGGTTTCCACAGGCGCAGGTAGTCGGCCCGCAGGCCGTCCAGAGACACCAGAAGCAGCGGCTGGCGCGAGAAGCTGGCGCACCAGAACAAGGCCCAATCATAGCGCCCGCCGAGGCACGAGTACGCGAGCGTGTGAGTGTGCGCTACCCTGGTGGACAGGAGGGGCGTGACAGGTCCTCGCACTCGTCCTCCACCCACTGGCTTTGTCCTGCCGGCGCACACGAGTCTCGCGGTCAAGCTTTGCCGCGCGGCGCCACATTTTGCCGCCTCTCACCTTGGCACACGTGCCGGTAGTTACTGCAGCAGTCAAAATTCGCAGAACAGTCGTCGGAGCAGTGGCACCTGCTGTTGGACAGCCTGGTCTCGCCGCAGCGCAGATGCGTGCATTCCCACAGTTCCGCTGCACGCACACACGCACGCAGGGATTGGCCAGCCGCTCGGCCGGGGCGACCGCTCGCGCCGAGGTCCGACGTTCTCTTACCGGGGGCTTTGCAGAGGTCGTGGTAGTCGGGGCAGCAGGTTCCGCTGTCCTGGCAGGCGGCGTCACATCTGCACCCGGGGGTGTCGCCGTCGTACGGCTCGTAGCAGCGATTCCTGCACGACGTCCGCGGTTCCACTTTGGGGCGACAAAGCAAAAGCCGAGTTGGGGCGTTTGCCCACCGTGAAAGGTCCACGAGTGCGTCGCCGCGCCACGATGCCCACGTGGGGAAATGCCGACGCGGCAACCCAACCGGGAAGTCAACGCGGAGGCGGGCGGTCCGCGGTGCAGAATGCGGGGAGGGCCGGTCCCGGAAAGCATCCCCTGCACCTCGCACGTGGCCTTTTCCGCTTCGCCGTCAGGCTTTCCGAGAGAGCCGGCCAATATTGGCTCACGGTCGGTTCGGAAAGTGGCGCGTAACGCTTTTATACCGCGGCAATCATGTCATTAAGGACGCTCAAGTGCTGATTTGTACTCGATGACTGGACCTCATAAAGATCCCGAGCGAGCGATAGGGAGTCAGGAATGAGTGAATGATTGCAAAGGCCGGCAATCATTGGGCAATTATTCATTCCCTCCCGACGGCCTGGAAGTTGCTGAGCGGTAAAACCTCTTCAAACACTTGAAGAACTTTTTTGGTGTGGATTCGGTCATCTCCTTGATGACGCAACAACCACGGCGGCAGCGTGAAAGTCGCTCTGCGTGTAGGCGTGCGTGTGCGCGCGCGACTCGGAGTCCACCTCGATCTCGGCAACTCCGCAGTTCCAGACCCAGTCCCAGTCCGAGGCCCAGGATCAGCGTCACCAGGGATACGGACAAGACGCACACCTGAGGAAAACGACAAGTTCACAACCCAAAAGGTGCTTTGGGGGCGCGGGACGATTCGGCGGCAAAGACGACGATACGGGGCGCGAGCGCTCTTCGCCATCTCAATTCAGGGAGGACGCCGGCCACCCGCCCGAGAAATGTCACCATCGCCCACGGCAAATGGTGGCGGCGCTCCGGCGGGCCCGCCCCCGCGTCTGGGGGGGAAAACTTGGCCAGCTGCCGCTTTCACAATTTGGGGTCTTTGCCGATCGCGTCGTGCAAAGGTCAAATGTCGAATTGATGGAAGGAAACTGCCTTGAGCTGAGGGCACTCAATGTCGTCCGGTCAAGGTCGACCCAAAAATCCCACCGCGGCGGGCAAACGACATGGCCAAAAAGTCAGCGTTTCTATTGGGAATTCCCGAAAGACATTGGAGAGCGTACGCCGGCGCGGGCCGCCTTTTTACCGCCGGTGGTGGAAATGCGGCTCAGTGTGGCCTGATGCCGCCGCGACCTATCCATCCGGGGGGGGCTCCTCCCATTATACTTGATTGACGGTCAGGACGGGGCCGGCCGAGACGGCGTTCGAATCTGCTGCCGCCTTCTTTCCCGGGAAGAAGTCGAGACTTTTTCTTTTTTGTTTTGTCTTTTGCATTGATAAGACGTTTCGGACGTTGGAGAAACACTGTGTGGGGTGCGCTTGAGGTGCAGGAGTGTGGTTTTGCGGGGTTATTTTTGCATGCGGCCAGGTCGCCCCTGGAAAAGACGTGTTTTGATTTTTGAGCAGGACGGGAAAGAAAAGCACAAGACAAAAGAGGGCGCAACCAAAACAAAAAGAGGGAAAAGCAAAGGGAAAAGGGGAAAAAAGCAAAAGGAAGCCACAGCTTTGAGTCGTCCGTCTGCAGGCGTAGCTTCCGGCCACGAGAAAACTTTTTGCAGCGGGCGGAGAAACGCCCTGGGCTGCACCCAAGGGAGGCCGAAACTCTCCGGGCCAAAAGAGCCGAGCGACGCCATACTTACGCCGCCGGGTTGTCGCTCGGGTCGCGGACGGGAACCCTCCCGGACAGCGCGGCGCCGCCACCAAACGAAAAGCCTGCCGAGGCCAGCTGAAGCTCATTTGTTGCTAACGAGAGGCCGGCGCCGCGCCGACTCCCGGTCGAGACCGGCTCGAATGCGATTGGCCACGGAGGAGATGGGGGCAAGTCGACTCAAGAGGCTCACCGCATTCGCTCCGTTACATTCCCGCAAGTGACTTTTCAGTCGGGATTCCCTTCCGATCGACACACCGTTGAGCCTCCGCCGCCCGAGCCGCGGCGGGTTGTTACCCACGCGTGAAGGTAAAGCCGGCTACTCACCAGCAAGATCAGCCTCCTCTTGGTCGGCGCTGCCTTCATGACGCACGCGAGTCGGCCGGGGAAAATGACGGCGATGATGTCGAGGCGGCGAGCGAGGATGGCTGGCGGCGACCTCCGGACCCCGCGGGCGCGACCGCAGTCACTGATTAAGCGGGAGACGCAGATAAGCCGAGGCTCGACGTTTCAGTGTCGCGTGATCTTCACACACAAAGCCGCCGCCAACCATCATCGAGTGTAATCAGGCGTCAGAGAATTGAAACGAGATACGCAAGGAGAGAGAGAGAAAGAGAGTCGGTTTGCCATTCGCAAGTGCGGTGCGAAGGCCTTGGCCAGACGACATGACTATAGCGAGAGATGAACGCTGAAATGGGATTGGACCCCCACCAAAATCATTCCCGCGTCGGCGCAGCCCTCCGGTTGCCGAGCAGCCGAGACACACCTTCGGAAATGGACGCGCGATTTTGCCAAATGTACTCAAGTTCGACGGGGGCTTGAGATTGGCAACGCAAGATGGCCACCGGTGGCTTCTCTCCTCGCAACGGCGAGTAAGCGCCGTTGTTAGTCCGTTCAAATCGAAGAGACGACGATTTGGTAACATTGGGTCAACGAGACTTTATTCACCAATGCCGTCTTCGGAAAAGCGCCCGGTCTGCTCAGTTAGCCGAATGAGGCGGTTTTCGAAAGAAAGAAAGGAGGAAGCAAAAGGACTGCCAAGCGTTCATTCCGAGCGCCATTCCCAAGCGTTCGCCGGTTGGGGCTCCTTCCGATCGAGGCGTCGGGTCTCCGATCGACGGCGCTCGGAGCTTCGGCGGTCGCGTCGTCGTCGTTTGGGGAGACGTCCG
>NW_017805197.1:209050-236227 GCF_001891065.2 Hippocampus comes
TGGGCCCCCTTCCGATCGGGGCGTCGGGTCTCCGATCGACGGCGCTCGGAGCTTCGGCGGTCGTGTCGTCGTCGTCGTCGTTTGGGGAGACGTCCGAGCCTATGGCGCCGGAGCGGAGGCGGGCAGGGACTTGGCTCGCCGACGCCCATCCAGACCCCGGCGCGGCGACGTCTTGAGGGAGGACCAGGGTCGCCGGGGCAACGATGCGGCGGCAACGCCGCAGGCTAATGGGAAATCCACGACACACTTTGTTACAAAGGTCACCCAAACACGTAGCGAGCTTGGACCGGAGCGCCGTACTCGACAATACTGCTGGAGTAGGAGTTGATTCGTAGGACAGTACTAAAGCGTCCGGAGTAGTTCTGTTGTCGTCAGAGTGTTCACAGCTAGCAAGTAAATTGTCACAGTCCGAGTCTCAGTCAGAGTGTTCGGAATAGATTGGTGGCGTCCAAGTCTGAGCGGACTCGTTTTAGTCTCTTTGTTGGAGGGTAACGCTGAGTCGCTGACTTGGCATCCATCGCTTTGCTTTGACTTGCGTGGCGACGGCGCCCTCTTCGCGCGAGGAGCAGGAAGTGGAACTTGGACCGCCTCTGTCGTGGAATCGTCTGACAGAAAACCCGGCGCGTTCGCTTAGCGCAGGGGCGTCCGAAGTCGGTCCCGCCCGTTTTCCGGCTCCCTCAGGAGCAACACGCCCGATTGCTTCAAACGGTTGCTTCGAATGCTGCTTCAGAGCTGATCACCCGAATCGGCCACGTTGCAGCCGGGAGAGCCGGAAAACAGGGTGGGGCGGCGGCCCCCCCGCCGGGCTCGGAGCTCAGCATCATCACTCGTCGGAATAACTCGGCATCCTAACATGTCGGCTTGGCAGCGGCCGGCATTTGCCGCGCATCCTCGTGTGTCATGTGTTTTCTCAGGAGCATCTTTTCGCCACCCCTTACCTGGCACAACGGCGCCGCTGGGGCTCAGGGGACTGGGCAGACTGGGGAAACCCGAGGGACCGGAGGCAGTCGGGGATTCGGCGGCCGACGGTGGGAGCGGCCACTCGGGGCCGACGGCGGCGGGCGCTTCGGACCTCGGGGCGGCCTCTGCTCGGGATCGGTCTGCGTCCGTGGCCAAGTTGGCTGGAAGGACACCGCGCGATGGACTGAAAACGCAATCGCTGCGTTTTCAGTGCATCCTGAATCGCTACGACTGGAATTTCAGTGGCCATTTTTTTTTCCCCAGTCCACTGCATAAAATGGAGGAAATGAGCAGTGGTGTTTTTTTCTTTCTTTTTTTGGGGGGTGGGGTCCATATTGTGATGTTAAGGAGTTATTAAGAGTTGGGTTGCATCACTGAATAGCCACTGAAAGCGGTCGACGCTTAGGCGGTAGCATCGGTGCTGCCATTAGCGTTAGCGTGAACTTACCCATGTGGCCATCTTCTTCTGATGACTCCAACTAGACCCAAAAAGAAAAGGAATTCTTTATTTTCACTCTGTCTGTTAACCGTTCCAAAGCTTCCAGAAAGAAAAGGAGCCAACCACTCACTTCGCATACTTCCAGGACCTACTTGGTTTCCTTTTGACACTTTACTTTGAGAACTTATCGACTTGGAGTCATTCCCCACTGACAACGGCACTTGCCGACTGACTGTTCTTAGCGCCCCATTTATCAATTGATAATATCCCCTCCCTCCCTCCGCATCCGGCCGTTTTCGGGCAGTAGGCGGGGCTCACCCTGAACCGGTTGCCAGCCAATCAGCGGCACGTCCCCTCCCCCTGACGGTTGGGAATCCTTGACCCTGTTGCCATGGAAGTGAATCGTTTTTGTATCGCGGTTACCTTGCTCACCTTGTGAGCGGCCATTTTCTCCTGCCGTGCCTTCATCTCCGCCAGAAGGTCGGCGCCCATGACGGGGATGCCCACGTGCCGCGGAAGCGGGGGGCCGTCTTCCTGGGGACGGGCTCTGAGGGACTGCCGCTGTCGTGAGGAGGGCGTCGCGGGCGGCGACGCGGGCGGCGATTCGTCCGCGAACATAACCGGCCGGGGCGCGTGCGCGGGGGTGGGGGACGCGGCCCCTTGATTTTTCTCCGAGCAGGATGTCCGCCCTTTGGCGAGGTTGAAGAAGCCACTCCTCGTGGACCCCCGCTTCTTGTCGGCCGACCGGTGCGCGTTTGACGGCGCAGCTTGCGCGGCGCGGCGTCTGCGTGGGGAAGAAGGCGCGCGTGATTGCTCCGCATCGGGTTCGCTCAAGGGAGCGGGCGGCGTGAGGATCTCACTTCAAGCTGACTTGCAGGACTTTCTTGGAGAAGAACTCGTCCACACCCTCGTCCAGCTTTCCCATGGTGCCCTGAAGCTCCAACTGCTCCGGTGCCTCACGCTGCAAGAAAATAGAAGGAAATCCTCAAAGTTTCACGCGGTACCCCCTGCCCGACCTTTGTGTTCCCGGCGACCTACGCCGACTCTGCTGGGTTTGTTTCGCCTCCTGGCTTTCGGCCGCACTTTGGTGTGATGCTGCAGCGGCGGCGGCGAGGCGAGAGGCGGGAAAACGGCCACCGGATGCGGCGGGGACGAGGGTGGCGGGGACGAGGGCGGCGGGGACGAGGGCGGCGGGGACGAGGGCGGTGGGTCCACCACGTGAACGGGGACCTCCTCCAGGGCCTTGTCCAGGTCAAACTCCATCTCTGAGATCAACGCCGCAGGTTTCCCACGGAAAGTCAAGAAAGAGGTGGTGCATCCGCCGCGACTTACCAAAGGCCACGGAGACCGGTCGCAACATCCGCACCAGAATACTCTTCCGTTTGGATTTGGCCGTCACCTGGGCGGAAAGATGCGCCTTTACGACTTAGCCAAGAAACCTCACCGGGAGGAGGAGAAATTCCCACCGCGGAAGCGTCCGCTCGGCCTTCCCTCTGGCCGCCCTCCGGATGAAGGACCGTCTCATCCAAAACCTGCGTTTCCTCCAGAGATTCGGGACGTAGCGCGGGTTGGCCCTGCCTCGCCACGTGGCTGGCCTGCAGATGGACAGACGCGAGCGGGGCGGAACAGATGGCGGCAAGCCGGATGAAGGACAGAAGCCACGAAGCGAGGGGGGCCGGCCGGCGGTTGAAAAGAGGAGGAAAATGGCAACTGACCAGCGTGTGGCGCCACATGGACAAAGAGTCCAGGATCCGGTCTACGATGCGATCGGAGAAGAAGGACGCCACGCTGAGTTTCAGCTCACTGGGGATGAAGACACAAGTCGAGAAGCTCACGAGGAGGAGGACCATTGGAGGTCATTGCGAGGCGGAGGCGGAGGTGCCGATTCGCAGAGGGCGCGCCCGCCGCCACCTGATCTTGTTGAGGATGTCCACGCCCGCCTGTTCCAGGAGCGTCTTGGTGATGAACGTGCGAGGGACGCTCATCTTCCCCGCGCCCGCCTTCAGCAGGTCTGAACCCAGACCGCTCATCTTCATCACGTGAGGACACAAAACCGAGGCCGCTTCCAACATGGACGCCAGCATCGTCTGCGGGGACCAGAAAAAGCGACACAAATGCCACAAGCGAAGCGCGCCGATGAGCTTTCGGTGTGTGTGCCCACCTCCAGCTCCTCATCCATCACGGCCGCCACCTCCGCCGCCACGGACTCCAGTTTGCCTCGGATGGCGCCGCGGAGACGGTCCCCCTCCAGCCGATAGAGACTGGGCAGCAGCTGGAGGATTCGGAAAGGGAAGAAGCGCGAGTCAAAGTTGCACTCGGATCCGGCGTGGGCTCGTAGCTCAAGTTCCCCTACGGTCTTGGAGTTCCGCGCGTCTGTCATCAGGTTTTCCGCCACTTTCATGTCCTCCTGGACGGCGCGGTCCTGGGAGAACGCGAGCGAGTTCAGGTGATCCTGAACCTTCACGCACATGGTGTCCATCATCTGCACAGAGGAGCGGAGGGTCAGCGAGAACCCGGTCCCGCTCGGGGTCGCCCGCCAAGGCCTGCCTGCTGCGTGGCGCTGGTGACGATGCCCTGCTGCAGCCGGTACGCCTGCTCCCGGAGGTACTTGCGGCTCTCGTGGTTCCTCAGCAGGAAGTGCTCCATCTGCACGCGGAGGCAACACGCGAACGGTCACGGTCGAAGGGTGCCGCTCGGCGAATCCCTGAGCAAAAAAAAAAAAAAAAGGATCCGAAAGGCCGGAAACTTCAGCAGAGCATCTTCCGTCTTTTCCGGGTTGGTCTTGAGCGCCTGGGCGGCGTCCACGATGGGAACGGGCATGAAGCGGATGGTGAAGTTCCTGACGGCGAGAAAACGCGTCTGAGCGTCGTCGGCCGATCAAGCGATCGCAGTCACACTGGCGGTTTCGACGTGAAATGACGCTCATGCGCTCGAGTGTCGGTTGGTTTCCGGCTCCATCCGAGCTGTCACTGTCGTAAAATCAACTGGACTATTTCTGCCCGATGACGTTCCTCCCCTCACCCCCCGTTAAAAAGGCACCAGAGAGCAACAACAAGCCTGGTGACGCCCGGCTTCAATTCTCCATCGGTGGCGGAGCGGAACGGACTCCACGCGAGTGGCAGTACAGCGCACCCGGGCCACCGCGAAACGGCCGACTACCCGATCTGCACGTGCGGGCTCCGATCGCTTTCCGGCCTGGACTGGCAGAGCGTCCCTTCAACATCCCCGCCGTCCGTCCCGGAAGGTGACTCACTTCTCCAAGGCGGACGCCACTTCCTGCAGACCCCGAGGGCTGACGTTGTTCCTGTCCCAGATGAGCGTCCTACAAAAGGTGACAAAAAAGTCTGCGGGCAGTAAAACGTGGGCCGCGGCACGAGACCGGCGGGAGCGTGCGCTCACCTGAGCTTGGTGTTGATCTGCAGGGCCTTGGCCAGCATTTTGGCGCCCATGTCGCCCATGGCGTTGCCGCTGATGTCCAGCCGGGTCAGCGAGGTGTTGCTTCCCAGGGCGTTGAGGACCACGACCAGGTCCCCCTTCAGCCTGGAGTCGGCCAGCGACAGCGAGCTCAGCGGCTAGGCGACGCCAAACGACGTAAGCCGCGAGCCGCAATCGGAGTCGGAACGCAGGTGCCGCTCACTCACCGACTCCTCCTCCTGGATCAGACGGACCAGGTCGCTCAGGACCGGCGCCACGTTCCTGCCACGAGGCGGCAAGAGTGTCAAGCGACTCGCCCCGATGCCGACCCGCCGCTGCCCGCTGCTGCTCGAGGACTCACTTGGACTTGATGCTCTGGAAGTTTCTGCCCAACGAAAGGTGGCGGATGGAGCGGTTCTTGGCCAGCCAGACCAGCAGGGTGCTCAGGTCCCCGTCCAGACCTGACAGTAGACAAGACGACCATGAGGACCGGCTCGGGTGGATTCGCTGGTGCTAATGAGCCTTGTTTGATCGCAGATCACAATCGATCCGTCCGTTTCGGGCGCGCCAGATCTCGGCTGACTTATTGCCAGAGGCCGGCCGGGCGCACTCCGGACCGGTCGCCAGTCACTCGCGGGGAAAACAACCACCAAAGGGCCATTTCTTTGTCTCCGAATGAAGCGAGCCTGCGAACGCGGGAGGAAGCCGTCGTAGCCATAGAGATGCCACGCGAGCACACCCGCAAATGCCACACGGAGGGCGGGGGAGAGATAGGCGGGCACCGTTATCGGAGATGTCCAGACTGGAGATGTTGGGGATCTCGGCCACGCAGCCCTCCAGAATCTGAGAGCCCGCCGAGCGCAGCTGCAAGTCAAAGGAGAGCGCGGCTCAAGTGACTCGGCCGCGGGACGGCCCGGGACAGGACGCCGGCGGCCGCTCGTGTGCCCTTCGGTTGCCTTTTTGATGGTTACCTCGCAGCCGCTCAGGTCCAAAGACACGTCGCTCAGGTTGGGGTTGCAGCCCAGGCCCAGCAGCAGCGCCCTGACAAGACATCAGCGGGCGCGTGAAGAGCTTTCGACGCGCGCGGCAAAAGGGGACGGACCGGTCCATCGATCGGTCGGTCGGTCGATCGGCCGGCGCTCCTTACGCACTTCAGAGCCTCGGCGGGAAGTCTGCATCCGGACACGTTGACGGAGCTCAGAGCCTGGCTCGAGCTGAAGAACTGCTTGAAAGACGCCGGCACCTCCTTGCACTTCCTGAAGGCGCGACCACGCAACACGGGCCTCGTTTATGAATGGGCGGTACAGGTGCTTCAAGGGTCGACGTGACCGACTGGATACGTGTCGGCGAGAACTCGGCGACATGCGGTGACGGGTAGTCATGCTCGTCACACAACAGTTACGCATCTTGGTCATGTGTTTCACCTGTGAGAGTAGACTGTCTTGGACATGTTGAGGACACGTAGACGCTTCAAACATCCTCTGAGCAGAGACGCTGATATCTGACACACACACACACCAACAATGAGTCGATTGGAGACGTTGGAACGAGAGCGCGCGAGTGTTCACCTGCTCCAATGAACAGTCAGTACAGGCCAAATCCAAAACTTCTAAGCTGTTGTCCTGACTCAGGAAGTGGTGGAGGTTCTGCGAAGAGCAAGACAAACACGTTGCTGACATGTCGCCAGCGTGCGGCTCACCCGCAGCGAAGGCCAGCCGCGCCACCTGCAGGTCGTCCCCTCTGAGTGAGTTTCCCGCCAGGTGGAGGTGTGTGAGGGTGGAGGCCATGGCGGGGTTGGCACGCAGCGCCTGAGCCAGGAGGTTCACGCCTGACGCCCACACGCACACGCATGAGAGGGGCGGGCGCCGGGAGGCGGCGGATGCGACGGACAGACGGACGGGATGCACCTTTGGGGGACAACGAGGTCCTGCTCAAGTTCACCTTCTTCAGGCCCGTCGCCAGTTTGCCCAGCTGAGCGCCCAGAGCCCACATGCCTTCAAGCACACACACACACACACGCACACGTGATGTATTTGTGGACATTTTCTCATGCCTGTGTGTGTGTTGAACCTTTCTCGTCCAGAGAGTTGTTGCTCAAGTTGAGGGTGTGCAGCGCGGAGGCGGGGTTGTGACATAGCGCCAAGGACAGCTTGTGAGCAAAGTCACTGAGTGGGGGGGAGAGAGGGAGGGAAAGATGGGAAAAAAAGAAGCCATAGAAGCGAGTCAACGTCATTGCGCCCGCTCTGACCTTCTGAGACCGACGTTGTCCAGGACCAGCTCCTCCAGGCAACTCGATCGGGATGTCACGCGCAGGATCTGCTCACACACGTCTGCCGACTACACACACACACACGCATGCGTGTGTGTGTGCGTACGCAGGGAGGTCAACCTTCACTGGGCACCCCCCGCCCCCTTCCCGGCACTCGGCAGTCTTACCAGCTTGCAATCTTTCACGACCAGCTTGGTGAACCACTTGTTGTACTCGAGAGTGCCAACGATGGCCACCAGATCCCTGTGCCACACGCAAGGAGACAGCATAGGCAGCGGCGGTCGCAAAACATGCGGCAACACGGGACCGGACCGTGCACGATAGGAAAATATGATCATGGCGACAAAGCACGAGACCTTTTGAAGCGGGTCTCGGCATCGGCGGCCGCGCATGCACGCACCTGCCATCCAGGTGACTGAAGTCATGCAGGTTGAGTTCTGTGGTGTCTTGGCTCAGGTAGATGGTGTCCACATCCTGACACAACAACAACGCGAGTACTGCAGTGTGTGGATGGCTGGCTGGACAACGCGCGCAAATCTCGATCGAGAATCCTATGTGATCGTCTTCGGGTGGAGCGGTTCACACCATGAGTGGCCGCTCCAGCGTGATCCAATTTCGCCGAGGTGACGATCAAGACAGAATCCCGAACAGCAAAACAGTTTGCTTCGGTTGCGGATGGAAGCTCGCATGCAGCACGGTGGCGTGTTTGACTGGCCTCCGACACACGGAACGTGACGCCGTCCGTCCGCGGTTCGTATTCCAAAACGCAGCCAAACTAGCGAGCGACACCGAAGACCGGGCAGGGACAAGTCAACAAGAACTACGCGGCACTGACCCATTGGACCTCCTCCCTGTAGGCCAGGTTGAGACTGTCACAGACGGCCCGGTACTGATCCGAGAATCCTCCTGGACCAAACAGGACTTGGAGTCAGTCAGTCTGTTTGCCGATCAAAACGCCGGAGCCCCACCCCGCTGGCCAAGGGACCGTACCGCAAGGGCCCAAGTCGGCGGGGTCCTGCTGCTCCCAGACAGCCTGGAGGGCGGCCCGTCGCTCGCAAGGCGCCACGTCAAACTTCTTAAGCGGGTTCCTGGTGGGGGAGACAGACAGAGCACCCGCGAAGCATGAGGCCACCAAAGCGACATTTTCAGCCTGAAAGTCACAGCCCCCCCGCCCCCCCCTGCTTGCTACTCACGTGTCCGGGCAGATCCTGGTGAGACACGAGCCCAGATGGGTGATGACCTGGTCACTGTCCTCCTGGGAACTAAACCACAGCGTGCAAGGGCCCCGCCCACACTCCAGTAGCACCTGCGCGTGCGCACACAAACATGAACACACACACACACACACACACACACACACACACACACACACACACATGGCCTCATGACCGTCCTCCATGGAGAGCACTCAAGAAGAAAGTGTGACTTTGAAATGTGGCACGCAACCCTAACAGCTAGCGTGTTGCTAACAGCCACTTCTTGTCATTTCTGACATCTCACCTCAGTGGGCTTGTTGCTATGGAGACCGAGAATGTCCAGGTAGCTGAAGGAGTGCTCCACCTGCACACGCCACCACACATAAACACATATACACACTCGCACCGAGACATCCACTGACCTTGGAAGGGATGCGTGCTGAGAGCAGGAAGGCTCGATGTGATGCCAAGGCCTACACACACACACACACACGCACACACACACACGCGCACACACACACACACGCACACACACACACGCGCACACACGCACACACACACACCATTGTGGTAGGGCCAATTAGCAAAGAGCACTTGTGTTTCAAGAGTAAGGCGTTCTTTTGACGACATGCCCCCTTTGTCACATGACCAGAAGGTGGCGTCGGCCAGGAGGCTTTCGCCACCTCGACCGCTGACGTGTCCGCGCACGCCTCGGCGCAAGTCCACCGTGGTACGCGGGCGCTAGCGGTCATGTCCGCACAAGCCCACGTGCGCTCACTTTCTGGGGAATGTCGCCCGAGACCAAGAGTGCGAATGGCAGCGTGAAGCTCACACGGGCACCGGCCGATGGAATCGAATTGAGCCGGCAACCCTCACCGATGTGCACCGCTTCCGCGAACGAGGAAGCCGCAAACCGAGAAGAGCCGGCTGAATTTCCATTCCATGAGGCCTCGCACAGCAAGGGAAGACAGACCCGTGAGGTGGCGAAGGTCAAAGGTCACTCACCAGCACTTTGTTGTCCACCTTTTCACCTTTGACCTCCAGCTGAAGTTGGCAGCTCAGGGTCAACTTGAGGCTCGGCCCCACCGCCTCCCGAACGCTCTCTGCACGATGACGACATACGGTATAAGCGGGAAGCTTCGAATTAGATTTGGAGAATACGTGGACAACAACCCCACGATAAACGAGAAAATATCGAGAAGCCGGCCGGCTGACAGCGTGCGTCCGCAAATCACGTGACGTGGATTTAACCCCTGGCAGAGCACTTGGCTCTTTTCAAAGAGGATCGCACCTCCCTGATTTAAACACGCTGCAAAGTCAATCAAGTGCTGTGCTAGCGGAAGCGAAGCCGCCGCTCGCTGATTGGGGGCCATTTGAGATGTTGACACTTGGCCAATCTTTGGAGGCTCGCACACTGCAAGGTGACGATTTTGTCCAACAGGACAAAAAGGTGTGTTTGGACTCAATTCGAAAGATGGCAAATTGTGCCTAGCCAGAGGAACATACATGTCAGGACACGCCCAGTCCCCCCCGCCCACACACACACATGGAAAGGAACAGGGAGAAAAACGACTCTCGAAGAAAAAAAAAAAACATCGAATCAATCTAGCCATGCATCTGTTTTGTCCTCATGCACAACATGAAATGTGTGGCAAAATTCTTTTTGCGTGTGACTGGCAAACTTTTGCCAAAGTTGCAAGACACCACCAGCACCAGCGCCCAACTCGGGAACGACCTCCAAGCGGTGTTGGGCATGCCTTCGGGCTACGAACAGTTCCCAGTCAACGGCCGACAACCGGGTCTGCAGGTAGCCGGGTCGCTGCGGCTTTAGGAGCCGCTTTGGGACCCAGTTGGGGATCGCTCAACAACTACAACAACCGGCAGCAGTACCGCTTGCCCCCGGAATGCGGCTGTTCTCACCGAGCAAGTCTTTTGGGAATTCTGACGGCTCCATTTCTGTCTTCGCTCGTCCGGGAGGAACTTTTTTGCCTTCTCCTTCTTCCGCGGCCAGCATGGAAACACCCAAACACAAGCCCGAGCAAGTCCGAAAGGCGCGCACACTCGCACCCGCACACACACGCGGCAAAAAAAAAAAAAAATAGAAGCATCCCCCAACAGCGCCGCCCCCAGTTTGCGCGCCTGCAAGACGCCGCGGGGATAACGCGGTGTCATGCGCGCGCGGAACTCATGGTGGTCGCAGCAGACCAAACATTCAAGGCGATTTACTTGAAGCTCGTTCAATCACGTTTGCTTAGACGACTCCACATTCCGACGGCCGTTATCGATTCGCACACCGGCCCCGAGGTGTCGGAAGCAGACGCAAGTTTCCCGGTACTTTTGACTTCGGCGTACAGCGTTTGATGAGATTAGCCGTTCTTCTGTCAAGAGCAGAGGAAAGGAGCTTCTGGCTCAGAGAATGTGTCCAGAGCCGTGCAGCCTCCAGGGCGGTAGGGGGCGGCGGTGTCATTTTGGCTATGCTGGCTTCCCTCGAGGAAAGCGAAAAAGTAGTTTGGGCACCTCATCGTGACAGGATAAAAATTCTACTCGCTAACACGGAGCAATTTGTAGGCCAAGTGTGGCAAGTGACCATCAAACTCATCGACAAGCATTTTGAGAATCGGTTGAAAATTTCCCCAGTGTGGGACAAATAAAGGTTTTCTTATCTTATCCTGTAGTGCAGTGCGCTGAACACTTGCGGAACTACGTCGGCCCACTTTTTTAGTGAGTAGTGCGTGAGTAACTGAGTCCAAAGTGAGCACACCCGCACAACTTTTTACTTTCTATTTCAATTCCACTGAAATGGAATTTGTGTCACAGATTTTCGTCACAAGATTGTAAAGCGGACGGCGGTCAGAAGTTGGGCTTGTGCTTCTTGACCTCCACCATGAGGTGATGCAGGTTGATGAGCTCGGAGCGGGCCGGCAGGCTGCGGAACGCAGGCTGACTGAGGATCTTGTGGAAGCCGTGGTAGTACTGGATCAGCTGGGTGAGGGCGCCCTGCGGCGGCAAAGACGTCAAGTAGGCGGCACGCAGGTGCCAAGCAGTGGCGGCTCCTGCCCCCGCCCTCGTTCTCACCTGGATGATGCCGGTTCCGTTCTTGAAGTTGGTGAAGGACCTCATGACGTCCTGGCTCATGGCCTCCACCGACTGCTTCCACGAGCCCGAGAAGCCTCGCACCAGCTGGCAGATACGAGCTGAACGCAGACAGGCGTCAGGAAGCGCGCCACAAGTACTCACCCTCGCTTCTTCACTACTTCGAAATACTTTGGTCAAGTCAAAGCGGTGACTCAACATCACCGTGCCGTTTTTGTTTTTATTGTGGAAGGCGAAGCGGAATACTGTACACACAAAGTGAGGAGCACAAAGGAAGCATCCAAGGTCCGCACCAAAAGAAATCCTCGAGTAAAGCACAGCTATGTGAAAAATGTGGGCAGAATTTGCAGGTGTGCGCTAGGAATGCAACAATGACTTGATTTCCAATTCCCATTCACTCGTGAAACAGAAATGCCAGCCTCTCCGGAGTATTTGCACTCGGCTTCGGCAAAGCGGCCGCCCCTCACCTTCGTCGCTCTTCAGACGCTCCAGCTGGCCTTTCTCCATCAGCGCCTCGGCCTCCTTCACGAAGGCGATCATCCCCCCGAAGGGTGCCGACAGGAGCTCCTCAATAAACTCCTGCCGGCGGCGTGACAGAGAGCGTTTCGGCGGGAGCCTGGGCGGCACGTGCGCGTTTGGCAAGAACAGCACTCGCCTGCGTCCTGGCCAGTAGAAGCTGCTGGAAGCCTTCCACCTCCTTGCTGTCGTCTGCTGCCCTCTCCTGGACAAACACAGCGTCGACTTCCAGCGTCGTCGTCGCGACTTTTTGGCGGCGGTGGCGGTCGTCGTCGTTGATTGCTCTTTTTGGACGTCTCCAATTGGACTCACCGTGAGCACGCCGAGCATCATGTCGTAGTTGTTGATGAGAAAGATGAGCTGCTCCCTTCTGGACGGGAACTCGGCTGCCATCTTCAGCACAAAGTTCTCCACCTCGGCCTGTAAAAAGCCACGCGCGAAAGCGTCACGGCCCGTTCGGGTCGGAGCCCGACCCGTTTCGGCGGCGCGGCTCACCTGCAGTTGAGCCAGCAGCGCGTTGATCCTCTCATTGGGGAACGTCTGGTTGATGCTGACAACGGCCGACGAGAACTCAGCGTAGCGACGCGTGATCTGAAACGGCAGATGCGCGCGTGACGTGTGGCACGCTGGCCGGCTTGGCAAAAACCCAGGAACAGCATTGGGAGAAAAAAACAAACAAACAAACAAAAGGAACCCCCCAACCCCACGCACACTTTTTTTAACTTCCCCAATGAATGGCCAGGGGAATACCGCCAATGGGCGTTTGCCACAAACATTACAACGCCCCCCCCCCATAAATTAACGACTGTAATTACAACAACAACAAAAAAAAAACTATTGCAATAAATCCAGGAAGGTGCGGGTGCCCACTGTCTTCGGGGGACAAATGCATTTGTGGATCCATTTTCATCCATCCCATGTGGTGAGGCAATATCGCCCTCTGCAGGCAAATGAAACGAACGTCACAACCGTTCGCCAAACTCGCACGAACAAACGCGGAAAACGGGTTCGCCAAATCGGAAAATCCTCTTTGTGGGCCAAGTACAGTATGTTCACGACACACAAGGAATGAGGACATCGTCGACGTCGACACCTCGGTTCGCGCTGGGGGAGCGGCCAACGACAACCGTGCCGACATAGCGCAGCGTAATCAGGCACAAAACCGTACGGCCATCAATGCGCTTGGGGGAAAAAAAATAAAATAAAATCAATGCGCTTGGATACCAAAAGTCCCTGAGCACTTTGGCCGACGTGAGACAAGGATCCGGAAGAAGTGGCGACTCGGATGTGGAGCGTCCGCCCGCCCGTGTCTCGGGTTCGTGTCGGGCGCGCGGTGACCGATAGGCGGGCGCGCGACGGGGGAACGTCGGATCCCCTCCCCGCGTACGCCGCGATGACGAGCGCGACGGCGGCGTGACGGCCCGAGCGTTATTTGAACAGGTTTGGTTCGCTTCAACTCGACGTCGGCGACGTTCTGCCGGCTCGTGCAATCGAAGCGGGGAAGTAAGTGGGCCGTCCCGTTTTCCGGGCGAGCTCACGCCTCCGTTTCGCTGAACGGCAGAGGGCGACGTCGCCCAACGCGGCGGCCCCGAGCTGGATGACGAGAGACCAACCGTTGGGCTTCCGTTTCATTCCACCTGTGCAAATCGGCACCGTGTTGACGAGCATTGGCACTCAACAACACCTCCGCCACACAAAACAACGAAATCGACGAAAACGGAAACCATTCTGGAACTGCCCAAACGAAAAGAACGAAAAGGGAGAGGCTAAACTCGACCGCGACTTTGGTTCTGCAAAGTACGCCAAGTTGCGATCGACGTTTCCACTTCAACCTCTGAAAATAGCAAAACGATCGCCAAAGTGTTTGGGATTTTTGCCCCCCCCCCCTCTCGTGACTGTCAACAGAGAGGGAAAAAAATAGCTTCATGGCCAGAAATCCAAAATATGGGGATGTTGAGGTGGGCGCCGGCAGAAACTCGACTGGGAATTTTCATCATATGCTCATCATTTTCAGACATCAGGCCACATCGTGTTTTGTCTCTCACACGCAATTTCACGCGTTTAAGACTGTCTCAACCAATAAATCCAAAAAGTAAAATAACATGGGTAATATTTGCCGCATTTTGTTTTCTTGAAAATTGGTCATCAAAATGTGTTTCTTTTTAGTTGAGTCAATTCCTCTTTGATGCTGAAGCTCAACTATTTGAAATCTTTCACACGGTCCAGCCAACACAGGCCGGCCCCTTGGAAAAAAGGACGTCTGCGGCGTGCGGAGCGTGCGCGTGACGTACGTAGTGCGGCCGGCTGTCGAGCAGCCCCAGCTTCTGCGGGTCGCTGTTCCTGATGCTGTGGATGTTCATCTCCAGGATGAGCTCAAAGCGCGGCCACAGCAGCTCCAGCACCGCCTCCCAGTACCTGACGCAAGTACGCAGGCAGGCACCAACACACACACACACACACACACAGCGGCGGTCAGGGCCCGGCCAGCCAACACGCAGACGCAGGCGCGCTCACTTGTCCAGAGCCGGAATGTTCCTCTTGGCGGCGATGGCTCGGAAGCGCAGGATGATGTGGATGCACAGGAAGACGGCGATGCCGTCGTAGCAGTCCGCCACGTACGTCGACATACTCTTCTGCGTGCACACAACAGCACGCTTCAGCGTGAGGTCACAGTTCGGGGGGCAGCTAGTCAGTGGCTTTTTTTTTTTTTTTCCTTGTCGAAAACCATCGACTATTACTTTCAATTTTGCTGCTGGAGATTACAAATGTCTCCATTGTGGGACAAATAAAGGTTTTCTTATTTTATGACAGTATCTCTCTATGTGGATCTCTCTGTGTCTCGAATGAGAATTGGAGAAAAGGGGCCGACTCCTTTTTTCAGGGCACCCCATCTTGCGGTTTGACTGGCTTTTGTCTCGTTTCCACACTTTCTCAACGGGGCCCGTGACAAGACGAGCGAGGTTGCATCACGCACCAGGAACATGCCGAGTGTCTTTCCCATGATGCTGTTGAAGAGGTCCAGGGCGGAATTTCCCGTCACCATGAAGAAGTCGCACAGGAAGAGGAACTCCCGGCAGCCGTTGTCCAGCAGGGCGTAGTGCTGGCTGCGGAACAGCGTCTCGTACGGGTACTGAGGATGGAGCACAAGCACGGCGTTAGTGCGCGCCACGCCCGCCGCCATTCTTGACATTCTCCATCACACCTTGAGGCAGCGTTCACATTTCTCGCACACGCGCCGGCCCGACGTGAGCGCCGAAACCAAGTAAGCCTTGTGAAAACGTGAGCCGCTCGCTCGCTCTTCTCGATGACTGCGAGGCCCGCGGTTTGATCAGACTCACTTTATTGGAGCTCCGTGTAAATCAAGTATCGCATGTGGCTTTTCTCCAGCTCGAGAAAAATCAGACCGACGCCCGCAATACGAGAGGCAGAAATTGTGACGTATGACGCAGAATACTGTTCCCACGCTCTCATTATTCAAAAAACGGAAGTCCTTTTATAATGGCATCTGCCGCTTTCCAAGACACACCCAGTGGATAGGGGGGGGACCAAACAAACCAAACTTGGGGAGACTTTGGGAAAAGTCGTCGCGGGGGCGGCGCTCACCCTGCTGTCGCCTCTCTGCGCCGTGTGAGGAACCAGAATGGGAGCCTCCAGCTCGGCGGGGCTCAGGATGGCACCCCTCTGGCCCAGAGTGAAAATGGTGTTCCTGCTCTTCAGAGATGGTTTGGAGAAGAAACCTGCGGCCAAGAGACAAAAACTGCAATGGGAATCGCTCAGCGCAAGGCCAAATCACACCAGACGAGTCTCGGTGCTTACTCAAGTGTCAATTTTGAGGGACTTTGAAACAAAGCGCCGCTGCAGACCAAGTGCTTGCCGTACGTGCGACAAAAACAACTCACACCACAAACGACATGAATGACAAAGACAGCCGGAGACTCCAAATGAGTTTGGCAGTGAGGGGGCGGGGTGGCCACAGAAAAGGGCTCCGTCTCCTCTCAGCCTCCGCTTGGTTCTCGCTACCTCTCATCGAGTTTGGGGCGGAGGAGCCGAGAGAGGCACGGTGGGAGCGCGCCATTTTGAATGGGAGGATCTTGAAAAGAACTCGAAAATGAGCCGGCGAAAGGAGGCCAGAGTGGGAGTGGCGCCGGTACCGCTCGAGAGGCGGGCGGCGGCCTTCCGGACCGACCGGAGACGCCGCGCCGAGGACCGGCCGACTCCAAAGTCAAGCGCCTTCCGGTCATCCGGCCGAGAGGTGACCGAGGCCACGAACGGCTGTGTCGCGCGGCGCTCGCCGGAGAAAGGACAAGCTTGACTTGAGCCCCGCCGCCCGAGACCAAAAGACAGTCAGCCTTTTCTCCGAGGTGGGCAGGGATTAACAGTCAGATGCCACTTTGGGATCAGAGTGCTTTGGCTTACGAGCGCCACCGCGGAACCACTTCAACTTGTCCGTCGAGGCACCACCGCATCCGCGCTTGTGCCCAGAGGAGCTTTTGTGCGGTTGCGCTGCTGCACCTTAGGTGATGAAGCACTTTTCGGGTGGACACACCCGCACATTCAAGACGCTCCAGGCATTTCTTGTCTTCTCTTCACATGCTTGTGTACAACTTCAACCATGAAACTCACACGTGCGCGCACAGGTTTGCACACATATACCAAGCGGTCATCAGACCACACACACACACACACACACACACACACACACACACACATAGCTTTTTTGTGTCACCTTTTTTGGCGGTGTCTTCGACTTCAACCATGAAACTCACACGTGCGCGCACAGGTTTGCACACATATACCAAGCGGTCATCAGACCACACACACACACACACACACACACACACACACACGCACACACACACACACACAGCTTTTTTGTGTCACCTTTTTTGGCGGTGTCTTCGACCCCCATCAGGTCATCCTTGTTAGCGACTTCCTCGTACTACACAGAGAGAGAGCGAGAGAGAGCGAGAGAGGATGACGATGATTCACAGCAGCGATTCGCAGGTCTTTGTCCTGTAATTGTCCAAGTGAAAAGGACTGTCGATGGCTCACAATCTGCAAATGACTGTCGCCTGACAACAAATGTATCCATGTTCATCTATGCGGGACAAAGACAGACAAACACCTTGTTCTTCTGAATTGGACAAAAGGAGCGTGCGCCCAAGCGAGGCATTCTTTGTGTTTTTCTCCCAGTGATGTGGTGTTACAAGCAAGAAGCTTCCGTCAGCGCCTCTTGAAGTGAGCCTTTGAGGGAGAGCGACGCCCTTTGCGACGTGGCGTCCACTGGGGAGAAGCCCCTCGGAATTTGACGCTCACCGTCCAATCAAAACTCGTCCTCGAGGAGCCGAATGAGCCCAACGATCAAGGTGGTCCATGTGAGAAGCAATCGAGTTACATTGTTTGACTCGGCGCTGCGGTTGTACTCGTGAGGAGCATTCCATCAGCTGATTTTTTTTTTTTGGGGGGGGGGGGGTAAAGCGATAATTCTAGCGACTGAGCAGTCAGGAAAGACAAAATGATCGTCACCGCAGTTTCAGTCACTCAGTCCCCACTCCCAAATGACAAAAAAAAAAAAAAAAAAGGCAGCGCCCAGTGTGTGTGTGGGTGTGTGTGTGTGTGTCACACGGATGATACTTTCTTGCCTTTGTCCTGCTAAACAGGCAGATTTCAACATCTGAAAGGAACCAGGACCACCAACAGCGCCCCCCCGAGTTTCTCACATGGCCACTTTAGAACAGACGTCGCCCACCTGCGCTTGGTCTTCAGTGGGAAAAAGGAACGTTTCCGGCCGCAGCCGTCACATGTCGAGTTCACCTTTACGGCGACCTGTTGCTTTTTTTTCAATGTCTGGAACTCTTTCAAGACAAAACCTTCAGTCAATTAAATATAATTAGCCACCTGCTATCTAATTAAAGGGTGTGTGCGCATTGCATTGCATTCATACACACACAAATGCACACGCGCACACATACAAACACACACACACACACACACACACACACACACACACACACACACGCACACACACAGGACATTGGGCTTGCGTTTTTGTGCGTGGGCGAGTTTGTTCACCTGCACTTTGAGCAGCCGACCGCTGTACGACTTGAAGTAGCTGAAGTAGATCTTACTCATGGTGTCCACATAATCGTCTCGCACCTCCTTGGCCACCGTCCTCTCATTGGCCAAGAGGAACTGGTAAAAGAACCTGCACGCACACGCGCGCAGGTGTTCACGCGAGTTGCGCAAGGCGCACGCGCGCATGTGCGCACACCCCCCACCTGTATTTGAGCAGAGTGTTCTGCGGGATCTGGTAGTTGGTCATGGGCTTCCTGAACGAGTAGATCTTCTGAAGGATGAACTCGCGAATCTTGCACACTGCCTGGGAGAAGGGAGGGCAAAAACAAAAAGATTCACAATTCAGAACACGAAGCCAAGAAGTGTCGGCGGGCAAAAAAAGTGCCTTTCGCAGAGGCAGTCTTTGGTCGACAAATGTCGGCTAATCATTTCAGCTTGATCTGCTCTTCTTTTGAAGGATGATTTCCCCCCGCCCCACATCGGTGCCCCTCCCTCCGTTTTCCCCCAAAGGGGTTTGGAGTTGTTCCCGTTGCCGGTTTGGGGGGTTCTGATTGTTACTATATGAACCAAGGGCTCCATAGAGGCGAGCAACTGGACGTGATGATTTTCAAGCTTTTGCCCAGGGGTGTGCAGACGAAAGAGAGCTAACTTTTCTGTCTCTCTTTTGACAGCATTGTCAATTCACATGGTTTGAAACCGAGGAACAACTCAAAATGCTGCCTCCATTAGCAGAAAATGTTCCAACACTCTGCACTCCCTTCACACGCACGTACGCACACACGCACACAATCTCTCCAGAAGGCGCAATCTCAGGCCCTGCCTCTGGTCGCCAAGGGAACAAAACGCTTCCTCGTCACGGGCTGGGCAAGTCGACGGGACAAGCTCGACAGGTCGACCCTGTTATGGAGACACCCGCAAAGTTCCCAATGATGGAAAAACACATGACGTGAACCCACATTTGATGATGAAGACGTGACGCGACACGACGACGCCAAAAACAACCCGGTGGACGGTGAACGAGAAGCCGGCGAGCGGCGAGAAACCGTCAATGTGCCGTTCGGGTGCAGTGGGCGCAAACCAAGAGCGGGACAATTCGCCGGCTGTTTGGTGGCCTCGTCAGCCGACGGCGCCGACTCCGGACGCCCCCCTCCTGCTCCTGTCAATGCAACCTAACAGCTTGTGGAGCGTTTGCTCATTCTCTTCTCAAAATGTTTTCTTTGGACGCCTAGCAGAGATGATGAAAACTGATGTGCAGCACTCAGTCACTATGTTGTCAAACCACTTGCCATTTGCGGACTCTCTTCCTCAGCCAAACTTTCAACGGAACAGTCACGATGGTTTTTCAGCGTCTGTTGACTTCTTGCCAGCGTTTGACGTGGTGACCGGCCCGAGCGACCGGTCGCGGCCACGCTTTTTACGAAGGCCGCGCAAGCTCACCTTGACCTTGAGGCGGTCCACGACGTCTTGGATGTCGCAGCAGGCCAGCGTCTCTCGGAAGCTGAGCTCCTTGGCCAGGTTGATCTTGTTGTTGAGCTCATGCAGCTGCTCCACAAAGTGCTGCTCCGTCACCGGACTGTCCAGGATGGTGCTGGACAAACAAACAAACAAAATTAATTAAATCAATCAAATAAAATGGGCGGGACGCACAAAAGGAACTCGGCGGCTACTTTTAGATACTCCTTCCCAAACGTTGGGGAGACTGACCTCGAGGCCCCGTGGTGTGAAAACTTGAATGTTTAAACTGGGGCAATAACTCTGCAGTATTTTTCACTTTCACACTCATGACGAGTACAGCGTATAGCCGCTCGCCCTCCCCTCTTCCCAGACATTTCATCCTGAAATTTCACCCGCAGAGGCAAAGCGCGGCGTCTTACGAGATCATGGCCCCCGGCACCAGCAGCTCGTCCACCAGCTGGCTGAGGTGGCTGCGGACGGCCTGGCGATTCTTCAGACGGACGTTCATGCTGAGAGACTGCCGCTGCAGCGTGTGGATCTCGCTGCTGATGGAGGACAGGTCGCTCTGGAAGCCGCTCAGCATCTCCTCCATCCGCTGCAAAGGCGGCCGAACGCGGGTCAGAGCCGGGGCACGGGGGCAGCGGAGCGCCCTCGTGAAACCAGGCCCACCTCTAAAATGGCGTCACAGGCACTGATCTGCTGGTGCAGCAGAGCGATGTTTTGGCTCTCCTTGATGTCTGATGACGCGCGTGCACACACACACACTCAGGAAAAAGAACAACTTGCTGTGACGGATCGCTGTTCGCTCGGGCCGAAGACGGGGGTCGTCGATACGCTTTTGTTGTTGTTTTCTTTTGGTTATCTTGACGGCCGAGAGCGGTTCAATCTGAAAGCGGGTTACTTTGGCTCAAAGAAAGAATTCCATGACTCGGTGCTCTGACTGCGTTTCTGCTGTGCAGATGACGTATAAACATCTTGAATGAGACCTCCCTGCACCAGTTGTGTGAATCTGAAAACAAAGCTCGGCGTCGAGAGACAAACGCCGGAAGGCATTTACGCCAAGCGTCGCTGTTTGCAGGTTGGGGCCGGCCGATCGACCCACCCCCACCCAATGGCCCACCGAGTTTCGGATACAGTCCTTGATGGATGCCTGCTCAATCTGCTCAAGCTCCGCCTCCACCTGTTTGGAGTACTGGCGAAGGTCCACGCCCTGCCGAAAAAGCAGGTCACCGCCGAGGTCACGAGAGAGACGCGGTACCATCGTGAAGGAGGACCAACGGAAAGGCTCACCGTCTGAAACGCTTCCTTGACTAGCTCGTCCTCCAGATTGGCTTGGATGTGCACTGCGGGACAAGACGCCATGTCAACAAGTCAGCCTTAAACACACACACACACACACACACACACACACACACACACAAAAATACAGATATACACGCACACAAGGCCACACATTGATAAATGTTCCGCAAAACACTGTATTACAGCTGCGGCTGTTGTGAAAGTGCGAGACAAATAAAGCTGGGTTGTATTCTTGTGTTGGAGTGGCTGGACTGGGTGTGTGCCGGGATGGGTCTTACGGTCCACTTCATCCAAGATCAGCTCATCGGTCGTCAGGTCCAGTTCTCCCAGGTGCAGCTGGGCCATTTCCCCGTCGGTCATCTGTGGGGGGGGGGAGACAAGCAACCTTTTCTTACTCTTTCCATGAGCACATTGGTATCTCGAATCCTCTGTTTTTCGAGAGTCCTGCCCAAAATGCATGGTCATCGATTGGGCTGCTTGCGCGTGCATTTTTGGCCGGGGGGGGGGGGGCATCGATCCTGTTCTGCGAGGGGCGATTTCCCGCTGATGCGGCGCACCTGATTCAAAGGATCCGATTACCACCAAGGTCTGCGGAAGCTGGATAACAATCCCGATCCTTTGACTCTGGTGTGTTGGAGCAGGGAGAGATCAAAAACAGGCTGGATAGGGGCCTTCGAGGAACAGGACCGAAGAGCCCTGTTTTGGCACCAAGTGACTTGTGGCATTACTCTGACCCCGCCATGAGGGCTCGTCTTTGCCATGGCATCCCGCGCTCATTTCATGAATTCCACCAAGTCCAAATGCCTGCTAACTGGGTCCGATTCACTCAATCCGACATATATTCATTTGTGTAGTGTTTATTCATTCTGGACTCTAAAACTCTGCCTTTCCAACAGCTCATATATTTTGTTCTTCTACTTCTTCCTTTCATAACTTTGCTACTGTGAATTGGGAAATTTACCATTGCGAGACTAATAAAAGATTTCTTATCTTATCTTATCCGTCTTTTTCCGCGTGGTCTAACTGACCGCCATCACCCAAGTGAACAAGTACGTCCGGGTCAGCTCATTTCGCTCACAGACAAGATAGGAAAGGAAATTTCCTTGGCAAAAAAACGAGAACAACGGCACTGCAAAGTGGTGTCCTGAGTCGACGCTGCATGTGCCACTCAAGTGGAAAGCGAATGACAACAAAAAATAAACCCGGCCAATTCGTGACATCATCATGTTTTGCTAACGCCAAAGAACGGTGGCGAATGAGAAAGAGGAAGGCTTGCTGGACGAAGAACAACAGCAAAGACAACGACGACGACGCCGCCGCCATTACTAGCGCTCGACAGTTTTTTAAATCACCTCGTCGTGAAAGAAGGACATGGCCGCTTGTGTCATCCTCTCCGCCGTGTTCGCGTCCACTGCAGCCTCCGCCATTGTTGCAGTGACGTCACTCGCAGGCACGAAAAAAAAAAAAACCCCGAGCAAAAACAAAACGCAAAATCACACGTTTTTCGCTAATGCGCCACCTTAAAAAAATCTTACCTTTTCAGGATGTACTTGCATATTTCGTGATTATTTTAACACGTTGTCTTGAATTCTGAAAATGATGTGTTAGTCGGCTGTTGTGGCTGACATTCTAACCAAGCTAGAGTTGGGCAAATGTTTGTGGCCATTTTATTTTGAAATCGCAAATATGCTAAAACAATTTCAAAAGGTTTCATCGTTTCGGGTATGAATACAAATACATACAGCTTATCGTCGAAATTAAGTTCATGTTGTATTTTTCTGCGATTCTTTTTTTTTTTGATAAGCGGTACATTTTAACATTCATTATTTTACTCGGATGTGTCATTTTGTTTTTTCCACTTTCCAATAAATACCCAATTATACAACTCGACAAACAAATGAGGGAAAATGACGAACTTAATGAAAGCATTTTCATTCGCCAAATTAAGGAGAAAACAGCTAAATGCATGCAAGAATGCTCTCTGCCAGGCAAACGTTAAAGAGGAGATTATGTTGTCCGAGTTGGCAAAGACATCGGACGATTGAACGTGAAGGACCGACTTCCGCCCAAGCGCGGACAAACTGTCGCGAGAATTGCGTCTCTTCCTCTTTGCGTGGAAGCGGCTTGCAAGATGGTGAGGTTCTGCCGAACGATCCAAATCAGACGCCATCCGTTGCAAATAGACGTTCATCTGCGGCATGACGCTCTTTGAGGGGCGCGCGTCATGTGTGTGAGCAGATGACCAGTTGAATTTGTGGACTTTCAAGGCGAACTCGCACTCGCCGCTAAAACAACGTTACCGCGTCGGCTAAGCGTTCCAAGTGGCTCGTTCACGTCGACTCGCAGTCTCGATGTACACCGAAGCTCCGGCGTTGTTGTGGCAGTCGCGTGTCATCGAGTGACACTCGCTGTGTTGTTTGTGTAGGCTTTGGTTATCCCGGAGAAGTTCCAGCACATTCTTCGTGTTTTGAACACAAACATCGATGGAAGGAGGAAGATCGCCTTTGCCATCACTGCTATCAAGGTAGGGTGGGGGTGCAAGACGGCCAAGTGGCTGCCGGCGCTGCTCTCTGCTCCCCGGCGGAGCTCATTGCTTTTGTATTTGATTTCGGGGACTGTCGCCAGGGAGTGGGCAGACGCTACGCCCACGTGGTGCTGAGGAAGGCGGACATCGACCTCAATAAGAGGGCCGGCGAGCTGACCGAGGAGGAGGTGAGCTGCGCTGCACAGTGTGCCGGGCGAGAGCGTCTCGTCTCAGCGGCGGGCGCTGGACTGAGCGCTTTGTGTGCCGCAGGTGGAGCGCGTGGTGACCATCATGCAGAATCCTCGTCAGTACAAAATCCCCGACTGGTTCCTCAACAGGCAGAAGGACGTCAAGGACGGAAAATTCAGTCAGGTGGGTCAACGGAAATGACACCTTTCCCATTCCAGCAGATCCACCCGCGACAGGTGAAAAGCCGCGTTTGATGGAAATCACGAAATGAGTCCACCCTAAACTAGAGGCGTGCCGATTCATCGTCAACAAATGGATGATTGACACCTGTTTTGATCATTGATTTGGTCCACTTTAGCTTAAGTGATGGCAGCAACGCCGAATTGAATTGCTGATCCAAACAGTGGTCAACGTGGCCATGGAAGAGTTTCACCTTGCTGCTTCCCTCATGGGCGTGTCGTGCGACTGGTCCCGCACTCGAGATGCGCAATTCTCCATCATGACTTGGCTGCGCGTTGTCGAGCGGTCTCTGATGCGTGCGCCCTGCTTTCAGGTGTTGGCCAACGGCCTGGACAACAAGCTGAGAGAAGACCTGGAGAGGCTGAAGAAGATCCGAGCTCATCGCGGCCTGCGCCACTTTTGGGGGTGAGGCCTCGTCGGTCCGTGTGAACTTTGAACCCTGGGGAGCTCTCCTCTGAACTCGCTTTCTCTTCCAGCCTGCGGGTGCGCGGTCAGCACACAAAGACCACCGGCCGCCGCGGTCGCACTGTGGGAGTCTCCAAGAAGAAGTAAACTGGCAGCAAGCATCCTTTTCTTTGAATAAACCACCCCCCACCTCCAAAAACATGTTGTCCTCTGTTCCCTCGTGGGCTGATTGGAATGCAACTAAGCTGTGTTGTGTGGATGGATGCCGGGCTCGAGAGTTTGGGTTTGCTTTGAGTTGCTCATCGGTCGCACGATGCGTCGGTGTCATAAAAATGAAACCTTAGACCAGGGGTCCCCAACCTTTTTTGCCCCACGGACCGGTTTATATCAGACAATGTTTTCACGGACCGGCATTTAAGGTGTGGCGGATAAATACTACAAAATAATATGGTAAGAGCTGCATGAACACTGGTGTTTTCGAGAGATAATAAACACGAGGAGCGTCTAATCTGGCTGCAACACTGATCGCTATGGTAATGTTTAATGCCTTCAAAATACTATACAACGCAAATTCAAAGTGCATGAAAATGTCAACTCACCACAATGCTGAATCAGTGCGAGCCACAGGCTTGATTTTCTGCAACCGGGCGGTCCCATCTCGGGGTAATAGGAAACAATGACACCTGAAGTGTGTGCTATATGTCGAGTCTACTACTTAATTTTGTTTTAGTCGCCGTTGCTGCACAAAACCCCTACCTCACACAGGTAGCATGTCGGAAATAGCAACAGTGCTATTATGGCGATCTCAGAGTATTCAGCCATAACTTGAATCCAGAACACCGGCAGAGTTGTTGTCTCGAACGTACTTTTAAGGCCGTTGTCATTTGCGATCTCCAGCAGGTTATTTTACTCATTTAGCAAGCTCCGGAGTTTTGTTTTTAGCGTAATCTGTCACGTGATGGAGAAGCGTGGTTTGACGCGTCAAGAGTGACACAGACAGATGTAACGGAGAATCGGGTAATTTTTCAAAATATATCTTTCGTATTCCAAAATAAATACAACGGAATTAATCTAAGTTCTTATTGTGCGGCCCGGTACCAAATGCCGGTCCGCGGACCGGCGGTTGGGTACCCCTGCCTTAGACGACTTTGCTGTCTTAAGGTTGGATGGGTCACACTGTCACCCGTTCACGCGTGCCTGCCGTGTGGTCATGGAGGGGGAAGAAAAGCAGCCCCAAAAACTCCAGGTCAATTTGAGGAGCCGAAGCGCGACGAGTCGTCGGAGATCGGCCGGCTCCTTGCGGTGGCAGGCGTTCAATCGAACACGAAATTGAACCGCGACGGCGGAAGAGCGGATCGGCTTTGAGAAAGAAACCTATTGATTGTGTCCGTTGCGACGGCGTGCCGCGACCTACGCAAAGGCCGCGGTGCGGCCATGGATTCAAACCTTACAAGTGGAAGGAAGGGAAATCCAAAGATTCTTCAGCTCTGAAGATGATCGATGACCGGAAGGCACTCGACTTTGGAGTCGGCCAATCTGTCGAGCGTCTCCAGTCGGTCAGGACGCCGCGGGAGGTGGCGAGAATGAAGCGCAGGCTTGGAGGGGAGGAAGCCTTTTTTGTGGCCGCTTGCCACTCTTTGGAATGAGACCCCCCCCCCCAACCCCCTACCTCACCGCCCGGACATCTTGAAAACTCTTTGGCTTTGGACTGTTTTTGCGCTTTCCACCATCTTGGTCATTAAATGATCCTTTTCTTGAACATTGTTGTCTGATTTCTTTTGGCGTGGCCACGTGCGGCGCTTTGTCGACAGCGCCGCTTGGTTGAAAGTCACTCGAAATCCCCTCGTCAAAGGAAAAATCCAAAGTGATGAATTAAAAGGGTGCCTGGAGCGCACTATCGGCACATCAACGTCATACGGCGGGCGCAAAACTCACCCAAAACTCCCATCCACTCATTGGTCAATCTATTGAACGGCTGGCCGGCTGCAGCCGCAAAAATGAGGACCGGCGATGGGAATGGCAGCGCGTCGGTATCCAGGTGGTAGAAGATGAAAAGCAAAACGTTGCACGGGTCCAAAGAGGGCCTTTGCTTTGCTTTCCATCTCTCCCTGTTGCAAGAGACCCGACCGCTTCAAATGAACATGGTGGATATCAGGCTTCATTTGAAGCAGGTGTGTGTGTGCGTGTGGGTGTGTGTGGGTGTGTGTGCAACAGGGAGAGATGGAAAACAAAACGGGACGGCGACCCTGCCGGACCGGAGTTTGCTGCCGATGCCTTACGGCGTGAGTGTACGAGCGCTCGGAGGCTGCTGGGGAACGGGGATGAGGTGTGAGCAACCTTGTTGAGGGGGGGGAGGGGGCGCTGCTCTGAACACAGGAACTTCTCGAGCTTGTCAAAAAGCGACGTACATTCAACAAATCATGGCAGATTTTAGGGCTGCAGGGATTCCTTTTGGGGGCGCGGCCCCAAAAGTGGGCGGACAACGGCTCCTGGATTTTTGTGCTGGGATTTCAGCCCAAAGGCTGCTCTGCGTGGCGGCCGAGGATGGTCGGGGCAGGCGAGGCCTTCTGCGCTGGCCACGAAGCGCCGAAGGACATTTACACTCGAAAGCGCAGGAGTCAAAGGCGAGGCCCCGGGGGCCGGATGCGGCCCGCCGCGCCGCTCTCTTTGCACATAACGTGTCGGCTTTTCTGGCTGGCTACAGCGGTTGGATTTTGTCCAACGGGGCAAATTCCCCTTTGCGCAAACGCAATCAAAGCCATTGTTGACGTCAGGGTGAGGCGGTTACGACGTCTCACGAGTTCGAAACCCAGTTTGTCGCTCAGAACCAACTGCGCGGGCGACGGGACTCATGCGCCGCGGCGATGACTGTGAAAGGGGCGCCCCGAAACGGAGTGGGACAAATCTGCGTCTCTTCCGCAATGTCGCCTTTGGTTTTTCCCAGCGAGAGCCTCCCCTCATCCATGACCCCGACCTCGACGGTGACGCTATTTTGCCGTCCACCGATTGGCCGGTCAGAGGCAAAGTCGGAAAGGGCCGACCTCGGCCGGCGAAAGGCGCCCGCACAGCCCCGAGCGATGGGCTCCATGTTGGGGGGGGG
>NW_017805197.1:236376-238876 GCF_001891065.2 Hippocampus comes
CGGTATTTGCCGGCTCCGACACGTCAAATTTGGGGCGAGCGTGCGCATGAAGACAAAAAGCCACAGTCAGCCTGAGCTCATGAGTTTTATTGAAGCGACAAAAGTTCACCAAAAGTGAGCGTGCAAACGGCATGGAAACCAATCGAGTGTTTTCATGTCACCCCGGAATGACTACATGATGATTACGAGCAACCGATTTGAGGAGAAGGCAAGCGACAGAAAAGTCTTGATGGCGTCTTAAGTTTCAAAAGGAAAGAAAGCAACAATGGAGCTGCAGCTGGAAGGCAGGCGTGCCGATTACTTTCTGTCATCCGGGGTGGCACCTTGGGGGGGAGGGGGAGGGGGTGGGGGAGGAGTCTGGCCCGAACCCGAACCCGGGGTTCCGTCTGAATGCGTGCTATGGTCAGGGAATCCGCTCGAATAATCCACCCCCTCAATCCAAACTCTGTTTCCAAAAACACGCAAGGAAAGGCCGACATCCTGGTTGAGCTTTAAACCGAGAAGGAAATCTGGAGTCACACACGTGAGTCCCCCATTGGTGGTTGGGTCGGATGTAGTCGATGACGGGCCCTCGGTCGTTGACGAACCGGGCCCGGAAGACGGTGACGGATCGGGTGCGGACGACGGACCGGGCCCGGAAGATACAGGATCGGGCGCAGGTGTCACCGGATCGGGGCCGGGTGGATCGTTTTCATCTGGGGTAGGTTGTGCCAGAGAGGCGGGCAGGCTGATGCTTCCTGTCAATGGCAACGTTGCCCCGTCGGGTTAGTCGCTGTCATGCCTTGGGATATGCCGCGCGCCGGTCGAGAGCGGGATGACTTACCAAGCAGTAAAATAAGCGTGAACACCTTGAAAGTCCCCATTTTGTCAGACGCCGTTCTGAAAGACAGCCAAAAACCACATTCAATGCACACGAAAGAAAAGAGGGCTCCGCGGGCAGGCCCGAGTCCCGCCGGACCAAAGTCGTATTTCGCCCGCCCAAAAAAAAAAAAAAGAGCAAGGAATGTTTGTCAGCGATGGGATGTCCCAGCCGTTGCCCGCGCGGCGTCCAAACGCCGCCACCCCATTGGACAAAGTTCCTCAAGCGCACAAAGCAACGTCCGTCGTGACCCTCCCGGTCCCAATCGCTCGACTTGACGGCAAAGTATGTCCAAGACACAGGCTGCGTTCAACGAACGGCCGTCGAGACGAAGAACGTACTCACCGCGCGGAATCCAGTCTGCCCCTGGGTTGGCGTCAGTGGCGCGCCGAGGTTTTATACAGTGCCTCGCTGCCGCAAACAAAGGAGTCGGTTCGCTTTGTGCAGCCCTCTTTAAGGTGGGGCCCTTCATTAATTCCCCTTGTCTTCTCACGCAAGCGCTTGGTTTCTTCTAGGCGGGTCTTGTCGAGCCACATTTCACCTTCACATTTTCCTACTGTAATGAATCAATTACATGAGTCACTTTGAACATGGGGGAACGCCATGTGAAAAAGGCATATGTCACTCGGCAACAAGGACAAACCGGTTTGTCTCCCTCAAGCGCTGCTCCCGAGGCGCTTGCGCTCCTTTTTGAAGCCGCGACAGCACACGCGGGCCCCCCTGCCCCCCGCTCGGCAGGTGGGATGCCTCCACGAGCGGGATGGAGCGTCGAAGCGCCGGCTCGCGTTCCCGACGGCGCGGCCGGGAAAGCGCCGCCTCGGTCCGACATTCTCCCTCAACCAATCCAGCCGCTCGCCGGTTGGGCGGCGCGTCTGCCGCCTGGCGTTTGCCAGATCTCGGGCGCCCTCGCTTGGCTGATTGAATTGGTCCCTCGCCCCATCGACAGCCAAAAAGACAGGAGGCTCGGAGAAGGGCAGGCCGAAAAGTGCGACGCGCACAGACACGCTCTCCCTCATCACCGAGCCAGTTTGCCGGCTCGTTTTTGCCACCGTCACTCCGTGGACCGAGTCCAAGGTTGGACGGCTGCCACCGATATTTTGGGAACCTGCGGAGAAAAAAAACACCCGAAAAAAACCCCTCTATTTGGCGCTAGATGCACCACCGATGGAGGTGGTGGGGTGTTCACGTGATCATCCTGATCAATCTTGAAAATATGAAGCCAAAGAATCGAATGTGGCTGCGGTCGCCGCGGTCGCTCTTCTTCTCTCGTTTCAAATATTCCAGCCCAAAGTCCGTTCATTCCATTTTAAATCGTGAGAGGAGAATCGCGCGGGCGGGGGGAGCGACACCCCAGACGGGTGGCAGAGCACACAATGAGAAAAAAGGAGCATTCGCAGCGTCCCGCGCCGCCCGCTCGCGAGTCAGGCGAGGGGACAGCGGCGACTTCTCGGCCACCGAAGCCTCTCTGAAAATGACGACCCGAAGGAGGAGCCTGCTTTTCCGAGTCCGAGACTTCTCTCCACAGAGGAAGCATCCTTGGCAGCCGCATCACGGTGTGGGCCGGGCGGGAGCTGTGCTGGCGGCAACAGAGGAGGAAGCCCTGCGAAGTTGGAAAGCCCAACCCTCGGTCCACCGAGACAG
>NW_017805197.1:246705-252353 GCF_001891065.2 Hippocampus comes
TCGTCATCATCATCATCATCGTCGTCATCATCGTCATCGTCGTTATCATTGTCATCATCGCTATCATCATCATCGTCATCATCATCATTGTTATCATCATCGTCGTCGTCGTCATCATCGTCATCATTGTCATCGTCACCGTCATCATCATCGTCATCGTCGTCATCATTGTCATCGTTATCGTCATCATCGTCATCATCATCATCATCGTCGTCATCATCGTCATCGTCGTTATCATTGTCATCATCGCTATCATCATCATCGTCATCATCATCATTGTTATCATCATCGTCGTCGTCGTCATCATCGTCATCATTGTCATCGTCACCGTCATCATCATCGTCATCGTCGTCATCATCGTCATCGTCGTCATCATCGTCATCGTCGTCATCATCGTCATCGTCGTCATCATCGTCATCGTCGTCATCATCGTCATCGTCGTCATCATCGTCATCGTCGTCATCATCGTCATCGTCGTCATCATCGTCATCATCGTCGTCATCATCATCGTTATCGTCATCGTCATCATCATCATCATCATCGTCATCATCGTCACCATCATCATCATCATCATCGTCGTCGTCATTATCGTCATCATCGTCATCATCATCATCGTCGTCACCATCGTCATCATCATTATCGTCATCGTCGTTATCGTCCTCGTCATCATCATCGTCATCGTCGTCATTGTCATCATCGTCACGGTCATCATCATCGTCATTATCATCGTCGTCATCATCATCATCATCATCATCGTTGCCATCGTCATCATCATCATCATCGTCGTCATCATCATCATCGTCATCATCATCGTTATCGTCATCGTCATCATTGTCATCATCGTCGTCATCACCATCATCATCATCGTCGTCATCATTGTCATCGTCGTCATCATCATCATCATCGTCATCTTCGTCATCATTGTCATCATCATCATCGTCATCATCGTCATCGTCATCATCATCATTATCGTCGTCATTGTCATCGTCATCATCGTCATCATCATCATCATCGTCATTATCGTCGTCGTCATCGTCATCGTCGTCATCATCATTGTCGTCATCGTCATTATTGTCATCACCGTCGTCATCATCATCGTTATCGTCATCATCGTCATCATCATCGTCGTTATCATCTTCATCGTCATCGTCGTTATCGTCATCATCATCATCATCATCATCATCGTCATCGTCATCGTCATCGTCGTCATCATCATCATCGTCATCATCGTCATCATTGTCATCATCATCATCATCGTCATCATCGTCATTGTCATCATCGTCGTCGTCACCATCATCATCATTGTCATCGTCGTCATCATCGTCATTATCATCGTTATTGTCATCGTCATCATTGTCATCATCATCGTCGTTATCGTCGTCGTCATCATCATCGTCATTTTCATCATTGTCATAGTCGTCATCATCATCATCATCGTCGTCATCATCGTCATCGTCGTTATCATTGTCATCATCGCTATCATCATCATCGTCATCATCATCATTGTTATCATCATCGTCGTCGTCGTCATCATCGTCATCATTGTCATCGTCACCGTCATCATCATCGTCATCGTCGTCATCATTGTCATCGTTATCGTCATCATCGTCATCATCATCATCATCGTCGTCATCGTCATCATCGTCACCGTCACCATCATCGTCATCGTCATCGTCGTCATTGTCATCATCGTCGTCACCATCATCGTCATCGTCGTCATCATTGTCATTATCATCGTCATCGTCATCATTATCGTCATCGTCGTCATCATTGTCATTATCATCGTCGTCGTCACCATCATCGTCATCGTCGTCATCATTGTCATTATCATCGTCATCGTCATCATTATCGTCATCGTCGTCATCATCGTCGTCATTGTCGTCGTCATCATTGTCATTGTCATCATCGTCATCATCGTCGTCACCATCATCATCATCGTCGTCATCATCGTTATCGTTATCGTCATTGTCATCGTCATCATCATCGTCATCATTGTCATCATCGTCGTCACCATCATCATCATCATCGTTGTCGTCATCATCGTCATCATCGTCATCATCATCGTCATCATCATCGTCATCGTTATCATTGTCATCGTCGTCATCATCGTCATTGTCGTTATCATTATCATCATCATCATCATCATCATTATCATCATCGTCATCATCATCATCGTCGTCGTCGTCATCATCATCGTTATCCTCATCATCATCGTTATCATTGTCATCATCGTCATCGTCGTCGTCGTCATCGTCATCCTCGTCATCGTCATCTTCGTCATCATCCTCGTCGTCGTTGTCGTCATCTTTGTCTTCATATTTGCATTCATGTTCCTCGTGCCAGGCTTCCCTCCTCCCGAATGCATTTGAAGTTCCGGCTGAGCGTTTTGGAGTCGGTCTACTGTCACTTCCTGCGTCCACGGGGTTCAATCGCAGGTCAGTTTTACTTTGGCACGTCTCCCTTTTCATGAAAGTTTGATGACTTGGACTTACCAACCAGCAGAAGGAAAATAATGAAAATCCTGTAGGTCATCATCTTGTCAGCGAATGTCCTCTAAAGCGGTGAAAAGAAAGGGCTGATTATTGACACATCTTTGACAAAGAGCGCTTTGAATCGAAGCGTATTTCGTTGGAACCACAATTTTGGCCTCTCCGTGTACTCACTTGGGTTCCTGGCCGGTTTGCTGGTCTTGATCCGTCTCCAAAAGGCCTCGAGTTGTCAGATGCACACGAACGAATCGAAAGCGCTCCCGATTGCCGGGCAGCGACCGTTGCAATTGGATAAACTTGTCTAAAGTCGTGTTCCAGACAGCTGCGGTCGACTCTCACCCCAAAGCTCAGCCGGTGGTTTTGATCAGAGTCCAATTGGAATTCGATTCCGTGAAATTCAACTGGATTTGAGTGGAGGGGATGGACGTCTCACCTGGGAAGGATGGAACCTATACCAATGAATGTTCATTCAAAGTTACTCTTTTTGCCACATCGCCTCTCTATTTGACACCGCATTGTAATTCGCCATGTGGGGGGAGGCCTTCAAATCTCGGGATGCGGAGCAGATGGAGAAAAGCATGGTTTGCCCCATCGAAAATGGTGTTCTCCCTCTGCTCGCGCTCAGAAAAGAAAAAACGCGGGGCAGGGGGTACACTCAAAAAAATTGGAAAACAAACAAACACAAAAAAAAAAAACAAACACCAAGGGTTACATCATCGAGACCCCAAAAATAACTATTGGGGTGCTGGACACCAACCCGCAAGTCTCACAAAATTGACAGCACAACCACACGGAAATCGCCGTCGCAAAAGGAAGATGGATGTCGGCCTTCTCGCCGAATGCTTCGCCGCGTAGTTGGAACAGCGGTAACCCGGAGGTGAGGGCCCCATCTCAGGACCGTTGCCTCCGTTAAAAAAGCAGAGGGGACAAAGGAAAAGCTGAGAGGTACTCACTGTGCTCAATGTGGGCCGCTGTTCGGAGAAGCTCGGCTCGATGCGTCTTTGGCTTCAGCGCCTGCTTTTATGTCACCTCAAACAATGTGGCGACCTTTTATAAATGAGCCTAATTGCAAACTATGTCCCATCCTTGTCAAAGGTGTGGTTGATAATTAATAGCCAGCCTTTTTGTTATCTTAAAGAGGAATTATCATCAAATAGTGAGTGACATGAGTAACCATAGGAGAAATCTTGTCAAACGACATTTCAAAACATTTCTTCATCGTCGACTGAGTCATTAGCCACCAAGTGTCCAAAACACAAAAGGTGTTTACCTATTGCCATGATCAGGTGGAGCCAAGGGTTTGGCCTATCACACGAGAGCCTCCAAGTCAGGGGTCGGCAACCCCAAATGTCGAAAGAGCCATAGTGGACCTCCATACCTTGGCTGTTTTAGATGCCTCCCGACTCCAACACACCCGACTGAAATGAGCAGCTCATCAGCAAGCTCTGTCGAGGGCTGAAACGATCGTGAACAATTGAATCAGGTGTGCTGGAGTCGGGAGGCATCTAAAACAGCCAGGGTATGGGTCTCGAGGGACCCGAGTTCCCTACCCCTGTTGTAGAGCAAAGGTGCCTACTTTTCGATCAAGCGACCTCCCGCGATCGACCCGTTACCGCACACGCACGTACTTACACACGAATGTCATAGTGAGCAACAGCCACAACGGCCCCGAAAACAAACGAAACAGAAAAAGAAACACTTTTGTGAAAATCACTGCCTACCTTTGTCGAGAGCTTACGCGGTGGCACGCGACGCACTTTTGCGGGGGCGTGTTCACTATCGTAGCTCACGCGTGCCGTTGTCAAATGTTTGTCTCGGACATTCAGATTCCCATTCTCTGACAGTACCCTTCCCCCATTTTTTTCCATTTTCAAATATTTTGGAAAAAGCTCAAGGGGGCCATTAGGGCGGCGCTAAAGAGCCACATGAGTGTGGCACGGTAAGTTCATGGGACATTCTCGATGGTTCCCCCCGCCGTGATCGCCAGTGGTTGTTGGTCGCCGTGCGCCCTGCAATTGGCTGGCAGCCAGCTGAGGGCGTCGCCCGCCCGTTGCCCGAAGACGGCCGGGGCGGCGAAGCTGCAGCGCCGGTGGCTCCCTGGAGGCCGCCGAAAGGCAGTTTTGGGTCTCGCCGCCTTGCTGGAGGAAAACGGCAGCCGTGTGTCTCGGGGGGGATGGTCTGGTACCGGGCTCCTCCCGGGTGGCGCTTGGTCCGTACCGTTAGTGAGCCACACTCTTGCGTGCCATTTGCAAGATTGGCGGGATTCCGCCGACTCACTCGGTACTCGGCGTATGGCCCGCGAACACCCCATCCTCGGTTTTGCGGCCAAATTGAGCGCCTTTGGCTTATCGCGGCGCCGCCCATCAGGCGGGCAGCAGTCATCCAACAGCGTTTCCTGCTGTTTGGTCATTCCAATGAGTGAGCACAGGCGAGGACATGTCGGGAGAACAGGCGTGTCCACATTGTGTCTCGCGCGCCAGCATTGACTTCAAAGAGCTCTTTGAACATGCTAATTGTTTTGTGGCTCGCTTGTAGTTGTTACGGGATCGCGCTGGCGCCACTCTGTTGTGTTCCAAACTCTACCGTCAATCAAACCGGAAACTGACTGCCTTCTTTCCGCTCCCTCCGCCTTGCTTGGGAGCCCCGGAGGAGGCAAACGTCGGCGCACTCGCTGCGAAAGCACGAGGAGAATAAAAGGTGACCAAGTCAGTCCGAGTGCGGAGTCAACGTATGCGTCGAAGGGAGCCAAAGAAACACGTCCGCAGCCTTTCTACGCGCGGGCAATCCACGGGCCCCAGGCGCTTGAGGCCAAAGCACAGCCATCTTACCGTGCCACTTTGGACTCACCTCCTCAGCAGGGTTTTGGCCGCGAGCCCCGTTATCAGTGCTCCCTGGCTAGAGTCGCCAGCGCCACTCAAAGAACCAACTTGATCCGCTTGCCACGTCCGTCCAGAGTTTGTCGCTCGCGACTTGCGGAGGACATCGTGCAGCTCGGCCTTTGCTTTCATTTCGGCGTTGACGGTTCTGAAAAGTCGACGCGAGAGAATCAGAGACTTCCACACCGGGCTCTTGATGACTTGCGCCACTTCCTGCAAGACATCCAACCGCCCACCCATTTTCAACGGCGCTGACCCTGACGAGGGTCGCGGGGGGGGGGGG
>NW_017805197.1:252583-262221 GCF_001891065.2 Hippocampus comes
CTGCTGCGCGGACGAGGCCCGCAGGCGGGTGTGTGGCGGGGGGGGGGGGGGGGGGGGGAATCAATGCATTCGAGTGAGGCGAGCAATGTCAGGGGGACGCCTCCTGCCTCCGGCGATGCGTCCGGTCATTGACTGGATTGTGTTTCAAAACATTCCAAAAAGTTCCCAAGGGGCCATTCTCTTCCGGGACATTTTAATGTTTTGCGTGTTGGATTTGCCAGGGCAGTGCGTGCCACAAACGTGCCAGAGCGGTGTGACGGGACGCCGCTCAGGCAATCTCACTCCAGCGGGAGCCAATAACCGAGCTAAGAGGAGAGCGGGGAGCAGCGGAAAGTTTTGCGCGGGGCGGATGGCCCACACGCAACTCTACTAGACAAACCCCGCGCGACAGGTTACTTCCTTGGCGCCGAAGCCTCGTGCGCGCTCCAAACAATTTCCACCCTGAGGCAGCGGCGAGGTGGCCACTTGGAATCTGGGGAAAATATTTCCCTGAACAGCCGGCGGATTTGACAGTGCGCCTGCAAACAAATGTCGCCTACTGTTAGTGACTTGAAGCCTTGGCGCAACAAACGAGAAAATGCAGACTCCCTCTTGATGACCTTGAGATAAGAAGAGAGAACCTTTGTGAGTTGAGTCAAACAACGGCGAATGACCTGACAAAGAGCCGTGACGGAGCGGCTCGTTTGATGTCCGCGCGTCAGAGAATCTAAGGATCGCTTGGCGTTCAACACTCGGCGTCTCGGAGGATCTTCCCAAAGCCGGTTTTGATGTTCAAGTGGCGGACAGGCAACGAGAGGCTCCAACTTGGAGCGCAATGAGGACCCGGCCGCCGCCTTCATCGATGACGGACTCTTTCCGGGGCGAGCTCGGATGAATTGGATGACTGGAGCGCCGACTTGACTTTCTCGTGAGCTTCGGGCGCGGCGCGGGCCAAAGCCTGAGTGTGCATTTGGGCAAAGAGACTCTCGTCGCTGTGCTTTCTGGCCACAGGTAGAGCTGACTTGCGGGGATGGTGTCAAACGAGATGGAGCGCTCCAAAGCACAGGGAAAGCCACGGAAGACAACGACAGCGAGGGCGGCGGCAACAATCAAGAACCAAGAACCAAGCCGGACTGAACGTAGCCCGGCAAGGAAATCCAAGCCACTTGACGAGACAACCGGGTACAGCTGGACAAGACGCGAGTGGCACGACGCAGCCAATCGGTGGCACGAGGGACGCGATCTTACGTCTTATTGGAGAGCCACAGGGAGAAATTGAAATGGTTGTTGAATTTGGAGGATATCCCAACTCCGACGCCAAATGATGATGAATGCGAGCGTCGGAACAGCCTCCTTGATCAAGATCGAGAAGAGGACCTCAACTTGAACCTTGCGGGACACCGTTGCTCATCAGCCTGAAGTCTGGCTGCCGACCCTGAAAGGAAACGGATACATTTCTCAGGTGAAGGGAAGAGTTGAAAAAATAATTTCGAATCGGTGGAGAGACCAACAGCATCTCATTTCCGGAAAAGCAGATCGCGCTCAACCGTGTCAAACGCTTTGGCCAGATCAACGAATCTCCCTCGTGTGAGCACATCGTTATCAGCCGCTGATTGCATGCCGTCGGCAAATGTTCGACGAGCAAGGGGGGTCCTTTAATTCCTGTCCAGGGAGCGTGCTCATGAGTGACCCGGAGAAGCTGGGTGGGAAAGTCACGGCGGGGGCCTTCTGCAGTGGCCGTTGGTCAGACAAACGATGGAACGGGGGGAATTCCCCAGACTTGTCTGATTCCAGGGGGATGAGAAAGCTGGATCCGGTCAGGTCGGGGGGAGGAGCTGGGACCCACTTCGGTGGCTTGGCTCATTCGCTTTGAGCTCTTGGGTTCAGCAGGGCCGGAGAGCCACCCGATGGAACGACGAGTTCGTCAGAGCCAAAAGACCGGCCCAAAGGGGCTGCCGGGCGGGCTGGGCCCAGTGGTCCACGCGTCAACCTCAGGATGGGCGGGTGGCGGCGCTCGGAGGAAAAGGAGTCAGGAAGCCCAGCGGGTCCAAAAGGCCCGCCGAGGACAGCAAAGCGCTTCTTTGCGTTTTTTTTTGCAATCGTCACTCGCTGCTCTCCAGGGGAGAGGGAGCGCTTCTCAGCGCAGCTTTGCGTGTCCTCTGCTGCCACCCGGTGGTCGGCCGGGTTCTCCTCACCTTTCCTCAGAATTGCTGAGACAGCAGAGCGCGCCGCACAGCGGTCGGCCTGCCTGCGGTCGGCCTGCCTGCGGCCTCCGCCACTCGGTTGGAGAGCGCGCGGGCAGGCCGCGGCAGGCAACGATCCACAGTCAAATCGGCCGAGTCATTTTTCCGGAGTCCCTCGAATGGAGTTGAAGTACAATCGCCTCCCCCCCTATGAGTAACACTTTGGCGGGTCAAGAACCGTGAGATTGTGAGGCCCCGCCCCCTCCTCTCCATGAGTAACGTCGAAAGGTCCATCTGAATGGCCTGGGCTACAATCAATACATGACTCGGAGAGGGACTATTGGTTCTCTTCCAAGTTGACTGCGGGCACAAACAAAGTCCTTTTCGGAGTCGAATTTTTGGGAGTAAAATGCACCTGAGTCTGCCAGAGCTGCAATTGCTCTCAACACGACAAAAGTGTCTGCCCGAGCATCCCAAAGAATTTCCCATTCCTTCGATTCTTTTCACAGCACATCCTCCGGAATTGCCACGCGTGGTCTTTGCAACTCTTGTTTCACAGCACGTGACTTTCAGTAACTCTCGCGTGTGCTCGGCAAATGACGTGTACTGTATGCCATGACTGAAGCTCTTTCCTTCCAAAAAGAATGCAAACGCAAGATGCCGTTGCTGTCGAAGGCGGCCATGAAGCAGCCACAGGTGTTTGGTGTTTGGGTAAAAAGAGGCGGCGATCTGCACTTGTCCCGGAAGCAGGCGGCGGTCTCCATTTAAGAAATGCGCTGGGAGGGGTCACACATGCGTCATGCCGTGAGTGCTGCGCTGGGAAATTGCTCAGA
Organism: Hippocampus comes; assembly: GCF_001891065.2. NCBI lineage: Eukaryota > Metazoa > Chordata > Actinopteri > Syngnathiformes > Syngnathidae > Hippocampus > Hippocampus comes. Next base: position 255,579 of record NW_017805197.1, read on the forward strand.
GCGCCCGACAGCGCTCCAAGGGCGCGCTCGGTGCCGCAGCTCTGCTGTCATCTTCTGGCGAAATATAAAACGGATTTTTGAACACGCCTATCTTCTGCTCTGGCCAACGGTGTTGACCGGCCACACGTTCTTGCTTTTATGCTCCAGGCCGCAGCCCGCGGGAGCTTCAAACATGACTGCAGGAATGCGTCAAGCCTCCATTCCGCTCATGCGACGTCAACTCATTCAAAATATGCAAATAAATATGTGAGCTCATTTGCCAGACTGTGAAATGCCATATGGGTGTGTGTGGGTGTGTTTGTGCGCGCATTGGCTACCCATGACAGCGTTTTACAGAGCCTTCAGAAAGCCATCAGTTCTGTTCTACCTGTTCCACTGTCAATCAAGACATTCCTCTTCTGTTCCGAGGTGGTTTGGTGTCAAAATCGAAGTGGCGTGGCCAAGCTGTGGTGTGGATGGAGAGGCAGAAACGAAACATTCAGTCTGGTTTTCTTGTTTGTTTTTAATAGTGTCGAGCCAAGAAAGGGTCAACGGTGCGGCCATTCCCCCCCCCCCCAAAAAAAAACGTCGGCGTGTGAAACAGAGCGTCTATTCTGCCATGACGCTGAGATTCCATTTCTTCTATTGTAAACGTCATGTGAAACATCGGAAGCCTCGCACAATCATTTCTTCCAGCAGACGCGCCGCTTGGCTTCACGATCATGTGGGAGGAGAGGCCAACTCGTCACTCCTTTAGCGCTCATGAATTCTGATTTTCGCCTTGCGCCCAATTCCAAAACGCCGTTTGCAGTCCGGCCCAAAAGAAGTCGAAGCACAACTCGTGCCCGCGTTGTCGCTTTCGTTAGAACTGACTTTCAAAAGCACGTTCATCTTTCGCCGGCGCAACTGAACGAATCGTATGAAGTATCAAGTGTCAGACAAAGATGAAAAGACGTATTTCTTGTGGAAATGTACAAATTTACAAGATTTAAAACGCACGTCACAAGACCAGCGCGAGCACGGCGGCGGCGATTGTGCCGGCGAATGAGAGCATCGGGACGCTGGCGCCGCTGGTTTGCGTCGATATGATCAAGGACGCGTTTGCCGCCCTCGTTGCGAAATTGGCAGCCGAGGCCGCCACGTAGGCCAGAGACCGCATGGTGGCCGTCTCCATGTCGAGAGGTCGTCCCGCCATGGTCGTCATCACAGCCAGGTCTGCCGCTTGTCTGCTAGATTCGGTGGACGCCTGCGTTATTGACGCCACGTTCAGGACGGCCAGCTGAGTTATAAGCTCATCAAAGTTACCCTGCGAAGCATCGTCCAACATGCCTTGCAACCTGCTTGTCAAGGCTCTCCAGTCGACGTCGACTTCCCTGGCCACTTCGCGGGCCTCCATGATGGTTTGCGTCGATACGGTGGCAGAGGCCACGTTTTGCGCCGCCGCCGTCGCCCTGGAAGCGATTCCGGCCGCCTCCGCGGCCACGTTTGCCAATTCTACGTCCAAGGCTGATCCATTATCAGATGCTGCCGCGGCTGCGTCGGCCGCGTCGCCGGCTGCGTTACTGGCCGCGAGTCCGGCGTTCACCGCCGAGGTCAGGGTAACTTCACTGTTAGTCAGTGAGATGGCGGCGTTCGCCGCGTCCTCTGCGGCCATTAACGCGTCTCTGGCCGCCGATTCTGCTCCTGAGCCGGCCGCCGCCGCCGCCGCCGAGCACGTCGCGGTGATAGCAGCGGCTGAGGCGGTCAAGCCGACCCCTAATGACTCCTGCGCCAAGCTGAGTGCCGTTCTCTCCGGAAGGTTTTGCACCACGTCCCTCGCCGATTGTGTTGTCACATTTGCAACCCTCACTAAACTCTGTGTGCCTGATAAAGTGTCTGCCGATTCGGCGGTGATTGCGGCAACCTCTGCCAGCAACGCGACCTCTCCTGCACCCTGAATGGCTGCAAACTGTTCCGGGGTAAGCGTGGATGACGGCTCGCGCGAAAATAGCTCTTCGGCTTCTCTTGACACTATCAAAAGTTGTTCTGCAGTGTTGGAAAACTCTCCTGGATCTCCCATGGCCGCTTGCGTGGCCACCGCCGCCGCGTCGAGCGACACCTGTGCCGCTTCCGCATCAATGCCTCCTGACGGCGACGCCGCTTCCGCTGCCTCGGCCACCGCTTCTGCCGCCTCGGCCGCTCTCGCCGCGGCATCTCGAGCCTCCTCCGGGTCCGCTTCTCCGTTTGCCACCGACAACGCCGCAGCGTTTGCTTCATCTGCGCTGTCCAAGGCGGCATCGATGAGATCGTCGAGATCCGCTCCCGTGCCTGCCGCGGTAACGGTCGCCGCCGAGGCGGCGAGGCTCGCTGCCACCGCCGCCAGGGAGGCTTCCCTTGAGGCTTGGACAGCCGCAGTTGACACTCCGGCAGCCTCCGCCGCCGCCGCCGCGCTTTGTGCGGCACTCTGGATCTGTTGGACAGCTAATTCGCCAGCCAACTCGGCTTCCGCATCCCCTCCGGTTGGCGCCACAGCTCGGTCTGCTGTGTCGAGCGCAGCTTGAGCCTGCGCTGCCGTTTGTTGTGCCAAGGCAGCCGAGCTGTTGGCCGCCTCAATGGCCCGTATTACGCTGGCCTCGACATCTGGCGGGAGGTCTGCTTCATTGAGCAACTCTTGTAGCTCTTGCGCTGCCATCTCGGCCTCTCGAGTGGCATTTCTCGCCTCTTCGATGATCAATGCTGCATTTTCCGCCGTGACTCCAGAACCCGTAACATTTGCCGCTAGGGCAGACGTCATCGCGGCTGATCTCGCTATCGTTGCCGCGTTTTGGGCCGCCGCCGAGAGTTGTCCCGCAAGCGGGGCCAGGTCCCCGCTCGCTCCGTCCGCAGCTTCTTGCGCTCTTGTGGCGGCAATTTCGGAAGCGGCCGCTGCATTGTCTGCCGCCTCCGCTGCTGCGGTTGCACTGATTGCGCCTTGTGAAAACTCCAGCGCAGCATCGGCTGCCTCCTCGGCAGCCGACGAAGCTTCTTCCGCCGCCGCTTCTGCTTGTGAGGATCCCCCTGAAGCTGCGGCCGTTGCCGCCGCAGCTGAGCTGGCCAATAACGCTGCCGTCGATGCTGCAGTGGAGGACGCCGCCACGGCCGTCTCTGCTGATCTTCGGATTGCAACTTCTTGAACGGTTTCTTGAGTTGGGGTGGTTGTGCTTTCAGTCGTGGGTGTGTCGTCAGATGTCGGGCTTTCATCGGTTGTACCGCCAGGGCCAGGGGAGTCAGTGGTTTGACCATCGGGCGTCGGGGTGACACTGGTCGAAGTGTCGGGGCCCGGGGGGGCAGTGGTTTGACTGTCGGGTGGTGGGGTGACACTGGTCGAAGTGTCAGGGCCCGGGGGGGCAGTGGTTTGACTGTCGGGCGTCGGGGTGACACTGGTCGAAGTGTCGGGGCCCGGGGGGTCAGTGGTTTGACCGTCGGGCGTCGGGCTGACACTGGTCGAAGTGTCGGGGCCCGGGGGGTCAGTGCTTAGACCGTCGGGTGGTGGGGTGACACTGGCCGAAGCGTCGGGATCCTGGGGGTCAGGGGTTACCTGGAGAAGCACTCGACCACTGGCGCCATGTCGCTCAAGTCCCTCAGCCATGGTTCCTGTTTCAATGGAGCACTTTTGTCAGATATCTAACATCGCGACACAAAGCTCTGGATTGTAATATTCCCTTCAGATTACTTACCAAAGAACACCAGTACACAAACCAAGGTCTTAAGAATCATTGTCATGCTTTTTTGTCCCCTGTTGTGCCAAAGCAAATGTGGTGATTTCCTGTCGAAATGAGGACCAGAGAAAAAGAAGAACACTCAGGTGTTATGAAGGCAAAATTTCGTTGATTCCCCAAATGTTTCCTCTTTTCTAAAAAAACTGCTTGGACTTTCTGATGTAATGAAAAGTGGCAAATTGTCAGAAAAACTGCAGTAATGCTGACCACGAACATGTCTGTTTTACCCTCCCTTGTCTCTGTCAGTGTATGATGATTATTACAAAGGGGAGTTGACGTTGCAGGGGTGAACTTTATGCTTCATAAATGGCCAGAAAGATACTCCTACGAACCGGTCGCGCAAAGTTCCGGTCAGGTTGCGAGGTGGTGGTGGACCGCAAAAAGCAGGCAAGAGGGACGAGCAGGGTGCACTTGACAGAATTGTATTAAAACACAGAAAACTAAATCCGAAGCAAACAAAGTCCTGAAAACAAAAAGAATCCAAAGTAGCAAACAAAACCATGACGGAAGCAAAAGCTAACCATAACCGAAATATGACTGAGAACAAACACGACAGCAGCAAACACAAACAACGACCCGTCGGGCTGGGAGTCCTTTTAAAGCACTAATTACCTAACGACCAACAGGTGTGCAGCTGCAGGGAAAAGCCCCACAGTGCCACCTGTTGGTCACAAACCGAAACATGACAGTTCTGTGACATTCGTGGCGAACTTCTGGACATCGGTAAAGATGCCGGAGCTTCAACCCAACCTGTTGGGCTTTGGCTTTCTTGAACAACGAGTAAGAGCGGGGGGTAGGAGTGAGTCGAATCGGGGAACGTTTGGCTCTCCGAGTAACAAGACAGCTTGCTCTCGGAAAGCGCGCGAGATTCGACTTCCCGGCCGCACATGTGCCTGCGCTCTCGCGTTCGTAGGTCGGACACATCAGCTCTGGGGAAGAGCAGCGGGGCGGCACGTATCCGTGTCATCAACCGAATTCGTAAGGCGTGCAGTCGGGTTTTTGCGACAAACTGTTTAGCTGAAATCAAACTGGATGCGGTCGATTGGCCGGGAGGGGGTGCCAAATTCCGGATGGGATGGACAGGAGCGGAAAGGATGCCCCGTCCCAGCCGGACCTCTCGCCGTTCCTGCGTCCAGCCCGAAGACAACGACTCGAAACAGTCCGGAGAGTCCACGCAGCTTCGACAAAACGGTGCCAACTGGCGGGTGGCGCTTCGACCTTCCGCGCGGGGAGAATAGTCCGGAGGGTTTTGCCTCTGCCGCGCCGGGGCGAGCACCTCAGCACTGGTACTCGGACCGTTGCCGTTGTTCGGCGGAGGAGCCGAACCGGTTCCGCGGCTTTTTGTTTCGAGTCGCGCAGAGACGACGGGTTAAATGTCGGCGGGCCAGAGCCCGCCCCGGGGTGTGCGCTGACACGTCTCCCGGCATCTGTTCCGGCTACCCTCGGGCTCTGCGATGAGCACGCGACGATGGCGGCCCTCCCAAACAAAACCTCCGTCGGCCGTTTCAATGACCGCTCTGAGCCAATCGATGGCCGCGGCACGCATTCACATGTCGGTCCCCGCCACACCCGGCCTTCTTCCGTTTGCAAACCGTCCGGACCGGTGCATCGATCACCCGCAAAATCCGAGCAACGCCCGGAGCGAACGCAGTGCTGCAAACAAACAAACAAACAAATGCTGGCGTGTTGTCTTTGTGCCCATGCTCCCCTTTTACCTCTCTTTGTTCACACTGTTTTTGACGCCGGGCTGATCTTTTCTGCTCTTGCGGAGTGAAGTACGCAAACGAGACTTTTTTCGTTTTTTGAACTGTTGTCAACATCAGCCTTTCCCACATTCGACAAGTCACGTTTTGTGAAGATTGACGCTTCAAGGTTTACGGTGTCCAAACTCGACCACCTCATTGGACAAACAAAACCAAGCGCACCAAATCGGTCCCTCACGTGCCATTCTACCAATCGCAAGCCAAATGTGTGTGAAATGACTTCAAGAAGATGAAAAGTACTTACCCGGCCGGCTCAGGCGAGTCCGCGCTGTCGATACCCTGCGCGGAGCTGCAGAGGATGTGTGTGTGTGCTTGTGTGTGTGCGCGCGTGTGTGCGCACGTATCTATATGTGTGTCTCCGTTGGTCCTGCTCCAACGTTATATGTTGCCTCCTAACCGGCTCGTGATCATTTGTAACGAGCGTGACCTTCACTTGAGTCCTGCCCTCGTTGAGGCGAGGCCTTAATTGTTCAACCGCCACTCCTTCCTCTGGTGAACGGGACGAATTGTTTGCTAATGCTTTGTGCGTAATCAAGACACGAATCTCGTCCAGCGACATTGTTTGTGCTGTTTATAATTGGCCAATTAAGTGACTAACGTCAATGCTAAATGAGTCCCAAAGGGAACGGGTTGCGATTGGCATACTGTAGTCAGCTCTGACGCCGTCCACCTGCGACGAGTGCGCCGATGTGTTGCGGGCGTGGTTCTCCGATGGATGAACCTCAAGTCCCCGAAGATCCGATTTGCATTCCAGACATGTCCCGGCGTGGATGCGATGCGTTGGCCGGACAGGGTCACCACCTCGGCCCAAAAATCACAAGCAGGTTACTCGAAGGTTCTTTGCCCGAAGTCGATGCGGCAAATGGGTTGAACCGACTAAAGCCAAAACAGGATTGGGGCGGGGTGGGAGGGGGGTGGCATCAGGTGAGGTGCTGACTGTATGTACGTAGGAATGGTCAGTGCAGGAGTTGGTCTGGATTGAGGAGACGCGCGGACGATGTGTTCAGCGTGTTTTCCTGTTGATCGGCGCGAGGAGCAAGCGGCTGGGGTGCCGCTCCAACGTGCTGCGTCTCCCACCACGGAGCTCGAGAAAAGAAAAATCGAGAGTCCACGTGCTTCAAAAACATGCCCCCCCCCCCCGCCCTTCCCCAAACCGTGGACCGG
>NW_017805197.1:262376-263043 GCF_001891065.2 Hippocampus comes
GGTGTCCGCCGCCGTCAAGTGCAGGTTGCAAAAGCGCCTGGCCAAGCGCTTTCGCTTTGAGTTTGACCAAACAGAGTTCCGGAGTGTCGAGAGAATTGAATTGGAATTTGACTTTTATTTGGTCTCCCGAAGGAGAAAGTCGTCTCGGAGGACAGACGATGCCGCGACCCACATTGTACAATAAATACATGACAGTGCCCTCATGTCCTGCCGCTTGTCTGTCCTTCTCCCTATCATTGTTTATTAATAACGCCGACAGCCTGCGGTATGAATGACTTTTGAATGTGGATTCAGTTTCCAGAGAGGAGTCCGATACCTCCTTCCTAAGTTTTGGGAGTGTAGCACATGGGAAGGATTGTCGAAAATGTCATTGACCTGTTGAATAACGGAGTGGACATATACGTCCCTGCGAGCAGGGGGCGGGCGCCGCCCCATTATCTTCCCTGCTGTCTGAACCAAGCGGGTCAGCTTCATATTTCACAGTTAGGTTCTCGAACCGACCGGTTATTCTGAAGCGAGGGACTGACTCAATGGTCGCTCTGTCGAAAATCAACATCACGCTTCCGCCTTTGGAGTCGTCGGCCATCCGAGAGAGACTGATGGAGAACGGGCAGTTCCCTGAAACCCTCCTCTCAGACAATTTTGATTTCCCCGTCCATTACGGCGG
>NW_017805197.1:263093-265206 GCF_001891065.2 Hippocampus comes
AAGTCGTTGTGGTTGACGATTTACGCCAGCCAATGTGACATCTTCCGCCGGCTCAGCGGGTTTAAATTAAATATGCGATGCGGAAGATGGTGAATTGCCCCAAGTCAAGACTGTCTGCGGTTGCTTCCGGATCTTTTGCCAATTTGCGTCATCATCATCATCATTATCGGTACAGTCAAAGTTCCTGTTGACGTCGACCAGCTGATTACAGTTCAATATGTTGCCGAGACTGGAGAGAGGAGGTCAGCCCTCTGGCAAGAAGCGAAACGGATTGAGATGCCACGTGACAAGACCGCCGGCCGGGAGAAAGGCCCAGACCTCATGTGCATGATGAGTGTGGTGACCGAGATGCCCGTCGTTCAGGAGGAAGAAGAGCAGCCATTTGAGCACATTTTCCATTTGGGAAGCGCGTCAGACCGCGAGGCCTTTGCCTTCCATCGGCTCGCGGGGCGTGGCTCACCCTTGCGGCGTGGCTCGCCCTTGCGGCGGGCTCGAGCGACGCCGGCGCGGAGGCAGAGGTGGAGAGGAAGCAATCAGTCCAGTAGTTTTTATTGTGTTGGGTCGACAACGGAACAACACTCCAACAGCGCGAGCGAAAAATGCAGGAGTCGCGTACTTATCGCAGACAAAACACTCTTTGTACTGCGTCACAGCTGAAGTCGAAGTGCAATTCATGCATTTGTTGTTGCTTTTGTTCTTGACTGACTTTCATGACGTCCACCATGAAGTCCGAGGCACATTTATCTTGAGCCGGCGTTTCTCACTCAATGACGAGGCGCATACATCAAACATACATTACAACACAAGCATAAATAGATGGCTTTCTTCACAAAATTCACAAGTCCTTGATTTAAAACACGCTTCACAACATCAGCGGGAGCGCGGCGGCGCCCAACATCGCAGTAAGCGACAGCAGCCGGATGTTAGCGCCGCTCGTCTGCGTAGCCGCGGCCGTGGCCAACGACGTGCTTGCCGTTCGCACCGCCACGTTGGCGGACGAGGCGGCCGCCGAAGCGAGAGTTCGCATGGTCTCCGTCTCGGTGTCGAGGCGTTGGTCCGCCGTGGTCGTCGTCACAGCCAACTCTGCCACCTGTCTGGCGAAGTCCGTGCTCACCTGCCCCGTGGACGCCACGCTCAGGGTCGCCAGCTCGTCCACGACATTCCCGCAGCCGTCCTGCGAAGCCCCCGTCAGCATGTCTTGCAACCTGCTCGTCAAGTCCGTCCAGTCTCTGTCCACGTCCCGGGCCACTTGGCGGGCATCCGTGATGGTTTGCGTCGTCGCTTCGGCGGAGGCCACGTTCTGCGCCGCCGCCGCCACCCTGGAAGCTATTGCGGCGGCCTCCGCAGCCAAAGCGGCCAACTGCACGTCCGCGGCCGATCCGTTTTGAGACGCCGCCACGGCCGCGTCGGCCGCGCGGCCGGCCGCGCTACTGGCCGCGAGTCCGGCATCCACCGTCGAGGTCAGGGTACCTTGGCCGTTACCCAGCGAGCTGGAGGCATCCGCCGCCTCCTCTGCCGCCATTAACGCGTCTCTGGCTGCCGCTTCCGCTCCTGAGCTGGCTGCGGCTGCGGCTGCCGAGGTCGTCGCGGTGATGCGTGCGACTGAGGCTGTGAAGCCGACCGCGAGGGAATCTTGTGCCAAGCTGAGCGCCGTCCTCTCCGGAAGGTTTTGCACCATTTCCGCCGCTGTTTGTGTCAATGTGGTTGCCGACCTCGCGAGGGCTTCTGCGCCCTCAGAATCGTCTGCCATTCCTGCGATGATTGCAGTGGCTTCTGCCAGCAAAGCGACCTGCTCCGCATCCTGAATCGCTGCCGTCGTTTCAGGCGTCTGCATGGATGACGGCTCGCTTCCAAACAGTTCTGCGGCATTTCGGGATATCGTGGCAAATTGCGCTGCAGTGTTGGAAAACTCTCCTGGATCTCCCATGACGGCTTGCGTGGCCACCGCCGCCGCGTCGAGCGACACCTGTGCCGCTTCCGCATCAATCCTTGCTGACATCGACGCCGCTTCCGCTGCCTCGGCCACCGCTTCTGCCGCCTCGGCCGCTCTCGCCGCGGCATCTCGAGCCTCCTCTGGGTCCACTTCTCCGTTTGCCACCGACAACGCCGCAAC
>NW_017805197.1:265482-266421 GCF_001891065.2 Hippocampus comes
CTTTGGGCGGCACTCTGGATCTGTTGGACAGCTAATTCGCCAGCCAACTCGGCTTCCGCATCCCCTCCGGTTGGCGCCACAGCTCGGTCTGCTGTGTCGAGCGCAGCTTGAGCCTGCGCTGCCGTTTGTTGTGCCAAGGCAGCCGAGCTGTTGGCCGCCTCAATGGCCCGTACTACGCTGGCCTCGACATCTGGCGGGAGGTCTGCTTCATTGAGCAACTCTTGTAGCTCTTGCGCTGCCATCTGGGCATCTCGAGTGGCATTTCTCGCCTCTTCGATGATCGATGCTGCATTTTCCGCCGTGACTCCAGAACCCGAGACATTTGCCGCTAGGGCAGACGTTGTCGCGGCTGATCTCGCGATAGTTGCCGCATTTTGGGCCGCCGCCGCAAGTTGTGCCGCAAGCGGGGCCAGGTCCCCGCTCGCTCCGTCCGCAGCTTCTTGCGCTCTTGCGGCGGCAGTTTCGGAAGCGGCCGCTGCATTGTCTGCCACCGCCGCTGCTGCGGTTGCATTGATTGCGCCTTGTGAAAACTCCAGCGCAGCATCGCTGTCTCTGCTGATCTTCGCATTGCAACTTGTCGAACGGTTTCTTGATCTGGGGTGGCTGTGCTTTCAGTCGTGGCTGTGTCGTCAGATGTCGGGCTTTCATCGGTTGTACCCGGGGAGTCAGTGGTTGGGCTAGGGCTGCTCTCACTGGAAAGGGTGCTAACACTGCTTAGCGTGGTATCGCTGGTAGGCGTGCTGTCAGGGCTGGTGACGGTGGTCGGCGTGCCGTCAGTGCTGCTAACGGTGGTCGGCGTGCCGTCAGTGCTGCTAACGGTGGTAGGCGTGCCGTCAGTGCTGCTAACGGTGGTTGGCGTGCCGTCTGTGCTGCTAACGGTGGTTGGCGTGCCGTCAGTGCTGCTAACGGTGGTAGGCGGGCCGGCCGGGCTGCTCAAGG
>NW_017805197.1:266636-267437 GCF_001891065.2 Hippocampus comes
CGTCTCTGCTGATCTTCGCATTGCAACTTCTCGAACGGTTTCTTGATCTGGGGTGGTTGTGCCGTCAGGGGTGGTCGGTGTGCCGTCAGGGGTGCTCATGGTGGGCGGCGTGCTGTCAGGGCTGCTCATGGTGGTCGGCGAGCTGTCAGTGCTGCTCATGGTGGGCGGCGTGCTGTCAGGGCTGCTCATGGTGGTCGGCGAGCTGTCAGTGCTGCTCATGGTGGGCGGCGTGCTGTCAGGGCTGCTCATGGTGGTCGGCGAGCTGTCAGTGCTGCTCATGGTGGGCGGCGTGCTGTCAGGGCTGCTCATGGTGGTCGGCGAGCTGTCAGTGCTGCTCATGGTGGGCGGCGTGCTGTCAGGGCTGCTCATGGTGGTCGGCGAGCTGTCAGTGCTGCTCATGGTGGGCGGCGTGCTGTCAGGGCTGCTCATGGTGGTCGGCGAGCTGTCAGTGCTGCTCATGGTGGGCGGCGTGCTGTCAGGGCTGCTCATGGTGGTCGGCGAGCTGTCAGTGCTGCTCATGGTGGGCGGCGTGCTGTCAGGGCTGCTCATGGTGGTCGGCGTGCTGTCAGTGTTGCTAACGCTGGTAGGCGTGCTGTCAAGGCTGCTAACGGTGGCAGGCGTGCTGTCAGTGTTGCTAACGCTGGTCGGCGTGCTGTCAGTGCTGCTAACGGTGGTCGGCGTGCTGTCAGGGTTGCTAACGCTGGTCGGCGTGCTGTCAGTGCTGCTAACGGTGGTCGGCGTGCTGTCAGTGTTGCTAACGGTGGTCGGCGTGGTGTCAGGGGTGCTACCGCTGGGAGGGGT
>NW_017805197.1:268016-268142 GCF_001891065.2 Hippocampus comes
TGGCGTGCTGTCACTGCTCTGGCTGGAAGGCGTGCTGCTGACGCTGCTCACGCTGGAAGATGTGCCGATGCTGCTCAGGCTGGAGACAGTGCTGCCGCCGCTAACGCTGGAGACAGTGCTGCCACC
>NW_017805197.1:269186-279520 GCF_001891065.2 Hippocampus comes
ACAGTGCTGCCGCCGCTAACGCTGGAGAGTGTGCTGCCGCCGCTAACGCCGGAGACGGTGCTGCCGCCGCTAACGCTGGAGAGGGTGCTGCCGCCGCTTTGCGTGCTGCTACTGGAAAGGGTGGCAGTGATGCCTGTGGACGGGCTTCCCGGGGTTTCATTTTCATCATTCGTTATCTGGAGGAGTGCTCTCCCTGTGCCGTGTCGATGACGTCTGTCCTTTGGGTGGCTGTCAGTTCCTGTTTTCAGTGAGATTTCGGATCAGATATCTCGCAGGTTGACATCAAGCTTCAAGATTGCGATATGTTGTTCAGATCACTTACCATGAAGGAGAAGTAAAAAGATGAATGTTTTTATGATCATTGTGATGCCTTTCTGAACGCTGGAGATGGTGCTGCCGCCGCTTTGCGTGCTGCTAATGGAAAGGGTGGCAGTGCTGCCTGTGGACGGGCTTCCGGGGGTTTCATTTTCATCATTAGTTATCTGGAGGAGTGCTCTCCCTGTGCCGTGTCGATGACGTCTGTCCTTTGGGTGGCTGTCAGTTCCTGTTTTCAGTGAGATTTCGGATCAGATATCTCGCAGGTTGACATCAAGCTTCAAGATTGCGATATGTTGTTCAGATCACTTACCATGAAGGAGAAGTAAAAAGATGAATGTTTTTATGATCATTGTGATGCCTTTCTGCTTCCGATGCCTCAAACAAAATCTGATAATGTCCTGTAAAAATGATGAGAAAGCACAACATTTGAAGGTGACATTCAGCGACTTCCAAAAATAGTCTCTTTTTCGCAAGGGCTGCTCAATCTTTCTCATGCTCTCAAGATATTGTGTCGAGGGTGTGAGGGGGAAGCGTTCGACCTTCAAACTGTTGTCCATGCTTTCCTGCACTCAAGAAACGGACGCCCATGAGACAAATGACTTTCTCTTCATTGTTCTCACTTCAAACAAGAGTCGTCGAAAATGATCAAATGAGAACCAATCACAGCGACCAAAAAGCGGGGCCGACTGGAGCGGGCATACTCTGGGGAAACCTCTTTCCACAATTCAAAAAAACAGAGCAAGTCCCCTGAGCTTCAAAGGAAGCAGGAAGACGGAATAACACAAGGCAGAGTGCAAAGAAGCAACATCTTGGAAGGAGCTGGAGACGCTTTGAAAAACGAGACGTTCAAGTCTTCAGCGTCCGAGCTATTGGACAAACGTTTCCACGCATCCAAAGTCACTTCCACCATCACACCCTCATTCCTCTGTGGCTGTCCGCGGGAGTTGAAATCTTGTTTTTCTTCATACTTTTCGACAAAAAGTGGGATTTTCCTCCGCGGCCTCAACAATATCCTTGACCAAGTTGCCGCTTTCACCCGCAGCAACGACAACGCCCCTGTTCCCGCTTGCCATCGGGTTCCAGGGTCTGGTTGTCAGCGCGGACGGGCCGTGTCGTTCCGGAACCACATTGGTAACATTCTCGCCGCCCCCGCGCCAACTTCCATCTGTGCATCCACCTTCGCCCACCACTCGACCCATACAGCGCCGCCATCCCGGTTGCATCCCCGTTCGGACGGCCTCGTTGCCGCTTGCCCATAAGCTCGACCCATAAACTCCAACAACCAGAGCGGCCGGCCGCCCGTCATATCTCATGGGCTCGGCGACGCCGCTGGCTTTCAACCCGTCTTCTCTCTATCTGACCGAACCCCCGTCAACAATGCCAGCGGGACTCGCAGGTCCGCCTCCTCCGTCAGCCTCATCGAGCTCCACCTCACCGCCGCAGGGCCCGGAGCCTCGCCTTCAGCCGCCCTGCCCCTCAACTCCCTTCGCCTGTCCCGACATCAGGAACGCGGACGTCTTATTATCCAAAAGTTCAAACCTTCCTTTTCAGCTCAGCCGTTTTTTTTTTTTTTTTTGTAGTTGGCCCCTGCTGTGGTTGTACCGATGGTCGGCGGCAAAGCCTTTGTCTGCGTTTGTTTGCGGTATATTCGATGGTTATTTCACCCGTGTTTGAAGTGCCACGTACGGTGACCTCGCGGTGGCTCGAAAGGAACCTCGTAACATTGACCGGAGGGTCCTGGATCAATCCCTTTCACCTCCTTCTACCAAGCGTACCGCCGAATCCGATTTCCAAATTTGGACCTTCTCTCAACAGAACACCTCTTGAAGATGGAGAATGTACTCACCACACTCACTCCAGTCAATTGTTCGATATCCTGAGCGGAGCTCGACTCAGTCCTTTACGTTTCAGCTTCAGTCCTTCTCCAAGGTTCAATGTCGTCTTGCAGGCGCATGGCGTTGGCTTATGAAGAGCGGAAGCAAAGTCTGGTCACGCCCTCCTTTAAGGTGAGGCCTCAATTATTCCCGCTTCTACTTCTCCTCCTCCTCCAGCAGACGAGGAATTGTTGGCATTGTGAGTCAAGAAGTGAATCTTGTCCAGCTACATTTTTTTTTTTTTTTTTTTTTTTGCAACCTGCAATTAACCCATTAGGCCACTGACGTCATGTTGGATGTTTCAGAAGTGGAACAGGTTGCAATTGGGAAATTACCATCCGACTATTTTCGCTTTCCCAAAGTTTTCCTTGGAAACCGCCAGTGACGGCGAGCTTCTGTGGGGATGGTGTGGGAATGTCGGGGAAGATGGCGACGTGGGAAGCCTCCGCCGGCCCATCGGCAGCAGTGACGCGCCCGGCGTCATCTGTGCGGTGAATGGGACCGGTGATTGCTGGGAGTCGCCCTGACCAAAGGCCTCGACGCCTTCCTTCTGACGGGCCTCTAGTCGAGGTTTCTTCCTGTCTGAGGAAGGTTACTTCGCGTTTGAGGCTAGGATTGGGGTGAGGTGACTTTGTGTCTGAGGAACTGATGGGTGGCTTTCGTTCGGATCCGCTCAGCTGTGTAGGTCTCGAGCCCCGCTGGGTCCAAAGCGCCGTACTCTGAAGCATAGGGAACGCACACCACGGCAAGCCATCAAGACAAACATCCATCACAAAGTAGAGGGTTGGGGGCTTAGGCGTATTGGCCTGATGAAGAACTGAGCGACTGGTTGGGAGCAAGGCTACCTCCTTCCTGAGACATTGCCCGCCAGCTCGTGTTCAAGGTTGCTTCCCGTTCTCTCAGAACTGAACGACCGGTTCTTGTTCAGAGTTTCTTTCGGGCTCCGCAAGCGTCGGGCTGATTGCGATCTGGGTTGCTCTGCATCTGAGGCATTGATTGAGTGCTTCTGTTCAAACTCGCTTCCCATCTGAGGAGCTGACCGACTTGGTTCTCAGAAAGGTGACTTCTGATCTGAGCAGGTGGGATGCCGGTTCCGCTCAAGGTTTCCTCCGGCCTTAGAGGAACTAGAAATGGGGTTCCGTTCTAGGCGACTCTCCAGCCGATTCGGTTTGAGGCTTCTCCTCTCATTTGCAAAACCGGCCGGCCAGTTCAAGTTTCCTTACTGTCTGAGAACCGAGCAACCGGCTCCGTTCTTGGTTACTCCATGTCATAAGACCTGACTCACTGGTTCCGATCATGTTCCCCGTCCCTCCCCCGTCAGAGGCGGTGACAAGGTGTTTCCGAGCCGGGTTATTTCCTCTGACGTCCCGTTAAGAGTTTGCTGTCAGCATCTGCCTGGATGAGCTCGTGTTAACGAACAAACAACAGCGAGCGAGCTGTCGTCACCGAGCGAAGCGAATGTTATGCGCAGAATGCGGTCGGGTGACAGCGCATGACGACAAAGCTATGATAATTAGCGCCTTAATTATCCACGCTCAAGCATCGTGATTGCAAGGTGTGGCCCTCCTTTAATTGCCGCTCTCCCGAAACAACAAGAACATACGTGTCCACTCCTTCGAACGGAATGGTAACGCTTCCGCGTCATGGTTTCATCTCGACTGAGCAACTGAATGTGCATCATCATCTGCGTGAAATGATGACTGAACGGAAATGGTCTCCAAATGATTGGTGACGACGTGTTTCCTTGATGACCGTTTCGTATTGCTTGCGTTCGTACCGGGTCTTTTTCACGGACAAGTGTGACGCAAGCGCTCGCGAAAGGCGTGGGCGATGAGCGTGCCAAAAGTCTCGTCGGCCTCATGGGGAGGAAAAACAAAACAAGAAACACCACGGGACAGGCCTATTTTTATCACTTATTGTGAGTTGATTTCACAGGTTTGGCCAATCTTTTCCGTCTTCCCAGGAGGAGCTCGCAGGAAGTCCTCCTTCCCCCGTTGCAAGTGACCAAAACAGGTCTTGGCATAGAAGTGACAGTGTGTTTTTCCATTTCAGAGTCTGTACTTGGTTCTCCACATATCCATCCATTTTCCGATCGGCTTTATCCTCACAAGGGTGGCGAGGGGGTACCGGAGCCTGTCCCAGACGTCTTTGGGCAGTAGGCGGGGGACACTCTGAACCGGTTGCCAGCCAATCGCAGGGCACAGCCACACACAGACCAACAACCATCCGCGCCCACACCCACACCCAGGGACAATTTGGAGTGTCCAATCAGCCTGCCATGCATGTTTTTGGAATGTGGGAGGAAACCGGAGTACCCGGAGAAAACCCACGCAGGCACGGGGAGAACATGCAGACTCCGCACAGGGAGGCCGGAGCTGGAATCGAACCAGATACGTCTGCACTGTGAGGTTGATGCGCTAACCACTCGGCTGCTATATGACACAGATATATATAAATCCTCGTCTCACCCCTCGGGTGGTGTCCATCCCCCATTCAGCTCGGGTCCTCTACCAGAGGCCAGGAAGCTTGAGGGTTCTGCGCAGTATCCTTGCTGTTCCCAGCACTGCGATTTTCTGGACTGAGATGTCCGATGTTTTTTCCGGGATCTGTTGAAACCACTCATCTAGTTTGGGGGTCACTGCCCCGAGTGCTCCGACCACAACAGGCACGACTGTCACCTTTACCTTCCAGACTCTCTCCAGCTCCTCTCTGAGCCCTTGGTATTTCTCTAGTTTCTCGTGTTCCTTCTTTCTGATGTTTCCATCACTTGAGACCGCTACATCCACTACAACGGCTTTTCTCTGCCCTTTATCTATGATCACGGTATCCGGTTGGTTCGCCATTCGCATCTTGTCAGTCTGTATCTGGAAGTCCCACAGGATCTTCGCTCGGTCATTCTCCACCACCTTCGGAGGTGTTTCCCATTTTGACCTTGGGGTTTCCAGTCCATATTCCGCACGGATGTTTCGGTAGACTATTACAGGCACCTGGTTATGGCGTTCCATGTATGCTTTCCCTGCCAGCATCTTACACCCTGCAGTTATGTGTTGGATCGTCTCAGGTGCCTCTTTGCACAACCTACACCTTGGGTCTTGTCTGGTGTGGTATATCTGGGCCTCAATGGCTCTGGTGCTCAGGGCCTGCTCCTGAGCAGCCAGGATGAGTGCCTCTGTGCTGTCCTTCAGGCCAGCCCTCTCTAGCCACTGATAGGACTTCTTGAGATCAGCCACTTCAGTTATGGTCCAGTGGTTGTCCTCCCATGACGGTCCCTCTTCCAGCACCTCGTCCTCTGTTCCCCATTGTCTGAGACATTCTCTGAGTACGTCATCCGTTGGAGCCTTCTCCTTGATGTATTCATGGCGCTTGGATGTTTCATCCTGGACAGTGGCTCTCACACTCACTGGTGTCCGGCCTCCTTCCTTTTGGCTTGTGTACAGTCTCAGGGTGCTGGATTTGGGATGGAACCCTCCATGCATGGTTAGGAGTTTTCGGGTCTTAACATCCGTGGTCGGAATCTCTCCCTTTGGCCACCTTATCATTCCTGCAGGGTATCTGATCACTGGCAGGGTATAGATGTTTATTGCCCAGGTCTTATTCTTGCCATTGAGCCGGCTTCTGAGGACTTGCCTCACCCGCTGGAGGTATTTGGCCGTAGCCGCTTTCCTTGTTGCCAGTTCGAGGTTGCCATTGGCTCGTGGTATACCGAGGTACTCCCGGCTATCTTTGGTTGGTTGATCAGGCCTACATTTGGGGTGAATGACAAGCTTTCGTGTTTCTTTGAAAGCCACACGAGGACCACCACGGGGGTAGTGTTGCCCCGTTGGGGGCAAATTATCGTCGTGGCGTGAAAAATGGCCGTTGGCCCCGAGTATCGAGCAACCTTCGCACATCGTCGTTCAACTATACGTCAGCACGCCCTGGCGGACAAGCGCGCCCAAAGACACCGGTCCGACGTGTGGCCTTTGGAGGAGCGGTTGTGTGAGGAGCAGTTGTCCAATGGACGCAATCGCACCGCGGCGAGTTTTGCTCACGTAAACCACCTCTGGTACAAAAGTTGATCAACTTCCGTCTTTTCGGCTCGTCGTAGCCACGAAGGATCCCGGGCGCCTTTGCGTCAACTCACGTCACATTTATGTCGCCCCGGATCGAGACGTATGTCAAACGGCTGTTGGGATTTCAGGGAGGAGCTCGTACCGAGACGACGGCGGAATAGATCCACATCAAACAGACGGCGCTATCGTCGGCACGGAAGCGGGCGTACGGGCGGCCGCGACGTGAACGGTCAAATGTATTTGGCCGCGCCGAGGCCAAAAGAAAGAAAGAAAGAAATACCTCACGTCAGCATGTGCGTTTTGGTTGACCTTGGCATTGGTTCCATGTTTCGCCGTGTCTACTCGTTTTCCTTGGCAGCTCTTCTCGCCAGCCCGACGGTCAACCGATCTGCCCCTCGTCGTCGCCTCAGTTCGCTTGGCTCGAGTCGCCTGCTTTCTTCGCTCGGTCACCGATGCGCCTTTGTTGGGGGGTTTGGAGCCACCACCCGTCTCGTCTATCTGCAAAGGATCATTTTGCCGTCAAAAGCCCCGATCGCTTGGTCTGTGTTTTTTTTTCTTTTTGGGGGGGGGGGGTACTTTGAGGTGCACCAAATTGTGAAGAGCAAGTCAACGTGGTTCTTGGCGCACAAAGCTCGCGCTCTCAGTATCCACCGCGATTAGCAGCAGTTGACCGTTTGAAACAGTTTGAATGTTGACAATTCCAAGACCCGAATGTACGCTAACAAAGGTGATGGACGACAACAGACACGGGCTAACAGAAGACGCGAGCGGCGAGCCAGGAGAAAGCATTGTGTAACATCTCTCGAGCACGGGGCAAGAAAAAAAGGTGCGGATGGCCAACTCGGTCCTGCCGCTAGGCGTTCGGAGACGTTCGAGCCCGAGGGCCCACAGCACCGCCTGCTGGACAGAAGGTGCAGCAAGATGGAAGGCAAAATAGGATCGCGGCCAGTTCCTGTCCTCCTTCCTTCCCTGCAGCAGTGTAACGTGCTCGTTTGAAAATTTCGAACCCATCTTGAGATGCGCTTCAATGATGGGAGAAGGCACAACGAATACGCTGGTGCAGGCCTGACGATTTCACGGTAACAATCGTTACCGGTAGCGTGTCGTTTCCGATGCCTAAACGATGAGCATACCACGACTCGACCCAAAGCAGAAGAGCTTCTATGACTGTCAAACCTCGTGCAACAATCGGAAGCATTTCCCGAATCGGTCACGTGCTATCACAGTCGGCGATTTTCTGATTTGTCTGTTTTGAGGTATTTTTGTGGCGTCTTGCCTCTTTTCTGCTCCACCCTGGCTGGACTCTCTGCAGCCCCCCTGTGGTCAGCTCAGGAAAACGCCAAACCTGTGCTGTGCTCCTTCCTGCCCACCCGAAAGAAGATTCGCGGGACACAATACCGGGGGGGGGTACGAAAAAGACAAGTGCTGACATGCCATGCAGGAATGTGTGTGAGAGAGAGATTAGGGGGGGAACACTAATCAAACACAGACAAGCATTACATGACCTTTGTCGGGTCCAAACCTCACACATGCTAATTAGTAAAAATCGGCAAAGCTTGTGCAGCAGCAGGGCGCCTGTCAGCATCATGACGACAAACAAACATTCCAGGATGATTGTGCGGCATGTTGGGGCACAAATATTTCAACGTTCCTGCTTGACACTACCTCTCTCACTTGACACACACACACACACACACACACACACACACACACACACACACACACACACGTGTCAAAGTGGAGAACTTTGGTTTTTATTTTATTTTCCCACAAGTAGATAAAACCAAAACAACATTTTGCGTGTTCAAAGCTATTTAAAAACCACACACACACACACACACACACACAGAAAATCAAAAGGTGGTGGTGGGAGCTCGCCACACGACATGCTGTGCAAGCGCACCAGTGGTGATTGACAGCTTATGCAAAATGTGGACAAATCACGCCAAATGGGTTCGGGAGCATGCGTGTGACCCGCGATGACCTTCAGCTCCACTTTTCACTCAATAAATACTTCAGTGCACGCACACGCACGCACGCACGCGCACACACACACACACACACACACACACACACACACACACACACACACGGCCTGAAGTTGTTTGAAAACGTTCAAAAGTTAGAAAAACATCAAAGCTCGTTTCCGGCCAAAAGTCACAGTTGGGTTTTTCCGTTAGCCGGTCACGACTTGTCCTCGCATTCCCGGGGGAGGGCCGCCATCCGAGCACAGAGGTGTCGGTGGTGGTGGCTGGCGGGGCGGGGCTGAGCAAACTGATTCTGTCAGCGGGGGAGGGGCGGAAGCGAGGTGCTCAGGTGGTGGTGGTGGGTGGGCGCGCAGGAAAACGTGTTGAATCCGACAAACAGATAAGTGACCAAAAGGAGGCTGGAAGGAGATTCCCGCCACAAAGCGTCCTGGTGCCGACAAGTGCTCACTCCTTGTCCTTGCGTCCCGCACGCATGGGAAAGCCACCAGGTCCGATGTTTGGACTGGAATCTCCTACACATGCGCCCACACACACACACACACACACACACACACACACACTTCTGTGATGAGTTAAAAAAACTCACAGGAGCAGGAGTGTCCATTTTTTCCCTATCCGAATGACATTGCGGAAATGGCCGCCACTGCTCGATGGCTTCAATGGGATTTTTGACACCTGCCGCCGTTGCCCCGGCAAACGGAAGATGACCTCATCGAGGGGGAGGGAGGAGCAAAACAAAATGGCTCCCGTGGAAAGACTTGAGGAGCGCTCGACTCAAATGGCTTTGGACAGTTCCCGCCTCCAAACTGGCTGATCTGCATCTATTTGAATGGTAACCCCGGCAACCAAGCGGCCTTTACTCATCGAATGCGTGCGTGCGTGCGAGAGACTTACCGGCAGTGCGTACCAAGTTCACTAGTACGGTGACTCCACCCTAAGTGCACAAAGACAAGCAACAAATGAAATGACATCATCAAATGTGTACATCACGTTTGCCAGTGTGTGCAAGAGGGCGTCTGCGTGCGTGCGTGCGTGCGCGTGACTGCGACAAGGTGCGTACCAGTGAGGAATGCTGTCGGGCAGCTTTTCAAGATGGCTGGGGGGGGCACTTTGGGCCAACCACACCACTGGACGGCACACGCACGCACGCACGCCATGTTTAGCCCTCGGGACTTTGTTTTCATTTCACACCATATTCATGGTGCGGAAAGTACGTTGTGTGCGTGTGCGCGTGTATGTATACGATACGCGTACAGCAAGCATCCGTGGGGATTGAGAAGAATTTCCTTAGCCCGATACACGCCAAACACACAGCCGGCCCCGCGCGTACTTACGGAACTTTCTGCCTGCAGTACACGACCATCCCGATGGCCAGGCCCAAAGCGGCCAGGATGCCGATGATGATTCCCGCGATGGCGCCGTCCGATAGGCCTTCGTCAAGCGCGCCTTCCTCTGCGCAAGAAATGGCAAGTGAGCGCCAAAGGACGGCCGGCACCAGAGGACCGCGAGCGGCGAAGGAACCGCGGTGGGCGTCGAGCGCGGGAAGGGAAGAAAAAGACGCGGGCGCAAGAGCGGCGGCCCCTGAAGCGGGCGGGCGGGCGGGCGTCTCACCTTTGACCGACAGGTTGTGCGTGTAGGCGGCGCTCTTCCCAGTGACGGCGTTGTGCGCCTGGCACATGTAGGCGCCCGTGTTCTTGTAGACGGCCTGGGCGATGGCGTAGGTGGACGTCTTGACGTCGGTCAGCGTCCCGTTGAACTTCCAGGTGAAGTTGGCGGGCGGCACGGAGGCGGCCGAGCAGCTGAGGGTGACGGCGTCGCGCACCTCCACGGCGGTCTCCCCGCTCACGCTCACCGCCTCGGGACCGACTACAAAGACGGCAAGTCAAGCCGGCGCCACGGCAAACGGCCGCGTCGCGGCCCCGGTTCCTTCGACTTTGGGGCCCCGCGGCTTTGCACTCACAGTTGACGACCATCTGGTAGGCCGCCTTCTCCGCGCTGACGGGGTTGGCCAGGCGACACTCGAAGCGGCCGTTGTCGTCCTTGTGCAGCGGCGCCAAGCTGAGCCAGGAGCCGTCGGGCGCCGCCGTCACGCGGGCGCCGCC
>NW_017805197.1:279598-279893 GCF_001891065.2 Hippocampus comes
CGCCGGCCGTCGGCGCCGCCAGCGGCCGGCCGTCCTTCAGCCACGTCCGGCTACTGACCGGGCCCGCCGCCGCCCGGCAGCTGAGGTTTGCCGAGCTGTTGCCGGCCAAGAGCACGGCGCCCTCGGCCGGACCGCTCATTTGCACGCCCGACACCGGCTCTGGAAACGCACCCGATAATGACTTAGTGTGCGATATTCTGACGCGTGGACACACACAGTGGTCCAGATATCAACTGTGGCGGTTGGAGAAGGCTTGAGTAACGCGTTGGCGAAAGAGTAACAATGTGGGGGGGGG
>NW_017805197.1:279945-284174 GCF_001891065.2 Hippocampus comes
CCCCCACCCCACACGGGAACAGCAACACCGGTTGAGCAGGTTTCCAGAAGCAGTCAAGAAGTTTACGAGGAGGGAGGGGCCGCAGCAAGTGGCTGCCTGCGAGCCGCCTCGCGTGTGTTTATTTAGTGTTTGTGTGCTTTGTGTGCAGTATCGTCGACGCTTCCTTCTATCTCACGCGCACTCTGTCGTAGGGTCACGTGGGCCGGCCACGGTGTACTTCATCTTCGGGAACCGTCTGGCGCACGTCGGACCTTCTTCCGCCGTGGCCAGAAAAAAAAAAACTCCGGGGGCGTGTCCGCAGCTCTCTGGCATCCATTTAACAGTTGGACCGAGAACCCGCGTCTGCCCATTAATATCGCGGCGCGGGGGTGAAAGGTCAAAGGTTTCCTATTTTGTAGCCGCCTGTTTGGACGCGTGCACGCGTGTTCCGTAGCGGCGTGTCGTGTGAGGCCGGTCGACTCACCCATGACGGCAAAGGAGACGGCGCGCGAGGCCACCACCCGCTGGGTCTTGGAGTTGGCGGCTCTGCACGTGTACTGACTCATCTGCTGCCACAGGGGGCGCTGCTGCACGGCCCGCAGCGGCAGCACCGACCCGGTGGCGTCCATCAGAGTCTGGTTCTGATACCAGGTGACGGCGGCGGGCGGGCTAGAGCGCGTGGCGCACGTCAGGTTGAAGTCGGAGCCGGCCCGCACGAACGCGGACGGGTCGGACGCCGTGATGGTGACCTCATCCGGACCGTCTGGACAGGACAGGGGTGGCGTCAGGCTGGCGTGCCGCGAGGGTCACGTGACGCCTACGGTGATGCGTGTGGCGTGACCACCGTGACGGCGGGACTGACTCAAAAATGGATTGACAAAGCTTCGCTGTGTCCAGACGCGCTTCTGTCTGTGTGTGTGTGTTTGTGTGTGTGTGTGTGTGTGTGTGTGTCTGTGTGTGTGTGTGTGTGTGTGTGTAAGTACCTGTTCCTTCAAACACGTCACCTACCAACAAAAGACAAAATTATATTATTTTGGATATGAGTGGTTGCAGTCAAAATTGTCCAATACAAAAATGCATATATAAAAATATAATCGAACAAAAAACAAAACATTTATCCTAAATTTGTTTTAATTCTGAAATCACAATGTCCGCTCACGGGTCATTAATGTAATTTTTTTTTCGAACAGACCACATAGGGTCCTCATGTTGTCCTTGGGGCTCAGGAGCATCTTCTGGCACCATGATTTTTTTTTTGAGGACAATGCCCATGAATGAACACAGCAAAAAGTCAACATAAAATTATGCTCCTCTCCTCCCACCCTCCTGTGTGTAACTGCTCACCCCTCCCCTCTCTACTCAACTGAGCAGAAGGGAAAAAAAGACGCAAGCTTCATGTCATTAGCTTCAGATTTAGCGCAATCTGTAAGCGACCATCATATTAAGCCCTGCTGGTAAGTCCCCTCAAAAAAAAAAAAAAAAAATTTAAAAAGCTCATTGACAGTGACGGAATGTTTCAGCGGTTATTGAAACCTTGACTTTTTAAACCATCAAACCATTTTGCCTTATGGCAAGTTACCAACTGGGCTCAGAGAGCCTGATGGATTGATTAAACGCAAGAAAATGCCTGATTTATTACATTATTTTAATTTTTGAATGTACAGTATGACCTTAACAATACATTTGGCATTTGGTCAATTATCATTAAATTACGGTGGCGGTGGATAATGTGCAGACGCAGTTGGGCGCTTGCATGTTTGAGTTTTCCTTGGAGATCATTTTTCTGGTGTACAATATGGAAAGTACACATTGGGTGTTTGGGCTTACCTGGGCAAATAAAAGAGAAAACATGTTTTTAATTACATTTAAATTTTCAAAGGTACAGGACAACCTTTCTACAGTGTGTATGTGTATATAATATATATATATATATATATATACACACACACACACACTTTACAAGCGCAATCAACAATTAAAATGTCATTGTCATTTTTTAATTGATTAATAAAATCATTTTCTTCGGGTCCGTGGGATTAATTAAAATGTCCTTCTTTTCAAATCAATTAATTTTGCTCAGGGACTTTAAGTATGTCATCTATTTGTTAAATGTATTTCATTACATAGAAGAAAAAGCAGGCATATGATGACACGGAAATGTAAAATTTGAATGAAAACACAGAGAGAAAAATAAATCTGATTGTTTCTGCCTCTTTTAACGGGAAAATTTCACTTTTGACATTTGAATAACTTGACACTTTTCTACATAAAGTGTCTTACTGTGAAGGGATCCAATTTATACCATGATATAAATGTTAGGACATGTTGCTCAGCCCTCACTCTCCATTTGAAGCAAATTAGTGTACAATTTAAAATATTTTTTACATACATTATTACCCACGATGACATATGGATATTTATGACGGCTAGCAGTAGTTCTTGCGTTATTGAACCAATTTAAAAACCTTGAAAAAAGACTGCCTCCCACACACTCCCTCTTTTGTGTCTTTCCATTGTTAATGTAATAGCTTTCAATATGTTTACAGTAAGATGTAATTTCCTGCCATATCTGTAAATGTTACTGTACATGGTGAATACTGTCTTGAAGCTTGCTTTGAAGAAAAAAAAAGGGGAAAAATCACGAATCAAATCAAAATGGCAATATCTTTCAGAAAATTCACACTTCAGTATTTTCGTGAAACTCACTAACTCATTAAAAAACACATTTTGGTCCATTGTCCAGTGGCTAACATAAAACCTCCAATAAATTGCTTTGCATTGTTTTATTGATGCAGTTTTTGAAGACAAAGAAAAGGACGATTGCTTTCAAGTTAATGGGCCAGAGGTTTCCAAAAGACAGACTGGTGCACAACACTGTCAGAAAAAAAGAGCTAAATGCGCATCTTTAGGGGTCCGATGGCTTTTCACTGGGGGAGTATGCTCAAGGGTACTTCAATAATACCCTTTCAACGATACATATTGTGACCATTATTATTTGTAGGCAAATATATACCATACTGTACATGTAATGTATATTAGGGTTTATAGGCATGCCCTACAAAGGGTAACTGGGAATGACTCGGTCAGATATGGGCAATATGAGAAAAGTCATTCAAGTGTTCATCTACAATAGAAAAGCCAAAGACAGCCCTGGAGAATGACCCACAGGATGGAAGACCCGTCCACCGAAACACCTGTGCAAGGGGGGGACGCATTCCGATGGCGTCTTGGCTGCTGGTTGGTGTGGTGGCGGCGACTGGGATGTCCAGCTGAGCGGTGAGTCACACCGCTCGCTCAGCCCAGTTCGCTTGCTGGCCGGCTGAAGGTAGGAATGTGGAGCAGCATTTTGGGGCCAATGATACAAACGCAAAGTCCAAGTAATGTTCCAACATGACTGATGTTCATTGGGAGGTGTGCGACTGTGCGCATGGCTCGCTATCAGCAGCTCCTGCCCTGACACCAACCCCGGGTGATTCCATGCAGTGCAAGTCATCAGAGTAAAGTAAGGACAGAAATTGTACTCTCGTTGGATTGCGCAACATGGTTCATGCAAGGTACGGCAATGTTTATTATACCCATGAAGAATTCAAAGTACATTTGAAAACATAAACATAAATAAATAAATGGATGAAGAAATAAATAAGGCAGCTCATTTGGACTTATACCTCATATACTGAAAAAGTGCGGGCACGCCTGCCGTAAAGCAACATCCAGCTTGAATTCATAGCTGCAGAGCTCTCTTGCGATGTAAAATATCGATGTGACATTTCTACAGCTTTTGCTAAGGCGGAGAAAAAAAAGTAGTGTGTTTCCGGTAACCCGACCAACCGAGAATTTCTACGTCGAAAACAAACTTTACGGTCGGCATTTTTTTCAAACAACCCTCTACATTTTTTGCGTAGAGGTTTTACATCGGTGCAAACTCTCGCGATATTCACGTTGAGCGTGTGCGTCGTTTGCCCTGTCGTCTGTCAACAACATTGAATCATGGCGGCGGCCGCGATCTCCAACGACAGTTTAAACCGTGTTTTCTGTGTTACAGTCGCATGCTTGCACCGTAATGTTAAGAAAATAGCATCCATTGATGTATCGAAAAAATTCAGCGAACTATTTGATGAACACCACGGGCCGAGTAAAAGCCGAGGGCGGAGTAGGACGGCGCAGGCGGCCCCCCGAGTCCGGAGCGGGGAGAGAACTAAATAGGTGGCGGCGGCGCCGGCCGCGGAGCGGCGGTACGGCGGCGGGGCGTC
>NW_017805197.1:287244-288993 GCF_001891065.2 Hippocampus comes
AGAGCGCGTGGCGCACGTCAGGTTGAAGTCGGAGCCGGCCCGCACGAACGCGGACGGGTCGGACGCCGTGATGGTCACCTCATCCGTACCGTCTGGACACTGGCGTGCCGCGAGGGTCACGTGACGCCTACGGTGATGCGTGTGGCGTGACCACCGTGACGGCGGGACTGACTCAAAAATGGATTGACAAAGCTTCGCTGTGTCCAGACGCGCTTGTGTGTGTGTGTGTGTGTGTGTGTGTGTGTGTGTGTGTCTACACTCCAGCTGAGTGAGGATGCGGGTGGAATGCCAACACCAACACGAGCAGCAAATTCACGCACACCTGAAGTGCCGGGGGAGTGGCCAGCATCGGGACGCTCAAGTAGTGAGCGGCCGGCGGCGCGGTACTCACAGTGGACGGGCAGGCTCAAGGGGGCGCTCTTCTCCGTCTCCAGTTTGTTGGCGGCGCTGCAGGAGATGGGTCGCATCAGGTCGGTGCGTAGGACGCCCGTGATGGTCAGCTGACTGGTCCCCTCGCCCTTTTGGAGATAGGTAAGCGGGGGGGTCAGAGTCGCCACGCGGCATGGCACGGGACGGGATGACCTCTGACCTCCACGATGGCCAGGCGCGGGCCGGGGACGACGGAGGTGGTGCCATTGAGCCACGTGAAGTTGAGGAAGGACCCCTTGGCGGCGCAGGTCAGGACCACCGTGCTGTTGTGCTCCACCGCCTCGGCGAGGTTGGCGCTCAGCGTCACGCCGGAAACGGGCTCTGCACAGCAAGTCACGCGGTCGGCATGAACCGGGACGGCGGCTCCCGACCGGGGGCCACTCGGAGCCCCGCGCGCTTCCTTCTTTTGCTCCTTTTTCCCGCCTTCCTTGCGCCGTTTGAAAGCGTTCCCGCTTCCGTTGGGCTCATTCCCTGCTCCTCAAATTACAATCGGGGAGAAGGCGGGGAAAGGCTCGGCACACGCAACGCAACTGCCAACGAGGTGCGAGGTGAGCGGCCGCGCCCCGACGCCTTCACGGTGGAATGTTTGGAATTGTTCGCAGAATGAGAGCGAGGCGAGGAAAAGAGGAGCAAGAGGGGGCAACGGCGGCGCGAGGCAGATCATGGGCGAGCCGACGTAGCCCGAAGGAAGGCTTCTTCTGGCTCAATCGTTTTGTTGTTTTGGCAGAAAAGAAAAATCAGTCTCCCAAATGCACTTTTCTTTTCCTTTGTCGTACTTGACGAGAAATGGAACTCCCAAATTTGTCAGCCACTCTTTTCTGGCTTCCGTACCAGGAAAGAAAGGGCTCGAGTGTCAACATGTTTGACATGACAACGTGATCGATTTCTCCTCGACGAGTTTCCGGTTTTGGAGCGGCGACGGGACCGCTTTGACTCGGGCAGAACACAATTCTGTCCGGCTCGCAGCGTCACGCCGTCGCTCTTCCCGAAGGACGAAAGCGGAGGGAAAAAAAAAACAAAAAAAAAGAAGGCGCGCCGTCAGCCGTCGGAAGCGGAAGCAAGCGCTCGCTTTTCTTCTGCCCAACCGGGGCGCGTCCAAGCGGTCGGGCCGGAAGGCCGAATTGAGTCCGTCGCTTTTCACGGCGTGGGAATTTTTCGTGACTCCCGAGTTTCAGTGGAATGAGTTGCCCAAACGTGGCCACCCGATTTCATCGCGCTCTCTCCTCGTGGAAACTGCAGACGTCACACGCTTCAACCCCCGCGCTCGCATGTTCGTGTGCGTTCAAAAAACGTCTTTTCGCTCGCTCCCTCTCGTTTTTT
>NW_017805197.1:289007-290575 GCF_001891065.2 Hippocampus comes
GGGGGGGGGGGGCATGCATTCGGAAAGTTTGTTGCTGCTGCACGCGATGAGGCCGACCGCGAACCGCCCGCGGCCGGCTCGACCGGTGCGGGCGACTCACCGAGCACGCGCAGCCGGATCTCGGCGGTTTCGGTGTCGCCTTCCGCGCTCACGACGCTGACGCTGAAGTCTCCGTTGTCGGCCGTCGTGAGCGCGCTCAGCTGCAGCGCGCCGCTCCGGGCGTCCACGGACACGCGCCCCAGGTAGGGCGAGTTCACCTTGAGTCCGGCGGGGCCCACGGTGGCCACGTGACTCTGCTCGCGGCCGTCGTTGAAGTTCCAGATGATGAACGTGTACTCGGGATCCACCAGCAGCGTCCGCAGGGTCACGTTCTTCCCCACCGAGGCGTCCACGGGGCCCGGCGGCAGAATGTCGCGCGCCTCCGCGCACCGCCATCCTGCGGAGGGGGGAGGGAGCGGGAACGGCACGCGTCCAGCGGGTCAGTCCCACCGAACCGGACGCGGCGCCGTCACCGCCCCTGCACGCGAGCGAGCGAGCGCTTACCCGACAAGCCGAGCAGGAGTCCAACGATGATCGTCGTCGTCGTCATGGTCGTCGTGCAGCGGAGAGCAAGAATGCAAAGGCAGGTCTTCGCTCCTTCGCGGACACACCCAGCCAGGTGAGCCCGCGCCTGCGCGCTCTGCGCAGGAGGCGGGGCCACGCCCGAAGTCAGTGACTCATTCACAAATTCCGGAGCAACTCTTAAAGAAAAAGCCAAAAATGGCATTCCACGCGAAGGAGCCCAGCACTTTCATTGTGGACTTGGCCTTCCGCCCCCGGGGTCAGCTGGGCCTGGCCTGAGTACCGCAGTCCATCGTTGCTCTTCAACACAACCGGCCCGTTTAGAATCCACCCGGGTGAGACTTTGTGGAAGCTGAAATGCCTTTTATTTGCATTCGCATCATTAGCATAAGGAATCATCGGGGAGAAGAACCACAGTTATTCAACTAAAAAGAAAAGCTACACATTGGCTTCGTCATGGCGGTGCTGCAGCTTCTCCGTCAACCAACAAGCAGAGGTCAGAGGTCACATTGGCCCCACTTCCTTTGTCAGAGGAAAAGCTCAAATGCAAAGTGACGTCCTGCTTATTTGGTTGACAAACACACGTGGCAAAACCTTTTTCTTATGAGCTCTCTTTTTTGGAACAAACGTTCAGGCTCGCTAAAGTCTTCAAGTCATTGATTGGGCTTCACATTCGAATCTGTGCCGTTTCATGCCTTATTGCTGCACGAGGAGCTGCCAGCTGACTCGATGCCCCTGCGGGATTTCGCATACCAATATGGTACAAAAGCTGCTGGTGGTGCGCGGGTGGCCGCAATCAGCGGCCGGACGGTTCCGACGCGATCAAAGTGGGCACGTCGGGAAGGAACAGAGGCTTGGGCGGCAGCTTGGGCTTGAGCGAGACGGCGCGGCGTACGGCGCTAGCGTTCGTGACCTGAACGTTGGCGCGCCGCAAGTGGACTCCTTCGCTGTAACTGTGCTGACGCGTCAGGCAGGTCGCCGCCGCCGCCCGCCTCCAGGCCCCGCGG
>NW_017805197.1:293755-300705 GCF_001891065.2 Hippocampus comes
CTCCAGGCCCCGCGGGCGGCAGGCGGGGCCGGGGGCCCGCCGCCGCTGTTGTTGGCGTTCATTCTGGCCAGCAAGCGCTGTCGCGACGGCGCCGCCCCCCGGTTGAAACTGCGGTGGCGCGGCAGGTTGCCGCCTATCTTGACGAGGGCGGGGCCCCGAGGCCGGACGGGCGCCTCCGGGATGACGCGCTGTGGCAAGATAGCGCCGTTGGCCTTCAGCGCTAACGCTTCCGTCTCGGACACGGCCTGCCGATTGCCGTGCTGATGGCTGCGGTTAAAGCTGAGGGCCCGCGTCTTGCCGCGAGGAGGAGGAGGAGGATGAGGATGAAGGTGCCCCGAGGAGGTGGACGTCAGGACCCTGATGCCTCCGTCGCCACTTGCGCTGACCTGCTGGATGTGCCTGAGAAGGTCGTCCAACGCCGAAACGTCAGCCGCGTCCGCGGACGGCTGGCCATCGCCGCAAAGATGAGGGGGCGGGAATGCGGGCGGAGCCGGGCGGTTGGCCCCTGTCACTGCCGCAAAGGGGGCGGGGTCGTCCCAGCTCTTCATCTGCCAAGGGAACTCCGAGTCGGAGTTTGGCGCGGGGAGAGCCCCGAGCTCGCCGTCCGCCTGCCGGGAAGGACGACAGTCACACGATTGTTGAGTCCACTCGACTCGACAGGAGAAAATTTGAGTTGGGGTACGTGAACGACATACACCTGAAACGCATCGCGCCATATGCTGATACTTGCCGTGAAACAGCAACTTGCTCACCGACGCTTTGGTACAAGGCTAGCGACTATTTCAAAAATGTAGCCCACGCACGCACGTCTCGTGTCACTCTCATTCCCAACGAGTTTTTCTTTGCCGCTTGACTCGGGTGAGCCGCGATGCGTACCCGCGTCAGGCTGACTCGGGGCTCCGCCGCAGGCAGTTGGTGGCGCGCGGTCACGGGATCGGAGGCTCGGCCGTCGGGTCCGGGGGACGCGTACGGCTTCGGGCGCTGCGACTCGCCCGTTTTGTCCTCCTGCGGGAGACAAGGCGCAGGTCACACACCTCGGTCGCTCCCCGCGTGGCTTCGCGCTCACCTCGGGCGCGGGGTCCAGGAGTCCGCCGAGCTTGGCGAGGGGGTGCGGGGACGAGGCGCCGGGCAGCGAGGCCTCCGGGTCTTTGTCGAATGTCCCGTTCCGCCGGGCGTCTCGGCGGCCGCCGCCGCGGAAGCGCGACACCAGGAGGCCCGAGGAGGCGGCGCCCAGCGAGAAGGCCAGGAGCACGCAGGCGATCAGCAAAGTGTAGTGGACGTGAGAGGCGGAGTCTTCCTCGCCGGCCGCAGCGCCGCGCACTCCTGAAACGAGGAGAACACCCGGCCCCACGCGCATTCGCCAATCACGCATTTCTGCACCCTTTGCGTTCAAATATCCGCTCCTGAAGAGTGCGAATAATGGCGAGCCCATCGCAGCGTTTGCTCGCATTGGGCGAAACGGACGCAAAACTCCAAAACACGGCGATTCTCTTCGTTGAACGGTCAGTCTTTGAGCCAACCTCAAGCGGGAGGAGCCAAGATCTTGTCCGATGTTGCCAATTTGAAAAGCTGTTTCATCAACGCTCGCTTCATTTCGACCGCAAGTTGGCGCCCGCCAGTCTTTGCCCCTTCGCCGCAAATGTACGTTGACTCGGCGATCGGACTCCGTGACTACAAATGAATCGCTTCCAGGTATTGGCCCGGAACAGCTCCGAATTGAAACGACGACGGATTTCGACGTCAAAACCTGTCCAAGGCGCAGCTGCTCATCCGGCGGCAGCGGTGGGAGGCGGGGCTTACCGTAAGCCGAGTCGGCGGCCATTTCCCGGTCGCGGGAGGTCGCCGAGATGTCGGCTGCACAAAACACACAAAAAAAAGGGGGCGGGGCATCAGCTTTTGTACGTGCTTGCATCAGGCGGCAGGGGGCGCCGCGTCTCACCGGCACAGGCGGCCATGTTGGAGTGGTCTCCCTCGATGTCCTGCTCGAAGCCCGCCCTGCCGAGAGGACTCGGTCAGTCTCGCGCACGAAAGTGACACGATGGAGTTGGGCACGAGTCGGTCATCCCCAAGACCGCCGCAGAGGAAGTGACACGTACTTGAACCCGGGCGCCGTGTCGGCACAGCGTCCTGTGCGCAGCCAGATGCAGTAGGGGTCACGGGAGGCCAGACACGCCCTGCGCGACAGCACAGCCACCGCCTTGAGCGTCAAAACCGGCACACTTGCTTGCTTCCGCCTTTGAACTCGGCGAAGCGAACCTCTTGCACGCGCCGTGCCGTCCGCATCGGCTCAGCGGCACGCGCACCAAGCAGCTGCCGAATGCCACAAACAAGGCGTGGTGCTCCTTGTCCAGCTCCAGTCCCAAAACCCTGCGGTCCTCCTCCCGGACGCCGAGGTCGCACCTGAGGAAGTTTTCGAGCCAGACTTGACCGCCGGCCGGCTGAGATGGCGGCACGGCGCCGCCCCGACGGCAAACGGCGGCGGTCGGCCGCTTCGAGCGGCGCGGCTCACTTGTCGGGATCGTAGACGTCGATGTCCTCCAGGAGTCTGGAGCCCGAGGTGTCGTGGGGAAGCGTGGCGACCAGAACCTTGGCGACCCTCCCGTCCTCTGAGCCCAGGAACACCACCGCGCGCTCCTTGCGCGGACCCGCCGACACGTCGGCGGCGATCTGCGTCAACTTGGACCTGCCGGGGAAAGCGGCGGGCGAGTTGGCTCGCGCGTGACAAGCTCGAGGCTCCCGTTGGCTCAGATGCAAAAGCGCAAGTCGAGCTCGTCTTTGTTTTGGAGCCGCTCCTCCTACCCGCTGGCCGTCCTGGTGTAAAATGGCCGCCGGTTGACTGCGGGCACGGCACCGTCCATCAGCGGAAAAGATTTGACGAACGCCAGGGTCTCGTCCGGGAAATCCACCGAAGATTTGAAGTCGGCGGCCGGCCCGTCGCCCGCGCATGAGCCGGGCCTGGGGGAGGAACGATAGATTTGGACAGAGTGGACCTAGACAGCCCTGAAGCGGGACTAAGTGACGTCCGCTCAAAATTCCGGCGAGGCGGTTTCCCACTTGACGCCTTCCGGGTAAGAGTTCGAGCGAGCGTGCGCGTTCTCACCCACCGCGGCCGAGGCACGGCGTCCTCAGGCGCGGCCGTCCACGACGAGTCGCCGCCGCGTTGTTCCTTGAACTTCCCGCTAAACACTTCCTCCACATCGTCCATGTAGAACGCGCACACCGCCGAGCCTGGAATGCTGCGCCGCACAAAGTCGTTCAGACACGGCTCACTTGCCGTGAGCGCCCGCGAGCCGAGTCGCGACCCGGTAGCCGAGGTCAACCGTTAGCCTAGCGCGGCCCCGTCGACCGAGCTTCGACCTCTTTAGCATACGACTGTTAGCCTAGCACTGACCTGTTAGCCTGCGTGGTGAACACAGCTAACACGGCGGGGCGACCGTTGATCTGCAGAACGCCGGTCAGCGACTGGAGAACGTCGAAGTAGAACAGAGACTCTCCGGGAAGGGAACAGTTCAGACGAGCCTGACAAGACAGCGCAACTGCGTGGACTTGTTGCTATACGCCCTGACAACCGCGTCCCGTCCGATGTCACGCGCACACCAAACGACTTCCCGTTCAACCTTTTGTTTTTCGGGGTGGGTGGGAAAAAAAAACCCCTGTTCACCTCGCATGCACGCCATCAACCGCCTGTCCTATGTCCAGGTCAAAGCAAAACTTGCTGTCGTACGGATGTCACGGCGGCACCGGCTGCCTCGCGCTTCATCTTCCTGCCGTTCGTCGCGGCGAGATGGGCTCACCTTAAGGAAGGAGGTCCAGTGCTTGTCCAGAACTCTCGGGGAGCCGCCGTTGTCGTTCTTGCAGACTCTGGCCACCCGAGAGAAGACCACCTGGCGGCAGACGGACAGACGCAGCGGCGTCCGGTCACGGCGCGAGCGTCACGGCGACCGATGGTACGTACCTTCCCCAAGGTGGTATACTCCACCGCGATCTCGCTCAGGAAAAAGTAGACGAACCTCCCATATTCCACGGCGTGCAGGAAGCGAGGCTCTGCCACAGCAGGAGCGTCATGCGACCGGGTCAGCTGATGTCACGTGACGATGTCATGCGATGTCACCGAGCGATGAGGTGAGGACGCGGCAACTCACCTCGAAGCCACTTGGAGTCGTACTTGACGGTCCTGAGGACGGGACGGCCGTCTCCCAGGCTGCGGTAGATGACGGCGTCGCTGGCCAGGAAGTCGGTCACGGTGGCCGAGTAGAAGTCTCCGTCTGGCGCAAAGGTCAGAGGTCACGGCCCGCCCGCGCAAAATGGCGGGAAGCCGACGGACGGGCGGAAGTTACCGGCGAACGTTCCCGCGTTGGACTGGCCCGACTCGAAGGGACAGCGCGCCTGACCCGGCAGGTCCGAGCCCACCTGCTCCAACGTGCTCGTCTGTCATGCAAAAGCAACAAAGCTCACCCTGAGGTCACGCCCGGGCGAGGTGCAGCGCGCGGGTCGTCTACCTTGTAGTTGCGGCACGCCGGGTTGAACGCGTTTGTGCCGCACACAAACAGCGTCTCGTCGTCGCGCGGCACCAAAACTTTGATGTAGTTGTAACACTCGTCCTGCCAAAACAGGAAAAGCCACGTTAGCGTTAGCATGACGCTCACGCTAGCGCAAGAAGAAGCCCACAACTCCACCAAAGCAAACGGGCGACGGAGACGCATCTGTCAATGCGCTTCGTGCGAATGCTCGAGCAGGGAAAACGAGTGGCGGAACTCACGCCGTCTTTCCCGCGGACCGCGCACTTGCTCACATCTGCGGCACGCCACGTCAGCGTCTGGAACAGGAACACACGCGCAACGGTCTGGTCAGCCTCACGATAACACCGCGGTCGCCGCTTCGGGGATGAATCGCTCCTTTCCCCGACTGCCGAGGAATTCCCATTGGAGGAGGAACTACGGTTCACATGAGCGGATCGCTTTTGCGACTCACCATCTGAGGTACGAAGGCCTCCGCCGCCGTTGTCAGATTGACCGCAAACACGTGATCCCTGACACACAAAGCGGATGCGTGCATGTGAGAGGGTGCGTGGAAGCGAGTCAAATGTGCGTGTGTGTGTGTGTGTGTGTGTGTGTGTGAGAGACCTGGCGGTGATGAAGAGCATGCGGTTGACGCGCGTCATCCCTTGGAAGTGGAGACCCAGCCGGCGCGTCCGGTTATCCTGCAGCAGACTTTGGAACGCTGGGAAGTCTCCAGACTCTGACAGACGACACGCCGCACGCGAGTTGACATGCCATTTGTCTGTGGACCCCCAAAGGAGCTCGGCAGGAGGACCACCACCCCCACCCCCCCACCACACACACACACACACACACACACACACACACCCCTTCCACTCACCATCCAACACGCTGATCGCTTGCAAGTCTCGCGGGAATGATGAGGCGGCACACAGGAAACAGGAAACGAGCAGGAGCAGCGGCGGCCGCGCCGATGACCGATCGGTCAAGGCCATGCCGTGGGGGGGCGGGCGGGGGGGATCAGCCCGTCATCGTGGGCGGCTAAAACCAAACGAGAAACGTGACACCGTTCAGGTTACCTCTGTCGCGCTACTTCAGTATGCCGGACGTGAAAACACCTCGACAAGGTTTCCATTGCGTGGGAGAGTGCGTCGCGCGTGAGAGGCAAGAGCGGCTTTGTCACACTTTGATTTCCCGTTTAGTGCAATTCACTGTTTCCTGTCTTTATTTTGAATTTTTTTTCCCCTCGCCCATAAACACGCGCGCATGTCGCCATCTGGTCACCCTTAAAGGTGACTTTCTGGGCTCGGCAGCATCCCATCATGCGGTTGCCACGGTAACAGCTGCAGTTACCCCGTTGCATTCGGAGCAAGTGTGTGAGACGTGAGAAGGCGCAAACGTATATTTTGTACTTACAGACAGCATCGGCGGTCAGCTGACAGGAAGTGGGGGCGGGGCCGACCCCCTCAGTCGAGCTGCAGCAACAAAGACAATGGTCATGCGATTGGCTGGCTGGTCTCCGTGGCGACCGCCCAGCTCCATCGAATGAGAGCTGATTTGAAAGTCACCAGAAAATCACAACACGGATGATGACAGTATAAACAACTTCACCTTGATTTCCTCTTTTTTTGTTTTTTTTTGGAGGGGGGGGGGCTTCTTTTATTTACTTCCTGCTTGCTGCCCGTTTTCCCTTCTTGGTTGGATCCCTTCTGTTGTTTACTTCCTGTCTCCTTCCAATTTCCTTCCGTCCTTCGCCTCAAGCGGTCGTGACCCCTGCAAAAACAGGAAGCCCTCAATAATCTTCCGAAACTCATCTGCTGCATTAGTGGCACGCTAGCATTAGCTTTGCCATCTGCTCACGCCGCCTCGGGTCCCGCTGACCTTTGACCTGCTTTTTGAGCAACGGCACGCAAGCGCCGGACGTTTTGGGGCCACCAGCCCCGCCCCGCTGAGCGCGGCGGGAATTAGCGGCCAACGCGGAGCTGGGATGAGACGGCCAGGCTCCGTCTCAACCCGAAAAAGCCCAACGGGAGCCGATTAGCATAGCTGTGACGGCACAGGAGGAGCCCCAAAGACCCCCCGACGGAGGACCTGGAGGCTAATCCCTGTCTGGCTTGAGGTCAATTACGGCACCGTTGAACTGAAGTGGGGGGGGGGGCGAGGGAGCAATGCGGAGTGAAACTGCGGTGGGCAGTACAAACGGTACGCCGTCTCAATTTGGCCAAAGGGGGAGGTTGTCATTCTAACGGCCTATCGCAGCGCTGCGTTGACGCCATCGGAGTGCGCCTTTGGCGTGAAGTGAGGTCACTGCGAGCGCTCCCATGACGCAAGCGCAATTGGTCTTGCGCATGCCCACGCAAACGTTTCCAGCGTTGATGCTGAAAGGGTTTCCAAAACTGCATCATGATTCAACCTGAACGACACGACACAGCATAACACAACACATCAAAA
>NW_017805197.1:301062-305533 GCF_001891065.2 Hippocampus comes
CCTTTTCGGGCTTGAGGTCAATTACGCCACCGTTGAACTGAGGGGGGGGGGGGGCGAGGGAGCAATGCGGAGTGAAACTGCGGTGGGCAGTACAAACGGTACGCCGTCTCAATTTGGCCAAAGGGGGAGGTTGTCATTCTAACGGCCTATCGCAGCGCTGCGTTGACGCCATCGGAGTGCGCCTTTGGCGTGAAGTGAGGTCACTGCGAGCGCTCCCATGACGCAAGCGCAATTGGTCTTGCGCATGCCCACGCAAACGTTTCCAGCGTTGATGCTGAAAGGGTTTCCAAAACTGCATCATGATTCAACCTGAACGACACGACACAGCATAACACAACACATCAAAATGAAAGACGTCGGGTTGGACCGGTTGATGCTGACAATGCGGTGGCCATTCCAAGGGGCTTTCCGTTGCACAACCATGACTCGGGGGCAAACCGAGTCACGTGACACGCACCATAGCAACGGGCATAGCAACCAGCAACCTGATGAGGGCGAGGAGGAAGATGGGGCGCCACATCTGGACTCTTGAGCAAGCGTTGCGCTCGCGTCCACAACGCATCACGCACGCCAAAGGGAGCCGCCTTTCATTAACCACGATACCTCTCTGAGCAAGGATAAGCTCCGCCCACACAGACAATGCTTCCAGTCAAGGGGGAGGTGGCAGAGAGGGCGGGACAGGAAGTAGAAACCTCAACTGTCAATCATCAGCCGACATATGGCGCTTCCTGTGGAGGAGCTTTTGGAAGCCTTTGGGATCAACGTGGGGGGTTGGTGGGGGGGGGGGGAAGCGGGGAAGGGGGCAAACTTGGGAATCCTGCCTGGGGATTGAAGGTTGGGGCAACTGGATCCAGATATAGTGTAGCTGCAAAAGTTATTACAACAATCCTAATCTTACTTGACTGCCACTTAAATTACATTTTACCTGATGTACTGTATCTGCAAACCAATTTAAGAGGTTGTGCAGGTTCTGTTCATTGGCAATATATTGTATAACCTATAAACCTGCAGGCAGCTGTGCAATTTATAGTCTTGAAATCCAACTGAGAAGAGGGCCATCGTCAAGTACCTGAGTCGTTCCAGTGAAGGCTGGTTATGGACTGTAAATATAGGTATAGTACAATAAGTGGGTGGGGCTGCCGATTTAGGGGATTTCATCCAAAGACACACACAACCAAGGCGCTACTTCCTCTTCAGCAAACACAACTTTGCTTCCCGTCACATGATGTCACCATTGATGGTCATTCGCGCAAATGCACGCACGCACTCACCGAGTACTCCGGAGGCGTCGGCCAATCGGAAAAGAGCCCACGGCGCGCTGGCCAAATCTGGACGGAAACAAAAGCTTTGCGTTAACTCCGTTGCTGCTGTGATGTCCCGTGACCTGAAGGAGTCCTGCATCTTTGCCCCAACCGGCTCATCCCGAGCATCGTTGCTCTTTTACTGCTGTGTGTTTGTTGGCACGCACCCGCGCGACTTTGGCATTCAGTGGTGAAAGCCCAAATCCAAGGCGGACGGGGCGCCGCGATCAATCTGTCAATCACAATCGCTTTGTGCATCTTTCCAGTTTGATGCCATCACATTTTCGGGGCCTTACAAGCGTGCAACCGGCCCACCCGCCCACGCATGCGTGGATGGAGTAGGGCCTTACAAGCGGGCTTCATTTCTTGAACCGGCCCACCCGCCCACGCATGCGTGGATGGAGTTCCACGTTGGTGGCGGAGTAGCGCGCCGTCATGGCCCCTTAACCTTTGACCTCACTGACATTTAGTCACAGAGTCGGCCTGAAAAAACTCACAAACAAAGGCTCATTTTCGTGCCCCCGCGTTGCTGCCTCGTTGACGTCATGATGACTGCGCGGCCCCGCCCCTTTTGATTGACAGCCTTCCAAAGGCGCACGCGGGTCGAGCCAACTCACCTCTGCGCGTGCACATCCCCCGCAGCGAAGCATCGGACAGGTCCGCGCACGCACGGCGGCTCGGTTGCCAACGAGCACGCGCCCGCCCCGACGTCCTAGCAGCAAAATGGAAAGCAAGAGAAGCAGCAAAAGAAGGAGCGGCGCAAACAAAAGCTGCTCGGTCGCAAGCAGCTAATCTCTTCGCCAGCAGACCGGCGCCCGGCGTCTCCCGACGCAGGCCGCGCCCCTCCCGACAAGCCACGGCCAATCAGAGGTGGCGACGACGCGGGCCGGCATGACTCCGCCCCCTCCGATCCTTTCACGCTTCTGTCCCTTCGAGTGAGCGACCGACTGTTGATTGATTGGTTGATCGACGCCCGCAAACTTTCGCGTTCACCTCCAGCTGGCAGACAACCCAAACTCGGCCGCACGAGTCTTGACGAGGATCAGAGGGCGGGAAAACCTGACACGAGTGCTAAAATGGCCCCAATGGCTCCCTGTGTGTTTTCGGGTTGAGCTCCAAGTGCTCGTATTAGTTTTTCAGTGTCTTCAAGGGCTCTGCCCTTTTAAATGTTCCCAAGGTGAGGACCAAAACACACGGCCAGGATGCATTCGGCCATTTCGGTCCCCACCTTTGGAAGAGCCTGCCAGAGAACATCCGGTCTGCAGAGACTGTTGACGTTTTGAAGAGGAGGAGTCTTAAGGCACATCTTTTTAGCTTGGCTTTTAAAATAACGTATTTCGACACTTAAATTAATTTCTTTTATCTATCAATCTATGTATGTGTGTAGTATGTTAGTGTATGAATATATATATATATGTGTGTGTTGTAAGTTTGAAATGTTTTTAAGTATTGTACAGCACTTTGAGTTGCATATTTATGAATGAAAAGTGCTATATAAAGTTTGATTGATTGATATCACAGGGGGCAGACGGTATCCTCCGTTTCATTCACTTGACAACAAACTGCTCACCACATGTAGTTTTGTTATTTATTAGTTTTTTTGTATGAGCTAATAACCAACAAGAAAAATCAATGGAATAAATTGAGTTCTTTTTTTGTTTGGGGATAGGGGGGCGGTTGAATCTGATGATGAAGCACGAACTGGTTGCCCTATAAAAATTCCAACATGGGAAACCGACGGACAGGGGCTGTATTTCGGTGTGTGAGTGTGCCGCTTTCCTGGAGGCGCTCATCACCAATCTCATCTGACTTCCTCCTTGACCTTTCCAACATGATTTGGCCTCTGCGCGTGTGTGTGTTAAGTGCATACACATGATTGTGATGGGGTTTGGGGGGGGGGGGTTGTGTGTGTTGCCCGGCCCCCCGCCAGGTCAAACAAAGGTCACATTGGGGGATGTAAACAGACGGGAAGTGCTCAACGTGCTCACGCTAGTTGACCTTTGCTCAACAGCCCTTGTTGCCATGGCAGCCAGAATGCAGGGGCGTGGGATGACACCGCTCTCTCATCTCCATCTCAGTGTTGTCATGTGCAGAGGGGGGAAAAAAAAAAGTTAGTCGCCAGGCGGTACCTGCTTGATCACGTCACACTAAGGCGATTTTGAGGACCGTTTTGTCTCACAAATGATGGAACTGGTTCAAATCTGCCTGCATCAACGGATAGATGGCGTCGTCCACAATTTGCCCGGCTTCACCAAGTGGGAGCCTGAATCCACTCCCTGTGACCTGCTTGACTTGCTGCACGGGTTCATTCGCGTCTCAAAGCTTCCGAGCTTCTCCCTCAGGAAAGCGCAGATGGAGAGCAGAGCTAGCGAGTTCCGGAAAAGGGCCGTCAAAAATCCCTTGGGGGACCGAGAGAGTTTCTCAAAATCCCTCCGCTGCAGTCGGGGAGTCCGGAAGGAGCGAATGATGCAGCGGAACGCTGACCCGCTCCCAACTGCCCAGCGTCGGAACTCTCTCCGGGGCTGCTCGCTTGAGGTCCGAGAGGGCAGGTTGGCCCGGCTTCCTTCCTCAGCTCGCTGCCGAAAGCCAAGCAAACGAGGCGCGTTTCTTTCCCGTCAGGGCGGGAATGTCGGCGTGCGGACGCTTCGGGGCTCCGCGCTTGAAAGCCTCGAGCCTCCTCGGCAAGCCTCAAACATTTGCAATTCGACTGGCCTGCGGCTTCAAAGCCGCATTTCGAGCGGGCCGTGGCCCCCAAAGTTGAACGTTGAAACCCCAGCTGAGCTGCAAAGCCTACTACCAAAGGCGCTTATAAATAAAATGTATTGCTATTATTATTATTATTATTATTATTATTACTATTACTCGGATGCCCTAACGTCGGAATGGAAGCCGAACAGATGCGTGCGTGACCAATTTTATTGATCAGCATTTTGCCGATGGGTGGAGCTCCTCCTCCCTCAGGCTGCGGTCCAATCGCTGCGTCTCGGCCTGCAGGACGGACGCGACAATGGGCCGCAGCGTGACGGTGGCCAACGATTGGCCCAGGTCCCGATGAAGCTTGCCGACACAGGGCGCCCTCCGGTGGGCGTCCGCCGCCGCTGACCCGTGCGGCCGGCTCGCCTGGGGAAGACGGGGGGCAGATCCTTCATTGACCTTCTTCAATTTATCCA
>NW_017805197.1:306334-313505 GCF_001891065.2 Hippocampus comes
GAGAGGGCAGTTTGGCCCGGCTTCCTTCCTCAGCTCGCTGCCGAAAGCCAAGCAAACGAGGCGCGTTTCTTTCCCGTCAGGGCGGGAATGTCGGCGTGCGGACGCTTCGGGGCTCCGCGCTTGAAAGCCTCGAGCCTCCTCGGCAAGCCTCAAACATTTGCAATTCGACTGGCCTGCGGCTTCAAAGCCGCATTTCGAGCGGGCCGTGGCCCCCAAAGTTGAACGTTGAAACCCCAGCTGAGCTGCAAAGCCTACTACCAAAGGCGCTTATAAATAAAATGTATTGCTATTATTATTATTATTATTATTATTATTATTACTATTACTCGGATGCCCTAACGTCGGAATGGAAGCCGAACAGATGCGTGCGTGACCAATTTTATTGATCAGCATTTTGCCGATGGGTGGAGCTCCTCCTCCCTCAGGCTGCGGTCCAATCGCTGCGTCTCGGCCTGCAGGACGGACGCGACAATGGGCCGCAGCGTGACGGTGGCCAACGATTGGCCCAGGTCCCGATGAAGCTTGCCGACACAGGGCGCCCTCCGGTGGGCGTCCGCCGCCGCTGACCCGTGCGGCCGGCTCGCCTGGGGAAGACGGGGGACAGATCCTTCATTGACCTTCTTCAATTCATCCATTTCAGATGAGTGACTGTCAAAAGGACACCGGTGCCGACCAGATCGGTGGCCAGACAGCAGCATGGCGACACATGCGTGCACGTACCTGTGCCAGTGCGTCTCTCTCCACCTGGAGTTTGCGGTTGTGCTGTTTGAGTTTGCCTTTCTTGCCCTGAGAGCGCTCCAGCTTGATTTCCAGGTAAGCCAGGAGACTGTGCAGCAGAAGCAGCTGAGCTCCGTCCCCTTCCTGGTGCCATGCCTCCGCCCGCCACCGCTGCCCGCCGCCCGTCGGCTCCGGAGCCGAGCGTGGACGCTCCTTGTCCTGCAACCGCAGGATGGATACGCATCTCCGTGGTTCAAGAACATTCCAGACATGTACGTACGGGAAGAGGTCAGGCTAGCTAATACATTGATTTATCGTTACTTTTTAAATTTTTTTGGGGTGGAGGGGGGGGGTTTCCTCCATAGCACAGTTAACACAAAGTCTTTTTTTTTTTTTTTGATGACGACATTTTTCAAGGGACTGGCGGCACCGATTCCAAAATTTGGGGGCTGAATGATTTGATTCGATCAGAAGCCCTACCGAGGTGCGCAAGTATGCCAAGGCTTGTCTCTGGCATACTTGTGGAGGAGGAGGCAGCTGGAATCAAAGTGTGACTCCACATCTTACCTGAGCCCGCGTTTGCCGGTGCCGCCTCCTCGTCAGCTCCTGCTGCGAGCTGCCCAGGCTGCCGCTGCTCCTCAACTGCTCGTCTGCCTCCAGCTTAAGCCCGGACCTCTTCCTGCTCCTGACCTCCTCCTCCGGCATCTGCTCCTGTTGCTGGAGCGTCTTGGGCTGCGAGCGTTCCTCCTCCTCCTCCTCCTGCTGCTCATGGCTCCTCTTCTGTTCATCTGACTTCCAAATCTCTTGCCCACTCTTCCTCTCTGCTTCCAAGCTCCCTCGTTCTCCCGCCTCTCTCCTCTCCCGCCACTGGGTTTTGGCTTCGGCTCCTCCAGCTTGGTCGGTCTTGCCCGCATCCTCCTCCTGTTGTTGCTGCTCCTGCAGGGCGCGCCTCAGACGCTCACCCTCCTCGTGGCTCTCCTGGGTAACAAGGAGAAGGCGTCAGCTGGCAAAGGAATGTGGTCGGAGAAGACGGTCACCGTGGAAACCGGCCACACGTCCTACCCGCACGAGTCTTTGGAGCGACCTCGTGGTCTCCTCCTGCGCCTCCTTCTCCTCCCTGGCCTTCCTGTGGCTGTCGCTCACCTGGACACAAAAGAAAGTGGGGGTGGTGCAGCTTTAGCAGTGCAGCACTTGAACACAAGGGGGCGTCGGGCCTCTCTGGCTCCCTCCCAGCTCACCTTGGCCTTTTTTTTGACCCCCCCCCCCCACAAGAATTCAGAATATTTGTGGCCCCAATTTAGCAGTTTTTCACCTGAAATGAGTAAATCGTTAAATCATTTGCTAATTTGCTTCCTGTCAATAACAGAACCGCTACCAGTAAAATTAAAAAACGCCTGCGTGCTTGCTGGGCTTGGCTTGCCTGTTCCTGCAGGGCGGTGAGGTCAAGCGCCATCTGCTGGAGCATGCGCCGAGCTCCTCTCAGCTCCTCTTGCACCTCCACTCGCCGCCTCTCTTCCCTCCTCAGAGACTCCCTGAGAGCTGCCAGCTCCTCTTCAGTCCTCAGCAGATTGTGTTCTCGCTCCTCCTCCTCGTCTTTGTCCGCTCGGAGGAGCCGCGCCTTCTCCTTTCCCTCCAGCGTCTGCTCCCCGCAAACATTGTCCTCGTCTGTCTTCCTCAGGGGCTCCTGGACTTTCTCCTCCTCCTTTCGGGCCTCCTGCATGCTCCTCAAATTCTGCACCTCCTCTTGACGCTCTTGCAGCACGCTCGTCAGTTTCCGCACCTCCTCCTCGCGCTCCTTCAGGACACAGCTGATCTTGGCAGCCTTTTCCCTCCATTCCTGCTCGACAGCGTCCCGGTCCTCCTCCCGGTTGCTCCTCTGCTGCGATTCTGCGAGCCGGAGCTCCAACTCCTCCACTCGGGCCTCTTTTTCCTTCAGCTTTCCTTCGGCCTCCTGAAGCTCCCCGCTTTGCTCCTCTTGGCGCAGCTCGGCCAACCTCAGCCGCTCTTCAACTTGCCGCAGCTGC
This sequence comes from Hippocampus comes, assembly GCF_001891065.2. NCBI lineage: Eukaryota > Metazoa > Chordata > Actinopteri > Syngnathiformes > Syngnathidae > Hippocampus > Hippocampus comes. The sequence goes on from NW_017805197.1 coordinate 309,076, forward strand.
TCCTCCTTCTCCCGGACTTCTTTCTTCTGCTCCTCTTCAAGCTCCTCCACTTCCCGCTTCTCCTTTTCCAGCAGCGTGATGCGAGAGCGCAGCGCCTCCTTTCCCCTTGCGCCCTCCTCCGGTCGTTTGTTTTCTTCTTCTGCCGCCAGAGCTTTCTGCTCCTTGGACGCCACCTCCTCCTTCTCCCTCATCTCCCGCAGCAGGCTTTCCATCCGCCTCCTCAGGGTCTCCAACTGCCCATCCTTTGTGGCCAACTTGTCCCTGAGTTGCTCCACCTGCTGTTCCCTCCCCTTCAGTTCCTTGAGTAGTCCTTCCACGCGCCTCCTCAGCGTCTCTAACTCCTTGCCCATGGCTTCCTCCTTTATTCGCTTCCTTTCTCCTTCTTCCACCAGAGCTCTCCTCTCCTTGGACGTCGCCTCCTCCCGCCCCTTCATTTCTTCCTGCAGGCCGTCCATGTGTCTCTTCAGGGTCTTCATCTCCTCATCCTTTGTTCTCAACTCTTTGCCAAGTTGCTCCTTCCGTGCCTTCAATTCCAGCAGTAGTTCATCCGAGCGCCTCCTCTGGGTCTCCAACTCTGCATCTTTTGTTTCTAAGTCCTTCCTCAGTTGGTCCTCATGCTCCTCCCGCTCCTTCAATTCTTTCAGTAAGCCATCCGTGCGCCCCCTCAGCGTCTCTAACTCCATTCCCATGGTGCCCTCCTCCAGTTGCTTCCTTTCTTGTTCGGCCACCAGGGCTTTTTTCCCCTTGGATGCCACCTTGATCTCCTCCTGCAGGCCTTCCACCCTCCTCCTCTGGTTCTCCATCTCCTCATTCTTTGGTCCCAACTCCTCCTTGAGTTGCTCCACATGCTCCTCCCGCTCCTTCCTTTCCTTCAGTAGTCCCTCAACGCGCCTCCTCAGCCTCTCCACCTCCCCGTCTTTTGTTCGCAACTCCTTCCCGAGCTGCTCCTTCTCTCGTGTCCAGGCCTCCTCTTTCTCCGTCCGGTGGCGCTCCTTTTGGGAGGTGACTCTCTGCAGCTCCTCCCGCAGACATCGGAGCTCGCCTGGTGAAGAACAAAGATAGACGGTGACTGGACGGGTGGGTGAGTAGGAAGTGTGTGTGTGGGGGGGGAGTTATGTAGTATTGACCGGCCAGTGCCTCCTTGCCCTCCTGCAGTGTGCGCACGTGTGCGCTGAGGTGGCTTTGCTCCACACTTGCGCGCGACATCTGCGTCTGCTTCTCTTCCAGTTGCTCCTGCAGGGATGCCGAGCGGCTCCTAATGACAGAGGAGGATGGCAAAGCTTTGGTGAAAAATCAAAAAAAAAATATTTTTGGGGGGGCTACGTGCGTGCTTGAAATTCCTGGGGAATGGCTGGACTTACCTGAGCTCCTGCGCGTCCTGCTGGTGGAGCTCCCGCTGTGCCCGCAGAGCATCCAGCATCTCCCGCAGCCTCCCGCTCTCGCTGCGCTGCTGTTCGTGCACGCCTTCTATCCTGGCCATCTCCTCGGCCGCCAGCTGCAGCTCCTGCTGCGCCTCCTTCAGCTCCTGGAGCACCGATGCGTGCTGGGAGGAGCGCTAAGGGGGTGTGGCCGATTAGGGTTATTTTGCAAAGGGCCCTCATCTATTGGATCGAAGAGCGGGAAGGTTGATGCCGCCCAGACCGGGAATACGCATGCCGGCCCAACATCGGACTGTCTGCGACACAACGGTGGCGACTCCTGCGCCGTATATGAGCCACACCTGCTCAAGCTCGGAACCCGCCTCCGTGGCCCTGGGGGCCGAGCACTCTTAGGCCTCGTGGCCAGCAGCCCCGAGGAGTGAGCTTTTACAAACGCCAACGCACACGCGAGCGCTCCGGACGGCCCCCCGGTTAGGCCGCCGGCCCCGAAAAGCTCACTCCCCGTCTGGGTCACGCCACCCAAGCTTGTGCGCACAAATCTGAGGCCCAGCGACGCCTTTGCCGATCCTGGGAAAAATTTGGGCAAGGGGGATACGGCGTGAAAAAGCAAAAAGCAAAAAGCAAACGTGGAGTGACGATCACAACACTTTGGCCGCCGTCCCAGCAATGTTGGAAGGCAAATCGTTTCCCCAACTTCTATGTCTGGCGACAATCTATTGGCAGCTTTTAGGGCCAGCGCTTCAAGGTACTCTGTGCTGTAACGGACCAGCCCTTGCCCGTTAAATCGGGGGTCCGTTAATTTTTATTCATTTCTTTTTTTTGTCGGAGCGCGACGACAAACGAGCGTACCTTGAGGAGGGCGTCTCTGACGGCCGCCGCTTCTTCTTCTGCCCTGGCTCTGGCCAGCTCTTCTCTCTGCAGGGCCCCCTGCGGGACAACGTGCGTCAGTGCGGGCGCAGCAAGTGGAGATTGAAGAACCAACGCCTGTGTGCTGAAGGTCACCTTCACGTCTCTGATGATGGCCTCCCTTTGCAGCAGCTCAGCGTCAAAACTGCAACGGCCACAGGTCAGTCACGTGACCGCTCGACAGCCTAGCATGGCAGCGGCGGCTCCTCATACCTCTTCTGCACCTCCTCCTCTCTCTTCTGCAGCTCCTCCTGCCTCTTCTGCACCTTCCGCTCTCTGGTCTGCACCTCTTCCTCTCTGGTCTGTAGCTCCTCCCGTCTCTTCTGCAACTCCCCCCGTTTCTGCTGGAGCTCCTGCTCCCCTTTGAGCACTTCCTTCTCTCGTTTGTGTAGCGCTTCCTCTCCCTCACGCACCTCCTCCCCTGTCTTTTGCAACTGTTGCTCTCTTTTCTGCAGAGCCTCCTCCCCCATTTGCACCTCCTCCCGTCTCTTCTGCAACTCCCCCCGTTTCTGCTGGAGCTCCTGCTCCCCTTTGAGCACTTCCTTCTCTCGTTTGTGTAGTGCTTCCTCTCCCTCACGCACCTCCTCCCCTGTCTTTTGCAACTGTTGCTCTCTTTTCTGCAGAGCCTCCTCCCCCATTTGCACCTCCTCCTTGCTCTTCTGCACCTTCTCCTGTTCCTCCAGCACCTCCCGCTCCCTTCTGAGCACCTCCGCCTCTCTTTTGTGTAGCGCTTCCTCTCCCTCATGCAACTCCTCCCCTGTCTTTTGCAACTGTTGCTCTCTCTTCTGCAGGGACTCCTCCTCCGTTTGCACCTCCTCCTTGCTCTTCTGCACCTTCTGCTGCTCCTCCAGCAGCTGCTGCTCCCTTCTTAGCACCTCCTCCTCTCTTTCGTGTAGCGCTTGCCGTCCCTCACGCAGCTCCTCCTCTCTCTTCTGTAGCTCCTGCTGTGCTTTATGCACCTCCTCCTTCCTCCCCTGCAGCTCCTCCTCCCTGTTGTGCACCTCCTCCGCTCTGTTCTGCAGCTGCTCCTCTCTCTTCCGTAGATCCTCCTCTTCCTGACGCAACTCCCCGTCTCGCTTGTGTAGCCCCGCCTCCTTGCTCAGCACCTCCTCTTCCTTCCTCCGCAGTGCCTCCTTTGTTCTTTGCAGCTCCTCCTCCCTGGTGCGAAGCTCCGCCTCCGGCCGCTGCGAGGGAGGCACAGCCTCCTGCTGTCTGCGCCCATCAGATTTCACCATTTCAGCATTTGATTACTTCAAGATGTACTTCAAATATCATTCATTCGGAGCGGTGTGACTTGAGTGCGCCAGAAGCGGAAGGTGATGATCGACAGCCACTAACCCGTCAAGGGCGGGCGGGCACCGCTGATGCTTGCGGTCATCGTCGTCCTGCAGTTGGTCCACGCGCTTCTGCAGCAAGGCCTTCTCCTCGCCCAGCTGCCGCACGCTAAGCTCCGCCTTCTGACAAACACAAAAGCGCCTGGCTCAATCCGTGACCTCTGACCCTGGCGCTGACAGGTGTCAGCAGGTGCCTGTGCGTGAGACAGACCTGCAGTTCCCGCTGTCTCCACTGCAGGGCGCTCTCCGTCTGCGAGAGGATCCACAGCAGGGAGGATGCATCCGGGCAGAGGACTGACTGTGAGGGGGCCCTCACGTTCAACGTGCGGCACTGGCCCAGCGCGAAGAGAACAGCAGCAGCAACAAGACCAAACGTAACAACAAAACGAACCAGGTGATCGAATTGCTGTCCACAAACAAGACATCGGCGTACACAAAGTCAACTGGGCCTCATGTAGTCGCTCACAAACAACAACGACAACAAGGGGACTTTTGCGAACGTGTAGCGGTTCACAAACACCGAGACGTGACACGCAAACAATGTCGTGTCGCTCCCAAGGCCAGGACGCCAGACAGCTGTTCATAAAACGCCGACGAGACGTCACGTGGTTGTTGACAAATGGCAAGCGGGTGCAAGTCACCCACCAGCTTGTCGACAGCCTGCGCCACAGCCTCCGGCGTGCCCTTGGCATCTGGCATCCTGAAAGACAAGACACAACGCAGCCCGTCTGACACAGCGGAGCCTGACGCCGTGCCACGGAAACCCGCCGCTGGCATCCGAGAACAAGGAAGCTCACCTATCCTCTGACTG
>NW_017805197.1:313806-318618 GCF_001891065.2 Hippocampus comes
GCGGGTGGGGGGGGCCGGCAGCCGGTACATTTTGATGAGGTGCAAGGAAGTCGAGTCGCAGCTGGACTGAAGCGATAAGGACAGACGGGACAGCTCCGTCCTCATCTCCAAGAGATCCCTCAACACACACACGCACACACATCAAATTCACGTCGACGGTACTCATGCATAATGTGCACGCACGCGGACACACATTGACGGTCCTTTCGCACAGTTGCACAACAGACATAGAAACAGCATCCAAATAGAGGAGCCAAACATTTACACAATATGCGCACAGGCATATCCGATCCATCCCACACACATTGACACAGTTGGCACGTGAGCATCCATGAAGGTGCAGTTGCGTGTGCACTGGCGTACCTGTCAGCGGCAGTTCTGAGGGCGCGACAGTGCTGTCTGAGTGACATCACGCACCTCCACACGCACCACAGCTGGTCCTGATGCTGAGACACCTCACTGGACACGCACTACACACACACACACACCCACCCACACTTCTGTCAAAACTACCCCGCCCTAAAAAAAAACAAAAAAAACATAAGAACAAAGGACAGCCCACATACCTCTCGCTCTCTCTGCCAATGGAACGTCCGACGCTCCGCCTCCTCCAAGGCTCGGGTCAAATCGGCCGTGAGCTTGCGGACACGCTCCGTCAGGATCTCGTTGGCCCGCTCCGATTGGCTGAGCTGCAGCCGCAGGACCGAGGTGGTCTGGGCCAGGCCTGATGCCCTGAAACACACAAATGCACTTGGAATGAAAACGCTCTCTCGCTCGCTCACTCACTCACTCACTCACTCACTCACTCACTCACTCACTCACTCACTCCGTTGGCCCGCTCCGATTGGCTGAGCTGCAGCCGCAGGACCGAGGTGGTCTGGGCCAGGCTTGATGCCCTGAAACACACAAATGCAAATGCACTTGGAATGACAACGCTCTCTCTCTCACACACACACACACACACACACACACACACACACACACACACACACACACACACACACACCTTTGCTGTTCCTCCTCCAGGCTGATGAGGGCGCACTCCAGCGACTCCGAGGTGTCCCTCCCGATGCTCATCTACAAAACACACAGGCAGTGTGCACCACTACAACAATGTGATAACTGCAGGACTATTGTATGACATTGTAGTAGCAGCAGCAGTACATTGACATACGGATCATGTTCACGTCACTTGCTCAGGAAAAGGTGAAAATAAATTAAAAAATCACGATTCTAATTGAGCAAGCGGGCTCCAAATCAGAAAACTTCCTTTGGGACACATAATCCTGAAAAATCTGTACCATTCAAAGTTTGGAAAAAAGTCACTTTGCAATTTTTTTGGGGTTAAAAAAAAAGGATTAGAATGGCAACAATGGCCAATAATTCAGAGAGTCATCAGTCAACTATTCAAAAGGAAGGAAATTGGGCGCCTTTGCCGTGATTGAGCAAATGATACAAAAACGAGGCCTCGACATGCATTTACCTGCGTGCTCATCAGCTGGCTGTGTCCAGCCTTTAGCTCTAACTCCAAACTTTGACATCGTTCTCTGTACTCCATCACCTGCAGGGAAGCAGTGGCGTTAGCAGCATAGCTGGCGCACGCACCCATCCTCGAGTGTTGCTGACCTTGTTCTGCAGCCGATGCACGAGCAGCGCCTGTCGGGCCTCTCTCTCCCTAGCCTCCCTGTCGCGCCTCCTCCTCTCTCTCCGCTCCTCCTCCTCCACCTCCTCACGATGGGTGCGGGACAGCGAGGGAGACACTGACTGCTCCAGCTGGGGAGGGCGAGAACCAGAGAATGAGCATCAGCAAAAGAGTGAGGAGACCGGCGAGGACGCCGCGCACACGCGCTCACCCTCTCGCCCAGCGCCCTGGCCCTGGACGCCAGCTCCTCCCTCTGGGCCCGACTCTCGGCCAGCTCTTCCTGCAGGAGGCGAACTTCCTGCCGCAGCTCCGCCCCAAGGCCGCTGCCGCCGCCACCACGGCGCGTGGTGGTGGTGGTGTTAGCTCGCCAAGTGCCGCCTTGAGATGCGAGTGTCATCTGTTAGGTGAGCGCGTCACGTTTCAAAACTCTCAAATCGCAAATTGTCGTGATCACATTACAACGCAGAATTGACCGTGGAATTTATAAGATGCTAAAATGTGAAATTGATCACATTGTCGCGCAAGCGCCACTTAGGGCCTGTGGTCTGTAGTGCGCAAAGTTTCCCTCATACCGCAAGACAAATAAATCGAATCGACGAGCGAAAGCTGACATCTTGCGAAAAACTGGTGAAACTACACTTGAATCGGTCTCTCGATTTGTACTGGCGTACAAACACGTGAACCGTACACCATTTCCTTCTCATTTACCCGTCCAAAATTAAACTCATCAGTCTCAAAAAGACACAGATTCAACGACGAAAATGAAAGTGAAGCAAACAAGCCCGCCCCCCAATGGGCTCGAACGGCTAAGCAGCGGCATGCTAAGCGGTAGTCGTACAGGGAATGGTAATCTTCAGATAAAAAACAAATGGAAAAAAAACAAGCATTTACCCGGAGGAGGTATTCTCTTGTTGCTTTTGTGTTGTCAACTTATTCAAATGAGGCGGGCAACGAAACCTTTCAACCCAGGCGACGACGCGTGATGATGACGTTCACAAAACAGCTAAAAGACATCCGGGAACGCAACCGCTTTCAACACGAGCTCCTATCACCGATTCCACTTATTAAATTCAACAATTATTTAGACCCCAAAAAGACAACGTCGATTTTAAGCCGCGCCTTTATGGTAAAGTCTGGTGAAAGTCGCAACCATTGGTCTTTGGCTGCCGCTCTCTGCAGGTACCGGATGTACGGCCGCCACATCGAATGGGTGTCGTCCGATGAATGACGTCATGCTATGGCAACTCCAATAGGACAAAGGCTATTACACCCCATTGAAGAGTCAGGCATGCTACAGTGTTCTTTATTTGCGTTTGTTCGTACAATTTGTACATTTAAAGTAAAACAGACAATAACATCAAACTTTACTTACTTTCGTGATTGCCTCATTATTTAAGAATCAGGAAAATTGCTCTTCTTAGCGTTTATTCCTTCAATGTATATTGAGGCTTGAACATTTCTATACAGTATTTAGAATGCCGAGAATTACAAGCAAGTGACTGTACCGTAGTGTTGAGCTGTTCGTTGAAAAGATCCATCCATCTTAATTACAAATGATCAATTACAGTATACTTCAATTAATGGGGCATAGTCTGGGATAGTGTATTTATCGGACCAAATAAATTAGTTCCAACATTTGTATTAGGGGGGAAAAAATACATCTTTTAATTAATAGTATTATTAATCAAAGGCAGCGATCTCCCACCATCGAATCAAAACATTTAGCATACACCCCGCACGAAAAAAATCTCATTACAAGTTCATTCTACCAGCTGTGGCTGCAAATTTCACATTTTGATTTTAAAATGCCCGAAACTATTAATTCATCAATTAAACTCACATTGTGTATAGGAGTGGTGTTGGTAATCCTCTGTCGTAATCAGTGATTTTTTTCGCAATATTGCCCAAAGAACCTCAATCCAATTTCTGCAACACACACCAACCACAATCTTCTGAACAACATTTGGATTGTTTCTTTGTTTATTGTACAACATACTTGTCAAACAGTCAAATGACACCGCGATGGGAGTCGGCGATGAAGTCAAGTTGCACTCAAGATTGTTTTTGGAGGAAATAATGATTCAAATCCACACACTGTAAATTATGGCCGCCCTGAATGCCGTTCTTCCATAGCCAACTTCAACTTGTACAAGGACGCCAGAAGTAGCAAAGGAAAGAACATTCCAACTACCCGCCACGAGTGTGCTAAATTGTCTTACGAGTCAGGACCTGAAGCAGGATATGAAGCACACGGAATAAAAGCACAAACGGATTTCCGTAGAAAAGAAATACCTCCCAATGTGAGCGTGTCATCAGCTGGCAACTTCCCTTTCAGTCTTCTGCAATCTCATGTGATTCTCTTACATGGCCAATGAGCAGCCAGGAGTGGAGGGCTCATGATGTGACATCACTTCCTGATGGTGGGACTTGGGGTCAACTCTTCTAAGGGTGGCGGTGCAATCAACCGTCACGTTGCTGTCATGGACCGAAGCAAAGCAGTCCATGCTGCTGCGTGTGTGAGTGCATGTATACACATGCACACACACACGGCAGTGGGTGTTGAGATCACACTAAAGGCCCAGGGACTTGCGTACGATCTTCTGAGCCAGTTTGTAAAAGTGATCCCGGTCCTCCCGCCACATTTTCGAGGCGTCCACGTTGGCGCCGCTTTCGTCATTCGGCTCTGTGTGAGAGAGAAAGAGAGAGACACACACACAAGAGGGGAATGAGTGTGATCAGTTTCCATGGTGACGTGTTTTTTGTGTCCACTGCGGAAACTATCCCAGCCGTCTTCGGGCAGTAGGCGGGGGACACCCTGAAACGGTTGCCAGCCAATCACAGGGCACACAGAGACCAACAACCATCCGCACCCACACTCACACCTTGGGACAATTTTGAGTATCAAACAGCATGCCATGCATGTTTTTGTAATGTGGGAGGAAACCGGAGTACCCGGAGGAAACCCACACAGGCCGGTGGAGAACATGCAACCTCCACACCACACAGGGAGGCCGGAGCTGAATTGAACCTGCTACCTCTCCACTGTGAGGTTGAAGTGCTAACCACTGGACCACCCACACACCCACACCCACCCACCCACACACATATAAAATGACACTAGCCATGATTTGGTAATTGAACTAATGTGCTGAATACGCACTAGAAATGTC
>NW_017805197.1:323119-335565 GCF_001891065.2 Hippocampus comes
GGACCAAATAAATTAGTTCCAACATTTGTATTAGGGGGGAAAAAATACATCTTTTAATTAATAGTATTATTAATCAAAGGCAGCGATCTCCCACCATCGAATCAAAACATTTAGCATACACCCCGCACGAAAAAAATCTCATTACAAGTTCATTCTACCAGCTGTGGCTGCAAATTTCACATTTTGATTTTAAAATGCCCGAAACTATTAATTCATCAATTAAACTCACATTGTGTATAGGAGTGGTGTTGGTAATCCTCTGTCGTAATCAGTGATTTTTTTCGCAATATTGCCCAAAGAACCTCAATCCAATTTCTGCAACACACACCAACCACAATCTTCTGAACAACATTTAGATTGTTTCTTTGTTTATTGTACAACATACTTGTCAAACAGTCAAATGACACCGCGATGGGAGTCGGCGATGAAGTCAAGTTGCACTCAAGATTGTTTTTGGAGGAAATAATGATTCAAATCCACACACTGTAAATTATGGCCGCCCTGAATGCCGTTCTTCCATAGCCAACTTCAACTTGTACAAGGACGCCAGAAGTAGCAAAGGAAAGAACATTCCAACTACCCGCCACGAGTGTGCTAAATTGTCTTACGAGTCAGGACCTGAAGCAGGATATGAAGCACACGGAATAAAAGCACAAACGGATTTCCGTAGAAAAGAAATACCTCCCAATGTGAGCGTGTCATCAGCTGGCAACTTCCCTTTCAGTCTTCTGCAATCTCATGTGATTCTCTTACATGGCCAATGAGCAGCCAGGAGTGGAGGGCTCATGATGTGACATCACTTCCTGATGGTGGGCCTTGGGGTCAACTCTTCTAAGGGTGGCGGTGCAATCAACCGTCACGTTGCTGTCATGGACCGAAGCAAAGCAGTCCATGCTGCTGCGTGTGTGAGTGCATGTATACACATGCACACACACACGGCAGTGGGTGTTGAGATCACACTAAAGGCCCAGGGACTTGCGTACGATCTTCTGAGCCAGTTTGTAAAAGTGATCCCGGTCCTCCCGCCACATTTTCGAGGCGTCCACGTTGGCGCCGCTTTCGTCATTTGGCTCTGTGTGAGAGAGAAAGAGACAGAGAGAGACACACACAAGAGGGGAATGACTGTGATCAGTTTCCATGGTGACGTGTTTTTTGTGTCCAGTGCGGAAACTATCCGTCTTCGGGCAGTAGGCGGGGGACACCCTGAAACGGTTGCCAGCCAATCACAGGGCACACAGAGACCAACAACCATCCGCACCCACACTCACACCTTGGGACAATTTTGAGTATCAAACAGCATGCCATGCATGTTTTTGTAATGTGGGAGGAAACCGGAGTACCCGGAGGAAACCCACACAGGCCGGTGGAGAACATGCAACCTCCACACCACACAGGGAGGCCGGAGCTGAATTGAACCTGCTACCTCTCCACTGTGAGGTTGAAGTGCTAACCACTGGACCACCCACACACCCACACCCACCCACCCACACACACACACACACACACACACACACACAGTTGTTTTTCCAAGTGCCTTTTCATGATTAATGGTGTGCCATGCAAATGGTGAGGAGCGGCTACCTGCGAGCATGCTAACCACCGACAGCAGGATCTTCTCCACGCTCTGGACGGGACTCCACCGCTCGGCGCTGCTCTCGTAGCCCATGGGGTCATCGCCGGGTGCGTGCAAGATCGAGATACACACGCGGCCGTCGGGGTAGACTGGGGGTGAAGCAAACACACCCAACTTAACTGACATCACACCTCACTTGTCCACGTGCGGGAAAAAAAGGGGTCCAAATGAGGATTTGAACCTTCTTCTCGACCGCCGTACTTTGACGGTGTCAGTATTAGGTCAAGTACGTTCTTCTTCGGGTAGGCAGAGATGAGGGTGGCGCCCAGTTTGGCAGTGAAATTCAGCTTTGAAAATCCCCGCGATGACAAACAGATCCCTTTAAATGGGGCTGTTGCATCACTTTTGAGTCAAAGATGAGGAGAATCGGTCTCGGAGAAAGCCAAGTTTAGGCACCTGACACATGAACGGGGTGCAGTCGAGGCAAGCATCATTGTGGTCTGGCATTTTTTTTCTTTTTGTCATCCCCTTCACATCCCTCTCATTTTTCAGCGGAACGTTTCTCAGTGACTTTTGGGGGAACTCTTCAAATATTTCGGCCATATTTCTTTTCTTTGGAAGGAAGCCTTTTGGCGTTTGTCTGCCAGCGCAGCGTAAATTGTTGCCAAATGTTGCGAGCGGAGCACCTACTGTTGGGGTGAAACATGTCACAGGTGAACCTCATCTTAGGGGGGCTGAGCGGGTAGTCGGAGGGGAAGGTGAGCACGGCCGGAAAGACGCCGCCCTCGAAGCACGTGTCCTGCGGTCCCCTGAAAGGCACAAAAACGACAGACTTGGCCCCTTGACGAGAATCGCGACAGCCGTGCTTTGACATTGGGATCGTGCGGTACTTCAGTCAAACATCAAGAACTTCAGTGGACTTGCTGCAGTCCAGTTCAATGGGCTGTGCCTGCCTTGGCCACGGGAGGCAGTACGGTATGACGCAGCGCAGACAAACGAGCAACTTGGACGACTACTTCGTCAGTCGCTGTCATCGTCGCTACTTTTGGTCAAGGAAAGAGATGATCGGCCCTAATGTGTTGTTTACGGGGTGATGATTACCAATGCGAACGGCAGCATAGGAATGGGCTTTTCCATGATTTGCCAATATGGCACTCGCGGGATATTCTTCGGGCAACGTGGTTTGCGTGTTTGAAAAATACAAGCTCAGATGTCATGTGTTCGAGTCAACCGCAGCTAGGAGTGGCCCTCCAGTGGTTTAGGAGGAGATGTTGAGAGCACGTGCCACCACTCAAGTGTGGGGCCCGCAAGTAAAAAAATAAAATAAAAAATGGTCCCAATGGCGGTTCGGAGGTGCAAAAACTCTCCAATCGTGTGGCTCGTCTTTCAAGGCCTCGCTGTACGTCATCCAAGGGAAATGTCAAGCTTGCGGAGCACAACTCACATGATTAGCGCCTCCCACTCAAAAAAGTTCTCCTCATTGGCGGGACCTGCAAAAAAAAAAAAAAAGAGGGCAAGACACATGCAAAGGTCCTGTCAGCAAGGCCAAGACACACACCCGTCCCCAGCTACCGCGGCCACGACTCACCGAGACCCTCCTAAGGAGGTTGAATGCCGGCAAAGCATTTGCTTTGCGTCCATCAAACTACCGCATTCGCAGCGATATCTTTTCTTGGCAGACAATCACAAAGGCAAAACCTTTCCAAGCTTTGGCCCAGGTCTGCAACCAACGATGAGTTGAATCATTGACGGATCTCCTACTAATCTTTTTGGGTTTTTTTTCCCCCTTTTTTTTGTTGCTCGATGAATGCGATTCAAATAAAAGCACGTTTTTCACTTCCATCAGGACACGATTTGAAATTGAAATTGCATTCAGCTCCTCATTTGCTGGGGCTTGCAAATGTCTTTGGCGGAAATCCCAAACATGTGGACACATGGACACTCGACAAGGCCTCGAAACCGTTCTCAAAATTATTGTTGGGTCATTAGATTAGTTTTCAATCGTTGCACCCCTTCTTTAGCCTGAGTACTAAAACATCCAATTGGACAGGTTTTCTGCAGGTAACTGAGAATAACAAATAACAAGGCAGCTTAGGCACCACAAAGCTACACCGAAGTGAGTGATGGAGCTTCATGTAGTGCCTCGCTTCCATCTCGTGGCGGCGAGTACAGTAGCCAAAGACTTTTGGGTGGAGCGTCCATCCCTCACAGATTGTGGCGAAGGCAAAAGCTTTTCCAGACACAGCAGGATGAAGGACGTACCTGCGACGATTCCCTCCGGCGGGTTGAGTGTCAGCTCTGGAAGCAAACACACACACACACACACACACACACACACACACACACACACACACACGTTACTTCCGGTGTGTACTCGGCTGTCAAGCTAACATGCTAAGATGCTATGCGGGGCCGCCTCGTGTTCAACGACAACAGCAGCGACCAGGGGAGTCGCAGGTCGGAACGGAAGACGCGTCAGCATTTCGCTCCGAACAACAACAAAATTGTGGCGGCGGTGCTGATCGATCGTCTGGCCCTCACGAAGCTCAACACTCAAGTTGACACAAACACAAAAAAGCTCCAACATGTCAGCGCTCAACTTCGTTGTCCGCCACCGCGGAACCTTCTGGAAGCGACGCACGAAGACGCGCCAGCCGTCAAGGAACAAAAAGTGTTGTTGTAGATGTTGCGGTAGCTGTGGAAGATGTCCGTGCGATTGTGCTCACGTTTGTATTCGGCCATGAGTCTCTTGAGCGCGGTCCCCGCCATCGCCGCCGCTGTGGTCGTCGTCGCGACGACGCTGACCGACTGATTGACTCGCGATGGCGTCACGCCGCAGACCGCCTCGTCCTCAACGCGCATGCGCATAACTGCGCGTCTATCTGGGGTTTTTTTTTGTTTTAAACTTTATTGAACACTGAAAATGACAGACGGTCAAGTAAGGCCAGCAAATGCTATTATAGCATGCTAACTAAAAACAAAACAACAACAATCCAACGGTAATTCTTGCATAAAGGGAGAAAACAAAAATGAAAGAAAATAAAATAAGGTCAGACTAAATGAGGCCTTTTTTTTTTTTTTTTTTGCCAAAAATATCACAATTTGGCGGCCCATCGCTCCCAAAGCCCTGTGTCGATTGACCTCAAATGAGAGATTCAGTGCTGCTGTGCCATCATTATCAACAAGTACACCAAGTTGCATTCAAATGCAAATCTGCTTGGTTCACCTCACTGGCAGGTTTTTGGCACGGAACGGCCCCTGTGACATTATGTGACTGGTAATGCGAGGCATTTTATGGCTCATGTGATGTCACATGACATGTGGGGGTGCGGATGGGTGCCGGCGGCCGTGATGGCCAGGACCGGCCCAGAAATACACCGGCCGTTTGGGAAAATATTTTCCCTTGAATTCCCGATGGTCGCCCCGCCCCCGGTCAGGTGTCACGCGACGCTCGGCACGCAACGTGTTAAGTTGCAGAGTGGCGGCGAGCGTTTGACGAGCTGTCGGGCTAATTTTAGCCCCGCCGCTTGAAGTTCTCTTATTTTTGGATCGGCGAGTCTGACGCGTGTTGGTCTTGGTGTTGGTGCGCTCACGTCAACTTTTGTTTCCAGCATGACGGAGCAGGTCTACAGCGGTGCCGTGCCATCCTCATATCCGGAGCCCTGGTCTTCACCCCTCCTCAGCCTGGAGCAGGGCGCCGCCTTGGTCTTGGTCCTCGGGCTCTTGTTGTTCCTGGCTGTGCTGATGGTGCGCTGCTTCCGGATCCTTCTGGACCCGTATCGCAGCATGCCGGCCTCCAACTGGACCGACTACACCGACAAGGACGCCTTCGACTACCGCATTATCTCCTGACAGGCGGCGTGAGAGGAGGCGGCGAAAGAGAGCTGGCTGTCGCCTGCGCCTAGCGTCGACTGGCCTGCTCGCCACGACTCCCTGACCTCTGACCTCTGGACCGAAAAACTCCGGACAAGCGAAATGGTGGACAACAGTCCAAACCTGCACCGTTGAGTGGGAGATGGTTGTCGGCGTTTGTCGTCAATTTCCAAACGGGGCTCGGGAGCGAGTTTGAAGAAAAAGGGGCTTTTGAAAAGCATGACCTTCTGCCCTTGGGCTCTCCGGCCACCTATGAACCCGGGGCCAATCACGCCGCTTTACGCACAGCACGCACGTCACCTTTGGTGTTTGATCTGACTCATTCCAGTTTTGTCGGTGTTTCTGTTTGCTCGACCGACAAAGGCTTCTGATTGGTCGGCAGGACTCCGCCGCCGCATGACATGCTGCATGTTTTTTTTTTTTGTTGTTTTTTTTTTTGGCGCCACTGTCCCGAGTGAAATCTGGAAATCGATGAGATTTGAATGCCTCTCAATCCCTCCTAAATGCTGTTCTGTGTTTTTGTCTTGTATTCTTTGTCGCGGCAGATCCGGTTGAAAGGCACGCGGGCATTAAAACACACACTGGCTTCTCCTTTTTTTTTTCCTGACTGTCTGACAAGTTTCGTCAGACTGTACTTTTTCAGTTTGAGGTCAGCTAAATCGGTTCTATTGGCTAAATGCCCAATTCCTATCCAGTCGAGTACACCTTTTTTTGGGGGGTGGTGGGGTGGGGTGGGGATGCAATACCTCTCCACATTGCCCATCAGAGCTGTTTGCTTTGAATCGGGTCATTTCACTTTGTATTGACCTCGTGTAAAGGATATCAATGGAATCAAGATTGAAGTCCCATTGTTTTCCTTGACAGTATTTAAGCTTTGTCAAACTTTTGCCTCATTTTGGATGAACACTTCCTAGGCTGATGATGCTCTCGCTCGTTGGCCCCCGAGTTGAAAGTCCTCCAGACAAGCCACGTGTCCGGGGACGGGTTAGGGGGTTTTGAGTTGAAGCCCTCATTGATTCACACAGTACAAGTCCGAGTTATCAAATGAACAAAAGGTCTCCGTTGTCGGAAAAAGGTTACTACACACGCACACACACACACACACACACTCACACACACACATTACTCAACGTTACGAAATGTTTGTCAATTTTATTCAATGTCCAAAAATATTCATGTTACAAATGTCGCTTCATGTGAACAAATGTAAGTGTCACAAGCACAAGGTGGGGGGGGGGGGACCATTTTGCCACTCATTGTCCGCTGAACATGACATCGGCGAGCTGAGCCCGGCGCGGCACCATCGCGTCGTGGTCGGTGGACGGCGAGTGGCAAAATGGCCGCCCCAGCAGATGCATCAAAAGCGCTGCGTTTTTTTTTTCCTGCTCCGTTGACATTGCCCAGGGGCAATATTCACGAGAATGCCGCGTTCAGACTCGTGGGGGCCTATTGAACATTTTGGCCTTTGAAATGTGAACAGCGATCCGGAGGCGTTGAGTGCAAGCGCGACGAAAACGTGTCAATGACGGAGTAAATGATTGACGCGGCCAGCAGAGCCAGCGGCCGGCAGGTGACCTTGGCTAAACAAAGAACGCGTGGCCACAAACGGCAATGTTGCGGTATAAAAACGGTGCGGTCGTCGCTCTTCGCCGGCCTCGCCTCGTCTTCAATCGTCATGAAAGCCTGGTGCCTCCACTTCCTGTTCGCGCTGCTGTGCTCGGGCGTCGGCGCCATGCCGATGCCCGAGGAATGCACACCGCTGCTCGCCCCGTTGCCGCTTGACGACCGCCAGCAGGTGAGCCCCGTCATGCGCTCGCTTAGACCAAATATTCCTCCCAAGACCAAAGCAGAACCAAGCGGAGCCTCGCCATTGGCTCGGCCGAGACCTTGTGGCTTAGCGTGCGTGTGGCGCTTTGCTGTGGGCAGCTGTTGGGCCAGCGGACGTTTATCTCGGGCTACACGGACAACAAGGTCTTCGACGCCATCCTGAAAATCAGCGGCAACACCCGGGTCACCATCAATGCCGCCGCCCACAACGACAAAGACTTGTTCCTCTACGAGGAGATGATGATGTGAGTCCCCCACGCTCCGGCCTGCGACCCATTAAAAGATTCTCTTCTTCACCCTACTTTTAGGACCGGTTTCCAGCTCTTCTTCGACCCTCACCACTTTTGACAAAACTCCTTTCTTAACATTTCACCACTCTTCCATCCCTTTTTTCGTTGTTTTTTTTTTTGCAACTCTCTGACCCCACTTTCTGTAAGCGTCAACGCCAGCCGTCTCTGCTTTCCAGGAACGGGACCTGCTTCGGCACCAAGATGAACATCTCCATCGACGGCAATGTGGCGTCCGCCAAAAGTGAGCCGTCTTTGTCGTCTGACGCCGCCGCCTTTGGCGTTTGTGTCGCCCGTGGACGATGACGTCGGCGTTTTGTCATCCTTAGTGCAAAACATCACGTCCACCTACCACTTGCTGCCCACGTGCGACGGCTGCCAGGTGTTGAGCATCAACACCACAGCTTGTCACCTTAAGACCTTCCTAGATGTTTTCGGCATCCACCTCGACGAAGTCGTCAACGACCAGATCAGCGCCCGCTCCCTCTACCTTTTCGGTGAGGGGGAACCATCAAGCCCATGCCTACCTTATTGGCTTTGTGCGCATATGTGTCCGCCAGCATGTGATGTCACGCTATTGCTCGGGACCGTTCTTTGGGCTAAGCGCTAGCAAGTACGACTGTTACTCCTGATGTGAAGGCAGTTAGCTCCCGATGACGAACGCATTTGAGGTGCTCTGCCGCCATCTTGTGGTGTCCATACGCTATGGCGCCCAAAAGAGCCGCTTTTTCTTCCGCAGCTCCAGGGAACACGGTCAAGGACTCCGACCTGGAACACTTCAAGAAGCAGGCCCACTGCTTGGGCTTCTCCGGGGAACCCAACTTCATTATCGACCCCAAAAAAGGTTCGGGGCCGCACTGGCGCCTCTCTCGCGAGTCCCGCCAATCGTGCAGTACCTGTCAGTCATCTTTTCTCTTTTGTCTCTCGCAGACTTCTGTGACGGCCACAAAGTGGTCATGCTCAACTGACGTGCTGATTAAAGAAACCAAAGAGCAACATGAGTCTGTGTGTTTTTTTTTTTTTTTTGTGGCGCAGCTAGCCACGCTCATCATTAGCGTGACAGTGTCTTGTCCAGGGAAACCAAGACAATGAAAATATTAATAAAAAATGATGAGATTTGTTTAAGAAAGAAAAAGAGAAGAAAAAAACATGGGACACCGTTCACAGATCTGTCAAGGGAGCCTTCTCTCCCTCTGCTTCTTGCGCTCTCATTTTATCTTGTTGGGAGGTGGTGAAGGTCAGCTCAATCAGCATTTTGAGCAGCTACACACAGACTAGTGCAACTTTGCTTATCCGCAAAATAACTGGTCAGCATTCAATAGTACGAACAGTTACTGTACTTCCATTTAGCGTTGTTTGATGTCAAATTCCCATTACAACAGCACCGCCTGCAATCAATCAAATCAGACTTTGGACTGTAGGTCCACTTGATCAACAAACAAACCAGGTCGACGACACTCAGTACGCTAGCTCTCTCTCTCTCTCTCTCTCTCTCACTCACACACACACACACACGCACACGCACACGCACACGCACACACACACACACATAGACTCGCCTTCTGTAATGGGTGGGGCAAGAGGTGGCACATCTGCCTTTAAAAGGCCTCGAACGCGAGGCCTCGGTGCGCCACTTGACATGATGTTGTCGGAGCTGAGAACCACGGCAAAGATGAAGATGTTGACGATGACGATGATGATGATGATGATGATGTTGTCAGGCGCACTGCAGCAGTCGCACGCCTGTGACGACCTTTACAAGCCCCTCCCCACCAAGGACCTCAATCAGGTCAGTGGTCTCTGGCGATCGGATTTGATTCTCCGCATGGCGCTATTTGCGAACTCGACATCAAACCGCACGCGCGTGCGCGCACTCCGCGTGAGCGTTCGGTCGACAATTTCAACACAAGTCTCATGGCACCGCTGAAGAAAAATCGCAAATCCACAATCACTGCCATGGTATTTCGGTGGAGACACTATCCAGGCCAGGGACTATATGTAGAGAATAGCAACTAAAATTCTGGGTGGGGAGGGGGGGCAATGGGGACCGGCCTTGCGCGGTGGCGTCAACAAGTTGAAGGCGATTGGCTGCTGAGGGTGGGGGTGTGGCCTCCCGCAGGTATTCGGGGAGTGGCGTCTGCTTTGGGGAGCCGCCGAGTGGATGACGATTTCCGATCTCGCCAATTCCGCCGTCAGTCTCCACCCCAAAAGTGACCTCCTCATCCACCTCTTGGAGAGGAACAAGTACCGGTGTGTGTGTGTGTGAGTGTGTCTGCGTGCGCGCGGCCGTGTGCGTGACTTGTCTTCTTTGTTTGTTTGTTTCAGTGACAATACGTGTGTGAGCTACTCGTTGAACTTGACCGCACCGGCGGACCCCACAAGCGAGGGCCCCCTCGTCATGCAGGCCGTCGTCGACCGTGAGTCACAAGCACACGCCCACGCTCGAGACGTCAGTCCCTCGAGACCCGTCGCATCCATCCGCATCCTTCGTGTTTGCGTGCGTCAGGGGTGGTGAGCAACGGTTCGCTGCTGGCCTTCAACATCTCCTTCACGCTGCATTTCTACGAGAGATCGCCCGACGCCATGTTGATGTTTGTCCAAGCTGGCGAATTGGGCCGCTTCCTACTCAGCTACAGTCAGCGCGCGCACGCACACGCACACACACACACACACACACGCACACACGCGCGTGCTCATACATACATCCATGAAACGTGTGTGTGTGTGTGTGTGTGTGTGTGTGTACAATAGTGTCTCACGCACATGTTTCATGGATGTGTGTGTGTGTGTGTGTGTGTGTGTGTGTGTGTGTGTGTGTGTGTGTGTGTGTGTGTGTGTGTGTGTAGCCAGGGCCGGGCATGAGGTGGACATGGAGCAGCTGAAATCTGAACAGGAAAAGCTGCTGAAAATGGTGGAGTGTCTGTCCTTCGTCTCCAAGCCACCATTCATCTACGACGACGCCGCCGCAGGTAAGACGACGAGTGAGAAACGCACCGCAATTGCTGGGAGCCCGCGTGACGTCATTGAGCTCTTTTTGCGTGTTGCCCTCGAGTGGCTCGCTCCTTTGCAATTTGGGGGAATATCGTCATTTGTCGTCGTTCGCCACAAGCGACCAACGCGTGCCGACCCGTTTTTGCGAACCCAAGGCGCCAAGCAGCAAAGATGCGTCATCATCATTGCCAGCGCCAGCGGAAGGAGGGCGAAGCGAGATCGGCGCGCGCAAAAGAGCCCGCTGATCAAACGCAGCCATCCCGTCCGGTCGGGTCGTCCGATGACTATTACGCATTGAATCTCCTCGCAGAAGTTTGCTCGATGGCCGACCAACAAGCGGCCTGACCCGACGCCAGACGTGACCGGCCAAACAACGCAGCGGGAATGGCAAATAAAGGCGCTTTGCGTCCCCTTCGCTCTCTGCTGCGTGCGTCAGTGTGTGTGCGTGCGCGCTTGACTGACAATCTGCCATGAACGCCGGCTCATCCGCTTGTCCAGAACGGCGGCGGTACGACACAGGACAAACACAAGAAGGCAACCGGCCCGCAGCCGTGAACTGCAGATCGAAGTTTCCCTTTCGGCTTTTGCAACAGGCATCCATGTCGTCTTGCGGCTGCTCGCGATGTAAGTCGGCCCTGCTGTGATGTCACAGTCAAGGAAACGTGAAAGTCATGCAATGCCCCCTGGCACTTGGGCAAGGAGAGCTGCAGTCGCCGCCAATTGGTCATTTCTGGTACTACGTCAACAAATGTTGGCAAACAGAAAATGTCAACTTTATTGCTCAAAACATAAATAACGTGGAGAAAAAAGGAACGTGTTAAATATGCCATCGGACGGAAAGACGAGATGCCGGCACCTCGTCTTCTTTGCCGACATAAATACGCTGAGGAAAAACGACGACGACGGCAATAAAAAAAGAAACTGTCAACATCGAGCATGTCGCATACGGGTAGCGGGCACGACGGAGTCCGGGGGGGAGGCGCCGGCGGGGGGGGGGGGGCGCCTTCGTGGCAAGCGGCTCTTTTGCCACTTCCTGTCACGTGACCCCCTGCTGGCGAGGAGCAGGACGACAAGGAGAAGTCCGTCGGTTCTTTCCTCGCGCCTGCTTTCGACACGTGCCAAGGGCGGTCGTGCATATTTGACATGATTTCGACCGGCGACCAATCTCTTGTCCAGTCCCGTATTCATCGAAAAGCGAACGTTCTTGGCTCTGAGTGGAAGCGTGATCGCTCATCAGTCAACACCAGGGCGCGTGGAGCCGGCCGATGGACCGGCGACCATTCCGTTGTCCATTCCTCTCCGTCACAAACTCCTCGGCGACCGACTGAAAAAGTGTGAGGTGCTAAGGGAGACAAACTGGTGGCCAAGTGCGACTTCCCAGATGCTGTTCATCTTCTTTTGGTGGGACAGTTCGCCGCCCTGCGCAAATGGCGCACGAGGCGTTTGGAGAAGTTGCAGAAGACCTTCAAGCGCCGGGACATCTCCGTCGAGTAGCGCAGAGCCTCGAAGGCCGTCGATACCGTCGGAAGCCACGGAGGGGGGGACGCCGAAGGGACGACAGCCTCCATCTGAAAAGCACACAGGCGGGAGGGATGTCGATCAGGCGGAGAAGCAAACGCCACCTGCTGATCGGCCGGCGACCATTCAGCGCTTTCCTTTTGCGGCCGGCGCCGCTGTTTTTTACCCGGCTCGATACCGGGAGGCATAGTTGCTCTCCCAGAACGGATACCTCTCGTACTTTTTGCGACGGCAAATTTCCTTGACCAACATTTGTGAAGCGAGACTTTGCTTTCTGACCCAGATGACGATTTGCCAATGTGTCAAAATCCCGCATTATCGTCCCAACCACTCCCACGGGTGACATTTATTATTTTTTTTGTTGCTTGAACTATCGA
>NW_017805197.1:336362-336918 GCF_001891065.2 Hippocampus comes
GGCGCCGGCGGGGGGGGGGGGGCGCCTTCGTGGCAAGCGGCTCTTTTGCCACTTCCTGTCACGTGACCCCCTGCTGGCGAGGAGCAGGACGACAAGGAGAAGTCCGTCGGTTCTTTCCTCGCGCCTGCTTTCGACACGTGCCAAGGGCGGTCGTGCATATTTGACATGATTTCGACCGGCGACCAATCTCTTGTCCAGTCCCGTATTCATCGAAAAGCGAACGTTCTTGGCTCTGAGTGGAAGCGTGATCGCTCATCAGTCAACACCAGGGCGCGTGGAGCCGGCCGATGGACCGGCGACCATTCCGTTGTCCATTCCTCTCCGTCACAAACTCCTCGGCGACCGACTGAAAAAGTGTGAGGTGCTAAGGGAGACAAACTGGTGGCCAAGTGCGACTTCCCAGATGCTGTTCATCTTCTTTTGGTGGGACAGTTCGCCGCCCTGCGCAAATGGCGCACGAGGCGTTTGGAGAAGTTGCAGAAGACCTTCAAGCGCCGGGACATCTCCGTCGAGTAGCGCAGAGCCTCGAAGGCCGTCGATACCGTCGGAAGCCCCG
>NW_017805197.1:337030-337637 GCF_001891065.2 Hippocampus comes
GGGATCGCTTGTTTTCATGCTGCTGGACATCAACTGGCGACCATTCAGCGCTTTCCTTTTGTGTCCGGCGCCGCTGTTTTTTACCCGGCTCGATACCGGGAGGCATAGTTGCTCTCCCAGAACGGATACCTCTCGTACTTTTTGCGACGGCAAATTTCCTTGACCAACATTTGTGAAGCGAGACTTTGCTTTCTGACCCAGATGACGATTTGCCAATGTGTCAAAATCCCGCATTATCGTCCCAACCACTCCCACGGGTGACATTTATTATTTTTTTTGTTGCTTGAACTATCGATGGCCGGTATCGGAAGCCTACCCGATACTTTAAAATGAGGCCGATATTGGCGCTGGCCCATCCCGAGTGTTTGCCTTTACGTGCCCTTACATGCAGTGGCGACCATTCAATGGTTTGTATGTGCTAGGATGGCGACTGGCGACCATTCAGTCACTCATCTATAGATGCCCCCTGACACTGACCCCCGACCGTTCCATCGTTCATCGAGGCATCTGCCCCTTCTGTCCCTTTTGGCTTTGGAGCGCCTCCGAACAGCCGGCGTCCCCATCGGTGGCGACCAGTCCACCTCACCTGTATGAGCGCCGTCCTGAC
>NW_017805197.1:337892-347794 GCF_001891065.2 Hippocampus comes
GGGGGGGTGGGATCGCTTGTTTTCATGCTGCTGGACATCAACTGGCGACCATTCAGCGCTTTCCTTTTGTGTCCGGCGCCGCTGTTTTTTACCCGGCTCGATACCGGGAGGCATAGTTGCTCTCCCAGAACGGATACCTCTCGTACTTTTTGCGACGGCAAATTTCCTTGACCAACATTTGTGAAGCGAGACTTTGCTTTCTGACCCAGATGACGATTTGCCAATGTGTCAAAATCCCGCATTATCGTCCCAACCACTCCCACGGGTGACATTTATTATTTTTTTTGTTGCTTGAACTATCGATGGCCGGTATCGGAAGCCTACCCGATACTTTAAAATGAGGCCGATATTGGCGCTGGCCCATCCCGAGTGTTTGCCTTTACGTGCCCTTACATGCAGTGGCGACCATTCAATGGTTTGTATGTGCTAGGATGGCGACTGGCGACCATTCAGTCACTCATCTATAGATGCCCCCTGACACTGACCCCCGACCGTTCCATCGTTCATCGAGGCATCTGCCCCTTCTGGCTTTGGAGCGCCTCCGAACAGCCGGCGTCCCCATCGGTGGCGACCAGTCCACCTCACCTGTATGAGCGCCGTCCTGACGAGGTCGGCCAGCCGCAGCAGGCGAATGGCGGCGCCCCCCGCCGCCTCGGAGGGCAAGCTGACGTTTTCGGCGGCCGCCTTCAGCCAATCGGCGTGCGCGCGGAAAGCCAGCGCGTTGGCGTACAGCCCGCAGAGCGACTCGTTGGCCTGCCATGACACACACATGGTCAAAAACGTGTCCCGAGCAAAGCAGCGTTCGAGGCCCACGCGCCGGGACTGTTTGTGTTTACCTTCCACGTGCGCAAGTGAGCGGCGGTCGTCGCGATGACGGGAAGACTTTGCAGTCGCGCCTCCAGCAAGTCGTCCGCCGCCTCGTCGTCATGCTGAAAGGCAAAACGCAAGAAGATGACGTCGGGACGGCCGGCGACGTGAGAAAAGTGAGGAAGGAAGGGCTGGAGGAAGAGGAGGGTGGCGGGTGGGCGTTGGCGCTCACGCACGTGTTGCAACCGCTGCGCCGTCCTCCTGATGACGTCCATTTGATTGGCGGCAGACTTGAGCGTGTTGCAGAGGACGGCCTTGTGGTGGGCGGGGCCGCAGCGCGACGGCCGCAGCAGCTCCACCAATAGGAGCAGGCGCAGAAGACGGGAGGCGGAGTCACGCGGCGCTGTCCAAGAGAAAAAAAGCAACACAACTGGATTTCTCGAGCACTTGAAAGCAACCACCGCTGGATAAAAAGTGCCAATGTACACGGAGCAAATATCATATGTACCAAACAAACAAACAAACACAAAAAACCCCCAATCAAACAATAAATTAATAACAAAGACAGTAGAAAGCACAAAAACAGTCAAACTAAAAATCAAGTCGGAATCGTGCTGAGTCAAAAGCCAAAGAATACAAATGAGTTTTCAGACGAGTTTGGGGGGCAGCGAGTGGGCTTGCCGAGTTCTTCGGACCTCGAATAATGTCTGTCCGTACACCCGAGGCACCGGGTAGGCGCTCGCGGAGGAGCTCAGAGAGGTCAGGTGGGGCGAGGCCTTTTCACGATTTGAAAACAAATAAGAGGATCTTAAACAGAACTGGAAAATGTCGAGGGAGGACGACAACGCGTCGCTCCCTCCAGGCCTCCTGAATCAGCGTTGACGGCAACCAAAACGACGACGGCGACTGTGACATCAAAGATGAAAACAACAGCTTGTTCTACAGTTCCCACTCAGACACTTCAAAGAATGAAGCAGACAAGAATTTGAATCAAGTTGCTCAGTTTTCGGTGAAACTAAAAGTGGACGTCACGCACGACAGCCATTGAAACATATGACCTGCACAGGAAGCGGCGAAAAGCGCCTGGCAAGCACTGTGACCAACACGCAACCTCACCGGTGTCTTCAGCGAGTCACTTAGTCAGCGCGCCCGCACGTTACCCGTATCTGTTTGCTGAGTCGGACGCGGCACACAAACGTTGGACTTTCCACATTTCTGCGGCTGGAATTTTGACCCAGACAAAGTTCCGACGGGCCTCCGGGGAGGCCCGAGTGGCGCCCGGAGGCAGGAAGTGGCCCCGGGGCACCCCTTTGGGGCCGCGCCGTCACCGAAACAACCTCGTAAACATCCTTTCTTGACTTGGACAGGAAGGAAGACTTGACATAATTTGTGCTTCCACCTAGCTTTAGCTTGACTCGAGCTCTATGCTAGCTACCGTTAGCTCCACTCCCCCTCCTCTTCGTCACACTTTAGCGATTTTCAGGTCAGATTGGGTGTCTGTCGGTCCCAGTTAGTCATCTTTTAGCTCCTCGATAGCTTTCTTTAGCTTCTTTGCCCTCAGGAATAGCTCAGTTTCGTTTTGTTTCCACTTTTACTTCTTTCCGTTCCTTATATTTGCACTTTCTCTTCTTTTGGAGCCACCTGAGCTTCTTCTCGCTCGTGGTTTCAGCTTCAACGCGCTCGTTTACCACACGACTGGTCCGATTGGCGACTCATGTTGACGCCATCGAGCAAACGTGCTCTTCTAAACGCCACCGGGGAGGCCACGCAAACGACACGTTTGACGACAGCCCGTGCATCGGTGACCTTTTCGTCCGTCGCATCGCAGCGACCTTGAGTGACGTCACAATGCTCCCTTGTCTAGATGTCGGAAATCTTGACACACTTTGTGACCTCCTCATGAATTCATGAGCGCGCTCACGTAGGGCATTAATGCAGATGATGACATCACTGTCTGCGCACACACGCCCACGCTTACTCAGGCAGACACACACACACACACACACACACACACACACACACACACACACACTTATGCATGCACTCACTCGGGCAAACTCAAAAACACAAATCCAAACTCCTGCTTCTGTACACTCATCCGCATAGCTCAGATGCACTCAAAAATTCGAATGCACACAGATACGCTCCTTCACAAAAACACACACACACTCACGCATGTACACACACGCACACGCAGACATTGTCGCAAGCGCCTGACAGGCTGGCAGCGCGGCGCCAGGAAGAAAAGGTAACGGGCCAAAAGTGTGAATCATTTGCGACGTCCTGACCGACACACCCGCGCCTTTCTTGTTGTTGTTGTTGTTATGCCTCTTGATTTTTTTTTTTTTTTTTGTCTCCAGCACTTAAAAAATTTGAAATTGTGTCACGCAAAGGCGCCGGCTCACGCGCGCTTGCTCCCACCCCGATGACCGAGGTCCAAGAGAATGCTGGCAGCTGAGTCACGTGACCACCGCACCGCCATTTGAAGATGCTAAGCGATTGCTAGCGCTAGCTAGCCAACGTTTGCGAGCAAGATGCGGCGACCATGCCGGGCGAACGGGAGTGGCCGCCGCGCAAAACGAGGATCAAAGCTCGGTGCCAGGTCGAGGCCAAAAGCAAAGGCGGAGACAACAAAGCGCGGACGCCGACGGGGATGTTGGCGGGCGCCATTTTGTCACGTGGCTGACCGTCTTTCCAAGACAATGAGCTTTGTTTGAATTCTGCGGTTGTTTGGCGTCACTTGGCCACATCTTCGCTCGATACTTGTCGTGGCTCCGCTTGAGCGCCTTTCCGCGAGACTTGAGCTTCTCAGCTGCACTTTAGCTTTCTCGAGTTCCATTAGAACTTTTTCTTCCTTTGTCCCCTTGAGCGACTTTCCCTTCCACTGGAGCTTCTCGCAGCTCCATTTTGCCTCCTTTGACTTGCATTCCAGCTCCGTCGAGCTTCGTTTTAGCGGTTCCAATCCATCTCAGATTCTTTGGGCTCAGTTTGCCCACCGAGCCCGCGAGTGGACCGCGGCGCGCTCTGCGTTTTTCACTGTTGTCTGCGGCGTGAATCCGAAAAAGAGAAAAGGTCATTTCTGAGCCGCTCCCTCAACGCGTCTGAGCTTCCGCCTCGTCTCGTTCCGAGCCCGAGTTACCTGTCGATGTGAGGGTCGGCCGGCGTGCCGCCCGTCTTCTTTTCGGCCGACACTTGGCACCTTTCAAGATGGAGGCTTTGAAGGGCACATTGTTTGAGCCTTTTTGCCCGCTTTCTCCAAGGACACGTTTTACTTTTGTTCACTGGTCTCAGGGCTGCGGCTTCTGCCACCGGGACGCAAGGTCACGGGGGCGGCAGGGGGGCGGGGGATCGTCTCCATCGAAGGACATGCACACACTGACCCCTGAAAAGTATGAGCAAAAGAGCAAACTTACGTCTCATGTTGTTGGGGCTCCGTGCGTCTTCAAGACAAAATCCAGCACGCGTAGGAGTGCGCACGCGTGTGTGTGTACAGTGTGTGTGTACAGTACGTGTGTTTGTGGACACATGTGAAAGTTCCCCTTTATATCGTGTAAGTATGACACATCACCTGAGTCATCAGCCAGCCGCCAAGTCATTCCAGCATAAACGCCCACGTTGACCCCCCCCCTCACCCCTCACCCACACGCCTGTCTGACTTAAAAAAAAAAAAAAAAATGGAAGTGACCAAAGTCAGGCAGAAAATAAACGGAGTAACCCCCTGCATGGCCCCACCCACAGAAGATGACATCACCACAGGCTCAACAGGACGTAATGGGAGACCGACTGCCGCGATTGGCGGCGGAACCTTTGTCATTCGGTGAAACGGGTGAGAAAGGAAAGGCCGCTTCCTCTTTTGCTGACAGGGAGGATTTGGGGTAGACCTGCAACAGGAAGTGGGTGCCGCCACCAACCTTGCCTTGGCTGCTCCGGGGTGCACGGCCTCACTTTTGTCACTCGACAGACAGACAGACGATCTCCGTCCAGGCTGTGCAGCCTTTCTTTTTTTTTTCATGTTTGTCCCGATGACAGCCAAAGTCCGTCCCAGCTGACTTTGGGACAGAGAGGCAGGGTACGCCGGGGACTGGTCGCCAGGGTACAAAAGTTCCCGGACAAAGAGATGCCGCGAAATGGCGGCAGAGCACAACTTTTGTCTCAGTGCAACTCCCTTCACTCATTTCATCCGAGCGTCCTTGGAAGCAAAACGCAGCAAAATGGGAGCAAAGCATACTTTTGTCTCGTTGGAACTCCTCAACTCACTTTTCAAATAATTCATTGACCCTAAGACCCCACAAGATGGCAGTAGAGCACAACTTTTGTCTAAAAACTCACTTCAACATTAGCTCCTTCAAAGCTAGCACCAAGATGACAACCGAGCCGAAGTTTTGTCTCAAAGGAAGCCCTCAAGGCACTTCAAACACCATGCCTTGGCACTGAGATGGCGGCAAAGCGCTCCTTTAGTTGAAACGAAAGGCCACAACTCACTTCAGGGTAACTCCTCCACACCAGCGACGCTACTCAACACACGTCCGCCCGGTTCGACTGCTCCATTCGAAGATGAGATAGAGGCCGCCATTTTGACTTTTCTTATTACAAAATTAATTGGATGTGTTTTTTTTTTTTTTTCTGGCCTGGATTGTATTCTGGATTCCATCTGCATTCATTTTCAACATGCCCACTAAAGCGAGGGCCCAGTTATCATCATTACTCCATTCAGTGAACTACATGAAGCACCGGCTCTTGAACAATTCTTTTTTTTTTTTTTTTACTTCAAGTACCACCTAATCAAAAAAAAAAAAAAAAGAAATAAAACTTTGCTATCCAAGTACCACCTTGATGAGGATGCAGTTCAGTATAAATGCAAGAAGTATATTCAATATTATGGCAAGCCACTCTTCACGTTGTGCGGTTTGAACGTTGCACTGAAATATGGGGGGGTTGGGGGGGCCACACAGTTCTCAAAGATGACATGAAAATGTCTTGAACAGTTCAATACAAGTCAACACATATCAGATGCAAAAGAAGTTGAAGCCACTGTGACGTGCCCAGTCGGAACACCTCATTCAGCTATTCTTTCGAGTACCACCAGAGGGAGCTCAAACAACACGAGTGTTACTTGAAGCAGCTGAGAATCAGTGATATAAACAACAACAACAACAAAATCCCTTTGTGGTGATGACCAGGGGCGTCGACAAAGAGTTTTTGTTGCATGTCGGCCACTGTCCATCAAATTTCGGCCGGCCCGATTTTGCTCACAGTAGGTCCCTGGTGATTCGATTCACTGTTTCTAGAGAGTTTATTCCACAATGTAAAAAGGAAAAACAAAATGCATGTGACTCAGGCGTATTGGATTCATTGTTTGAGGCAGAGACGCCAAGATAGTCCACGACATCAAAATCGCGTTGGATGAGTGCGTTTGGAATTGTTCCCCAATCCCCGCAAACGCTATTTTGATCAAGTGGACCACATGAAAGGATTTGGGGGATGTCGGTTTCGTGGGTTCCAGTTGCATCTGACAAGAGAAGGAAGGCAGCGGTCGTGAGTAGAGCTGGAGGAAAAAAAAAAAAGAAATAAAAGGAAGGTCAGATGGGACGTGTCGACGGGTTGCGCTCAGCTCCATACGCCGGCCCGTCGACGTGCGTCTTCTCGTGATTGAGCAGGGCGGGCCTGCGACTGTAAGCGGCGGCGCAGACGGAGCAGGAGAAGGGTTTCTCTCCCGTGTGCGTCCGGGCGTGCCTGGCCAAGCTCCCTTTTTGGGAGAAGCGGGCGCCGCACAGCGCGCAGTCGAATGGCTTCTCGCCGGTGTGAATGCGCGAATGGACGAGCAAATCGGAGCGCTGGCAGAGGCTGACGTCGCACACGGAGCAGGTGAACGTCTTCTGCCCCGTGTGAATGGCGGCGTGGCGCGCCAAACTTCCCTTTTGGGAGAACTTGAGGCCGCACAGGGAGCAGGCGTAGGGTTTCTCTCCGGTGTGCACGCGAACGTGGATGAGCAAGTTGTAGCGTTTCTTGAAGGCTTTTCCGCAAAACGAACAGCCGAAAGCTTCTCCGCTGTGGAGCGACATGTGCGTGCTCAGGTTTTTGCGCTTGGCAAAACTTTTGCCGCACTCGACGCATTTGAAGCGCTCGTCCTTTCCGCAACCTTCTCGGATGGCGTCGCCGTCGTCCGTGTCAGGAGGCCAATCTCCTCCTTCTTCTTCTTCTTCTTGTTCGGCCGGCTCGCCGTCGGACAGCGGCGCCAGAAGCGGGCTGGTCTCGGCGCTGCCGTCTTCTGCTTGCGTGGTCATGTGACAGCTTGACTCCGCCCCCGCCATCTCCTGGCAAAGGCGTGACCAACGGCCTTCATCTTCCACCTTGACGCGGACGACGTAAGCGTCCGCCCGACTGATGTCGCGCTCCTCCTCCTCCTCCTTCGTGGGCCGACGCTCGTAGTCTTCCTCGTCTTCCTCTTTGAAGCGGGGGCCCGCCGGCCGATGGTCTTCGCCCACCACCACTTTCAGCACGTCCGACGGCAACGCTGAAACACAAACAAATGCTTGGAAATGCACTCGGGACCTAGCGCATAAGAAATGTTCCCGTCCGCACAAAGTCACCGTAGCATTGGAGACCCGAGGTCAGCGGGCGACCAATTTCCTCGACGCCGTTATGTGCACGTTCAGCACGTGATCAAAAGGACGCCATGGCGGCAAAGGTCGCCAAACATCGACAGCGACAACTTTTCACAATCCCAGTGTCCCAATCACATTTCATTCATCAATGCGAGGAGCGATGGTGACCATTTCGGTTGGGTCACGTGATCGGACGCGGCAGAAACGTGCGCGACGAGACGACAGATGATCCCACTTGACGCTTCCCTGCTCCACTTTGCTTTGTGAAGCGCGGTGGTTTCCGCCCTTTCACTTGACATTTGCTTTTGCTGAGGTCGTGACTTTTGGAATGCCGGCACCTCCCTCTGCTGGTCACGGTTAGGCACTGCACCACGTGACCACACGAGCTGCCTTTCCTTCAATCAATTCCCACCGAAAACAAAAACCAAAACAAAAACCAGACTTGCCTTAGTTGTGGGTGCGCTCGGTTTGGTCACTTTTGCGCATGTGCAATGACATGGAGGACAAACATCGGACCTCAATAATATTCTGAATTTGAGTGAGTTGGTTTTGGTGGAAACACACGCACACACACACGCGCGCACACACACACGCACACGCACGCACGAGTTCTTGTACTCAATCTTGGTTTCTTGTGCAGCAGTTTTGTGTCGTCGCCGAATGGTCATTTATATGCAAGAGAGCCTTTTGCAACTGGGGGAAAAAAAGACAGTTAGCGGTTTTGTTCCTGTCTTCGGACAGTGCGTCTTTAATACGCGCATTGGGCGCCGCGTTATGAAAAAGTAAATCCATTTTTGTCCCACGGCTCGGCGGTGCTGTGCGTGCGCGTGTTGTGGAGGCTTCAGCTAGCTTTAGCTGAGCAGCCTGTCGTTCGCGCTTCGGGCATCTTTGATGACATATCATCGAGTGCATTGACGCGCAACGCCCACCTTCACATTTGACGTTGGCTTGACGAGACGAAAGCCTTTGCGCGTGTCGCTCCATCGGCTTGATGGCTGTTGTTTCCCTCGCTCGACCGGTGCCCCCTTGACGTCTTTTCCTTTTGTTGGGGCTTCCGGAAAGACGTTTCAAAATAAAAGGGAGCGTGTCGAGGTTATTGCTGCGTGACCAGGCAACAGGTGGTCCCAGTTGACCCTTGGCTGCTCCACTTTGCTTTGCCTTTTGGAAGGCAGCCAACGCTGTCCTCTGCTGGTCACCGTTAAACACTGCCCCCGGTTACCCTCCGTGTTGATTTATTGCACTTTTCGTGCCAAATTTTCTATGAAAGGGCTGCCACTAATGATGGAAGTGACAGTACAAACACACACACACACCAGAGGCGATTGTTCTCAGACTGCAAGGGAAGCTCAGCTTCCCCTAAAATGTCAAAAAGTGATCAAATATGTGCACGTACAATTGCGTGGACATGTCATTGACGAAATATGCACTACAAGGCGCTCAACTTTTGTTCCGAATCAGCTTCTTATTACTGGTTACGACGCGACTCTCTTCTCATTCATTCATTCCCACAGCTTCATTGCGCTTTAAACTGTTGTGGATGCCGAGCGTCGACCGCACGGACGCTGGGCGTCTCGAGAGTTCGGAGAGGTTGTGATAAGAAAAAGGAAATAAACGGGCGGCCGGCGTTCCCAAATCTCTCCAATAATAATCAGAACTTGGGACCAACTTGGGAACGCCGCCGCCCGTTTATTTCCTTTTTCTTTTCAGCACGCGCCAGCAGCGAACCTTCATTTTGTTGCCTTCACAGTTTGGAAGTCAACCATTTTCAAGATGAAAAAAAAAAAATGCAAACGCAACATGGATGTCAAGCCGTCATAAACCAAGTGTATTTCTCGAGCACTTTAAAACAACCACCGCTGTCTCCAAAGTGCAGTACATGGAGCAAAAAGAGCGCATACAACAAACAATCACATCGTATCGTCTGTGTCTCTGATGGTTTCTCTTCATTGCTGGGAGCCGGACGGTTTGTGCGACGGCGCAGATGGGCAAGCGAGCAGCTCGGCGGGGCAGCCGCCAACGGCAGCCACCGTCTCTTCGGCGCGCAGGCACAGCTCCTGCAGGAAGTTGGCCGTCTCTGTCGCCAGGTCACGCTCACCATCTAACAGGGAGCGAGGAGGATTAACCAGTCGTCTTTAGTTGCTTGCCCTCGAGTGAAATGAACAAGTTAGCACCGTTCGGCTCTTTCATCCTCGGGGCGTCGCTTCCCAAGTGGGCATTCTGCTCCTGTATAGCCCTGCACATCTTTTTGTGGGTGAACCAGTGGAGCTGCTGGCACGTCAGACTGCAGTAAGTCACCTTCAAGAGAACAACCGCAAGCTCGAGTCATTCACTGCTACGCCGGCCTTGGGTTGACTTTGACCCCCGGGTCTTGACTGGAGCGGCGGCGGGGGCTCGCTCATCTGCGAGGTGGACTCCAAGCCCCGGTTGAGAACAAAAGAACCCCACTCGGCTTGAAACAGAAACAACACGGAGGGAAAATACCCCCCCCCC
>NW_017805197.1:347879-355764 GCF_001891065.2 Hippocampus comes
ACAACCGGGAGAGAAAAATCCCCCCCCCCCTGCTTTTCGTACGAGGAACTATCGGCTGTTGTTTTCTCACCGTCAACGCAGCGTCCAGAGCGGATGGCCTGCTACCCAGATGGGAAGAGAGTATGACGATGGTCGCCTTACTTACAGATTTACAGAGAGAGCACCGCTTGTCAGCTCCCCGCTCTCCACATGTGGCACAGTAGTCGGCATCCACAAAGGCCATCTGACCCGTCAGCGCCTGAGTTAACACCGAGTAGGCCGTCGGGTCGTTGCCCTGGAAAAAAAGCAAAATCGACAGTTTAGAAAGACGAGTCGACCGACGTTCACCAGCCTTCGGTGCCCATTGCTGACCAACGCCGTTTTTGGGGGTGAAAAATATCCAATGACACAGCAGGTACAACATACCTAACGAGACGCATCTCCACCACATGAAACACGCATTCGCGCCTCCTAAACGGGAACTTCGGATTCATTCGAAGAAATCGAAGCCCCTCGCCACGCTTTTGACGTGACTGCGATGCAATCCTCAAATGCAACAGCAGGGGGCACAATGACCCGGGTAAACGCGGAGTCATGAGCTTCCTTTTGAACAGTTCGACAAGCAAGACCCGAGTATAGAACTCCGAGCAAAGATCAACACCCGTTTTTGTTGGCGAGCCGCATAGAGACGAGGCGCGTAGACTGTTGACGCGGGCCGACAGTCCCTCAGCCAATCGCGACGCGGAAGAACAAAAAAGGCCCGAAAAACAGCGAAACCGCGTTCGACTGATCTTTGAAAATCCTGTACAGTCCACCCATTTGGGGTCCCAGTCGGATTCTACGTTCTCTTCTGCGCTTCGACTCTCGAGCGGCGCAAGGCTCCTCACCAGCTGCTGAAGCAGCGTGCTCTCGCAGTAAGGGAACTTCCTGATGCAGTCTCGAATGAATTTCTCCTGGTACTGCGGGAAGCCGTCGCTGTCTCTCCCCCTCAGAAGGCTGGCGTCCGGCCGGGCGAGATGAAACGGAGGGGAGAAACGCACGTTGAAGAGCCACTCTTCCTTTTTGCCCGGGGTCGGCGCCGAGGCCTCACCTCTTCACCAACGCATCCAACTTGTCGTCTCGTTTCTGGAGGAAGATCAGACACTTCTGCAGGACGCAGCTGATGTAATGCATCTTCATGGCCAGAACCTCGTTCGAGTCCGGCTGCTTGACGCACTGCTCGCACAGCAGATCCATCACCCGGTAGCACTTCTCCAGGGCACCGACGTCCACCAGAGCAGGGTTCTCCCTTACCAGCATGACGATCTGTCGGATCGGCGTCGGAGAGACTCGCACCGTTTAGCCGCGCGCGCTCCCGACGTTCCATCTGCGCCGGCCGCGAGCTCATTGGCTCCATCGAGCATCGCAAATGTCGTTCGGAATTTGGGATAAAGTAGTCAAATTGACTGGAACAAAATCACAACGATTGAATTAGTTTAGTTTTAAAGAAAAAAAATGACTTTTTGGCTGAAACTTCTATTTTTTTGAACATGATGCTTTCAACCAAATCGCAAATACAACATAAGACGGCCATTCAAACTTAATGTGCCTCTTTGAAAAAAAGTCATGTTCTTTTAATGAATGTTAAATTGAAAATAATGCTTTGAAGCATGAATGTAATTTCAAGGGGGAAAAAAACGAAGAAAGTTAGCTGTAACAAATGACAGCCATTTGTTGCTTGTTTAGTTGAGGTTTTTGTGTTGTTATTGTTTTTTGCGAGCCCGTATTCGCAAACGCAGAAAATACGGAGAGAGAGAGCGAAAAACAGGATGGAAAAACGACTCCGAGAGCACCGAATCAGAGAAATGGCCAAATCCGGTCGCTTCCCCCCCCCCCCTGGACGAGAGCCAATGTGAAATGCGAGGCGGCGGGCGGAAAGCGGGTTGAGAGTCAGCATCGCCCAGCCGCGACCCGAGCGCGCGAGGGGGGGCTCACCTTGACCGGGTTGAGGTTGGTTGTCATGATGATCTCGTGCAGGGGTCCCGCCAAGGCCGGCGGCAGCTTGGGCTCCCTCTCCGTCCCCCGGGGCCTGGTGTAGTAGTCCACCCTCGCCCGCGGAAAAAAGTTGTTGATGACCGTCACGCAGTCGTGCTGGCCTGCCGCCAAAGGCACATGCGCGCGCGCGTCGTGACTCCTCCGCGGCCGACGCTCAGCTCACCCCCTCGAGCCCCGCCGCCCAGAGGCCGGTCTCACCGACGAACGCCGCCATTTGAGCGGCCGTACGACCCACGGAATTCACCAGATCCGTTTCGGCCCCGGCGTCCAGCATCATGGATGTGATGTCCGTCTTCCCTGCGGGGGTGAAACGCTCGTTTCATCCAACGGGGTAGTGCGACCTTTTCGCCAGATGACGAAGGAGGACGCGACGGAAAGCTCGGCGTCGCACGGAGCCCCTCTTGCCGAGGGACATACGAAGATGCCCCCCCTCCCCGCGGAGCTGCGACTTGGACGCTCTGGCAGGGGCATCGTGGTTACCAAATGCAAACTTTTGGGCAGCGCCCCTCACTGCTTCAAATACAAACGTCACTTGCAATAACTCGTGAAGGTGCGCTCGATCTGTCGACCCTCTCGTCCGATGAGGGAGGGATCAGCTCTTTTGTTCTGATGAAATGTACATAACCTCACATTTTGCCCCCCCCCCCAAAAAAAAAAGACACATTTAGCAATCTATTCATAATCCAGTATATTCCATGCTATTCGAGCCACCGGTAGATTCCATGCAGATCCGCACAAGCAGCATAGTAAGTGCCATTGAACAAGTTCTATGTTGTTCCCTCATCGATGGCAACATTGTTTGTAACGTGCTGACAAACGACACCTGTTTTTTTTGGGGGGTGGGGGTGTTACCTGACAAGCCGGCAAACATGAGAGCCGTGTATCCATACTCATGTTGGTTGCAGTTGACATCAGCCCCACGCTGCAGCAGCAGGCCACACATATCGGCTTTGCCCTTATAGGCCGCATGCATCAGGGGCGTCATCCCGCACTTACAGGAACAAAGTCGGAGACACAAGAGTAGGATCAATTCTGTACTTTGTCGGGCGTAAAAAAACACAACAATCGATGTGTTCCTTGTACATTCCAAAAAGGACACGAAATGACGCTTGGATGATTCCATTTTTTTTTTTCAAGTAAAATCACTTGTGTGTGTCCGAGTGCAGGTGGCGTGAAACTCTGTCACCTGATTGTGACAGACAGGCGACGCGAAGGAGCCCGTGGAGTGGGACCATTCTATTCTGGAGAAGCTCTGAGGGCGACAATCGCCCCTCGTGAGTCATCTCCAGATGTCTCGGGAACAATGCCGAGACATATGCTCGCTCGGCTGCCGTGACCGTTGCGCGCAGAAAGACGTGGGCAAGGGAAGTCCTCAATATTATTTGGCCATAGCAAGCCCAAATTGGGTTATTGCTTTGCTTCTGTTGCAAGAACAGTGCATTTTAACAAGCGCTCCCAATTTGAGATCGACAACATTTGAGATCACGAGATATATATATCAGCGCATAGAAACACGGATTTTTATTTATTTATTTTTTATCTGTCTGCAGATGCGTCAATATTTGTCATTGTTCTCAAGTACCTCGTCCAAACAGTTGACTCGTACGTCGTCACTTGTAAGCATTTGGGCCGCTTCTTGCACATCGCCTGCAGACCAGAAGAGAAGGATTGCACGTACACAACGTAGCCGATTTACAAGGTCGATCGTCGAAAGAGCACGACGACCATTGTAGGAATCGCAATTGACGGACAGCAACCGGCAGAAAAAAAAAACGAGCGTGTGTACGCGTTTCTCACACATAGCAAAGAGAGATGTGCCGACTATCCAATCAAGTGAATTTGTTAAGGCGCGCCAGTGCGGCCCCGAGTTCAACGAGTGTCTTGCAGTGATGCCGATGAGCCAAGCGAGATGAGAGAGACGTCTTGGAGAGGAAGAGCCCTTGTGAGGCCCGTGGCAAACGTCCTTTGAAACGTCTCTTTTTTTTTTCTCTTGTGAGGCCCGTGGCAAACGTCCCTTGAAACGTCTCTCTTTTTTTTTTTTCCTCTTCATGTCACGAGCGTGCTGAAAAATGCACGGCGGGACGCAAATGGCCCCGGGGCCAACATATTTCCTCGTGTTGGTTTGCGTGGTTTTCGGTTCGATTCAAAGGACGATTTTGGTTGTCGTCATCAAACAAAAGAGCACGCTCGGCGCCGCGGTCAAAGCAAACAAGGCATCCTTGATGCCACGAGAAGCGAGAAAGCAGCTCCATCATAAATATCGAGTCGGCCAAGAGAGAAAGAGGAGAGCGACCCGAGCAAAAGATCGTCGATCGTTAAGCGCGGAAGCCGCCCGAGAAGTCGCACTCACCGGCCTCAATCACTTGCAAAAGTTTCCTCTCGGAAGCCGTGAGTTGGCCCTTCTGAGTTGGCGCGGCCATTCTCGTCACGCCGCTGCGACGGCGGGATGCTCTCTTCAGTCGGGGCGGGCAAATCGCTGGCTCCGACTCGGACGACCACGCCCCAAACGGCGACGCCCCAAGGATCGCACGTGACAAGGACGAGCCGTGCCTGGATCAGACCAAGAGCAAACAGAGGGAGAGCCGCGGGTTTGTCGTCTGCGTTGCCAGCTCGCACGGCGGATGACCGCGCCGTTCCATCGGGCGATGGGTTTGTGCCAAGAAAACGCAGCAAGCGCAAACATCCAATCTGTTCACTGACCCTTGACGGTCCCACTTGGTGATGGCGCGAGGGCCGCGTGTCTCCGTCAGGTTAACTCACGCTGTCCTCGTGCCCTTCACCTTTGATTCGCCGCGATCGGATCCAAGGCGGAGTCTCCCTGAATAGGGGGTGGGGGGGGGGGAGTCCAAACGTTTTGGGAGGGGGTCGCCTCCAGACAAATGGAAGGATGAAAGGGCCGCTTTCAAATTGGGCCACTTTTTCAGTCGAGCGAGCCATTGGACATTGTTTGGAGTGTCTCGTTCATGTCATCAGCTTTCTGCGTTCAAAAAGTGTTAAGGCAAATAGTTTGGAGGGGGGGGGTCCAACAGCCCTCTATCTCACAGAACAGATCCGGCTCTGCACTTCACAACAGCTGAATCACCACATTCACCCCCCCACCCCAAAAACAGAGAGCAAATTGTAGCTAGGTGAGCATTTTTCAAACACTTCCATGAGGATCACTTCTGTGACGTCTTCAGAAATCAGCCTCGAAAATGGAACCATCTTTATTCCCGACAGCGTGTCGCTCTTTCCATCATTTCTTTGTATCTTAGAATACAGTGACCAGGTGGCCCATGGCAAATGTCTTTTTTTTTTTGGTTTGTTTGTTTGGGAGCGGTCATCTCGCAGGCCACCGAAAAAGGATGGCGGGCCGCAAATGGTCCCCGGGCCGTAGTGTGGACACCCCGGGTCCAAGCAGATTTCACCAAAGTTCAATGACGTCCCTTCCGCCATCTGGTGGAAGAGCATTTCGTTGTTCTTCTTGGCACCGTTGGCCTCCAGAGACCCAAGGGTTGGTCCCCACTCAAATGCAAAGCCCCTTCAACGACGTGAGCCTCCCTTGCATCCGCCACGAGGAACTATTGCGCCTCATTTCGTTTCACGAATCAAGTGGCCCAAAAGCCTTGTTTTCGTCCACGATCTCGCTGCTCACGACTTCCGGAATTGATTTGTGGGTTCGCGCTGTCCTCGCGGCTAGACGCGCGTGAGCTCCTTCAACGGAGTTGGCAAGAAGGCGACAATGCCCGGCGGCCGCCGAGCGGACCGCACGCCCCCCCCCACCCCCTCGTTTTTGTCGGACGAGATCGTCTGAGTGGAGAGTTGAACGCCAATTGTCAGCGGAGAAACTTCAAAGTAAAAGCACACGACACCAGAGAAGAAATGAAGCTCACTCGAAACAACTCGATTCCTTCAAGATTTGAATGCGAGCCAGATTGTCATCAGATTGTCGGTGTCCCGGACGACCGGGACACCGACGCTTCGGCTGTGGGATTCGGCCCACTTGACTTTGGCTCCTAAAGCATCTCTCATCCAAACGTGTGCTTTTCGCGCGATTTCGTCAGAGCGGCTCTTTATTTTGAAAAGCAACGGCCCCGCTTCCGCGTTGTCTCTCTTTCTTTCTTATTTCGGTCCCCCTCCCCCCACCTCTGACGGCGACGTGACGCTGACCGACGTTTCGAAGTCGGGCGTTGTGCCGGGCCGCATCCCGTCGCTGCTGAAATATTCCCCGGAGATTCCTTTTATTATTGATCCATCTCGATTGGAAGCTTTTTTTTTTGTTTTGTGCTTGTTGTCCTGAACTGATCTATGGTGCCAAAATGGGTTGCGCTGGATTCACCTGCTCCAAACACTCCCTGTGCGCGCTCAACATCCTCTACGTCGTGAGTATGCAAGGCATCCCTCTGCACCACGCGGATTACGTCCTTACTCGAGGACGAAACTTTCGACCGATGCGCGTTTGCTCCCCTGGCAGGGAGGAAACCTCGAAACGGAAACCGTCTTTTGATGAGGTCACGCACTTGCTCGGTCAATTGTTTACCGCGGAACCTTGTCAGATGCTCAGTGTGTGACCATAGAAGCCCCCCCCCCCCCAAAAAAAAAATCCAGCTCGTTTGCTATTACAGCAGAGTGGCAGACTCGGCTTCTGAGATCATTTCCTGACATTTCAGAGGATGTACTGCCCTTTTATTTTTTTAAATCGCCCTCTGCAATCTCATCCTGAGTCTACACGTTGCTTGTAAGAAAGAAAACCACGCGGGTCCAACCTTGTGCTATCGATCCCACCAGAATCTCGCGCTATCCAAGTGACGTGCGATTTGGCCGGCGAGCGGTAAGAGCAGCGGTTGGCCTTGTCCCTCTCCTCCTGCAGATGGTGAGCCTGCTGATGATCGCCATGGCGGCCTGGGGCAAGTGGTTGGGCCTGGTCTCCAGTTTCCAGGTGGTGGGCGGAGTCACGGGAGTGGGCGTCTTCCTCTTCTTTGTCGCTCTGGCCGGCCTCCTGGGCGCCGTGAAGCACCACCAGGTCCTCCTCTTCTTCGTATCCTTGCGTGCAGTCGACACCTCGGTCCGAGGGGGCGCCCCCTCTCTTCGGAACGAACAGCGGGCGAGACGCCCCCCCGCCGGCCATCTGGATAACTCGCCTCCAAACTCATTCGGCGTCTTTGGCTTCGGACTCCATTTGTCGTCGGAGCGTTTTTGCGCTTTCCAACCGTCCTTGTTCTTCATGGCTTTTGTTTGTCCTCATCCGAGTCGTTTTTGCTCCACGCGCGTACACCACTTTGAGTACGGCCGCGTGAAAGGGCTCTCGAAATCCACCGCGGAGTTGAGGGTGGAGCTGCCGATCGGGACGGCGTGACCGAGCGCAGCATCAAATTCCAGTCGGCGGTCGGAGCGGCGCTCCTTGTGGGCTCGCGGTCTTTGATCCAGTCCCTTTCCGCGCGAGCGCGCCAAGCGAGATGCTTTTGTAAACCGCTTGTTTCCTTGACTCGGAATCTTAGTACATGATCATCCTGTTCATGGTGTTTATTGTGCAGTTGGCCCTTTCCAGCGCCTGTCTGGCCATCAACAAAGAGCAGCAGGTGAGACGACCGTCGCAAGCGCTTGATGACACTTGGGAATCAGACATCTCGGACCGATAAATAGATATGTACCGAGCCCCAGACATGACCTTTGAAAAAGACCCCCCCCCCAAAAAAAAAAAAAGACTGTGCGTGTGCTCTAACTATTTGAACTGCACTGGTTTTGCACACAAAAGCTGATTGTAATCACAGTGAGCAGGAAACACTTTCAACAGCATATGACATTGTGTCTTTCAAATGTTTGAACAGATAGAACGAACAGAGAGGAATAATTCCTGAACAGTAGTACGTCTGCCCCCTGCCCCCTGCCCCCC